>NC_079456.1:2324860-2639860 GCF_903798145.1 Danio aesculapii | reverse complement strand
ATGTTTGATGGTAAGAGCAGCCTGGCAGTAATTACATTTAGGTGATTCTTCGTTATTCAATAAATATAAATGTGTCAACCTAGAACGTCCAATTCATCATCTGGTATAGACCGTCTGATCCTGCCTGGTCTCAAAATTATCATTTGCTAAATGTCTTTCATTTATTTTCGGGTTAATTTCACGTCATTTATTATTTATGCAGTTATTTATGCAGTCTCATTCCCTTTGCCGTGTTTCGTTTATGTTCAAATTGATTGTGGGTTTCAAGTCCTCAGGAGGAATTAAACATTCTGTCACATTCAAGGAGATACTAAATTACAAATAAGAAATAGCATGCATGCGTCACTCAAAGGCAAGAGAGTAAAAATAAGTCCTAAATTAGATTTAAAAGCATCCAATGAAGGAGAAATCCTGTTCAGAAGAAGACTGTTCCAGAGCCTTGGAGCCGCAACACAGAAAGCTCGATCACCTTTTGATTTGCAGCGAGACCGAGGGACAGACAAAAGAAACTGGTCATGGGATCTTAACGGTCTACAAGCTGTATAAGGCAGTGTTTCCCAACCCTGTTCCTGGAGGCACACCAACAGTTCATATTTTGGATGTCTCCCTCATCTGACCCATTAACTTCAGGTGTTGGAGTCTCTTCTAATCTTCTGATGAGTTGATTCAGGTGTGTTTGATTAGGGAGAGGATGAAAATGTGTACTGTTGGCGTGCCTTCAGGAACAGGGTTGGGAAACTCTGCATTAGAAGAGACTCCAAAACCTGAAGTTAATGGGTAAGATGAGGTAGACATCCAAAACATGAACTATTGGTGTGCCTCCAGGATCAGGGTTGGGAAACACTGGTATAAGGACTAATAAGCTCACTGCTATAGGCCGGGGCTGAACTGTGCAACGCTTTATAAGTGAATAGAAGGATTTTAAAATCAACTCTGCATTTTACAGGAAGCCAGTGCAATGAGGCGAGGACAGGAGAGATATGATCTCTTTATAGTTCCTGTTATTAATCTGGCGGCTGAATTCTGGACCAACTGTAACCGAGAGAGTGTTGACTGAGGAAGACCAATGTATAAAGAGTTGCAGTAGTCTAACCGAGAGGAGATTAATGCATGTGTTATGATTTCTAGATCTTTTTTTAGAAAGAAACGGTTTAACTTTTGCCACCAATGAAAAAGCTGCTCTTCACAACTGCATTTACATGCTTGTCAAACTGCAAGAGTGGATCAAAGATAACTCTGAGACTCTTGGCGTGATTGTGCAGATTGTCATTTAGAGCTGAGTTTTAGTTGAATCGCTGGTAGCAGCAGGACCTAATAACAACACTTCTGTTTCATTTTCATTTATTTGCAGAGAGTTATTGGTCATCCAGCTCTTAATGTTGGTTAGCCATAACAAAAGGTTTTCTAATGATAAATCATTTCCTAGTTTGATGGAAAAATATAGTTTGATCCTGATCCTCAGCATAGCAGGGATAGTTTATGTTGTGTTTGAAGAGCACAGAGCTTAAAGGAAGCAAATAAAGAGAAAATAAAAGAGGGCCAAGGATAGACCCTTGAGGAACACCACAATGAATGGGTTTAGGTGGTGAAGGATCCAATATTTACAGAAAAAGATCTCCCCTTTAGATATGAGGAGAATCACTGTAAGGCAAGGCCCTCAACCCAAACAACACACTCAAGTCGTTTCAATAAAATGTTGTGATCTACAGTATCAAAAGCAGCGCTTGGGTCTAAAAGTATTAAAATCGCAGATGACCCAGAATCACACCTGTTAACATTGTGATGTGAAAATAAAGGATATGCCGACCATAATAAGGGATTCCCCCAATGTCTCAAATGCCCCTGCTGAAAAAAACAGCTTAAACCAGCCTAGGCTGGTTGGCTGGTTTTAGCTGGTTGACCAGCCTGGTTTTAGAGGGGTTTTGGCCATTTCCAGGCTGGTTTCCAGCCATTTCCAGCCTGGGCTTAGCTGGTCAGGCTGGAAAATGACCAGTTAAATCCAGCTAAAACCAACTTGACCAGCCTGGTTTAAGCTGGACATAGCTGGTTTCGGCTGGGCTCCCAGCCTGTCTAGGCTGGTCAAGCTAGTTTTAGCTGGTCGTCTCCCAGCCTGACCAGCTAAGACCAGGCTGGAAATGGCTGGAAACCAGCCTGGAAATGGCCAAAACCCCTCTAAAACCAGGCTGGTCGACCAGCTAAAACCAGCCTAGGCTGGTTTAAGCTGTTTTTTTCAGTAGGGGCTTCATAGTAAATAAACAGTTAAATGGTCAGTAATGTGTTTTATTATTATTATTATTATTTACAAAAGAAAAAATAAATAGTATACATTAGCAGCTAATACATTAGCAAACAGTTCAGCTTATTAAAATTACAAGCTATTATAATGAAATAGAATCAAGCTATCAAATCTCATCAGCCGTTTCTTCACTGTATAACTTACACATTCTGATTAAAGAGCAACGAATGAATCTCTTATTTATTTAGATTTTTTTCGTTTGATTGCATTAAATAACAGGTGTCACTTTTAAATTGCACACATCTAATGTTTTAATGAAAGCTTTCGATTGCTTTCCTAACTTTTTATGCTCATTTAGGACGAAATAAGTTGTGTTTGAAAACCCCCCACCAAGATCGACATCTTTAGATGTTATTATTATTAATTATGTGTATATGTCTGTTTAAACACACACCCAAAACCCAGACTTTCACTCCGCTTCAAATCACGTGTACAGAATCCGTTTGGGAAACAGCGTCTATTTATCCCTATGAGCACGTCAGCTGACAGTCACGCACCGCTATATGACTGTTTAGAGGATTGCATATGAAGGGGAGACGGCACCTGTACTGAAAAGAAAAGGGAATCCCATGGTGTAATGTTACTTAATTAAAGTGTTTAAGCTCTAAGATTAATTTAGGCAGGTCCCATATTCTAAACACAGAGGTAATATGAAAAATAAATAAAACTAATGAAGTGCTTAAAGATTTACAACCTCACTGTTCTACAGCCTCATTATTGAAGAGTAATGAATAAACACAAACCTATTAGTTCTTCAGTCTCTTCCCGTTTAATTCTGCAGGGTTCTGGATCACTCATCTTCTCACTGTCCTTCAATAAACTCTGTCTTTGTCTTTCACTGATGGCAGCAGAGCTTCAGGAGAAGAAACAGAGAAAATTTATTAATTTACACTGACTGATGATATAGTAAGTAAGTAAAGTTTATTTATAAAGCACATTTAACTTCAGTTTGGCACTGAACCAAACGAAACCATAGCACACATTCTAAAACCACAATAAAGGTAATAATAAGAATAATAGTATGACAGTAACAATGCACATTAAAAATTTAAAGCCAGGGAAGACAATAAAATAAAAATGTGTCTTAAGTCTGGACTTCAAAATAGAGAGAAAGAGCACTCGTAATGTCCGGTTCCACAAATGATATCTGGATATGAATCATATTATTACATTATAGCACTAAGCACTGCACTATGCAGTTATGTAATTTCCTCAAGTCAGGTGACACCAATAAAATTAGCTTCATGTTGGGATTTGTAGATCTGAAGAGTATAATGAATACGGTTGAAAAGGAACTATTGACATATTGATGATAATATTGACGAGCCTCAGACTATCAACACTCATTAAACAGACATTCAGCATCAGATTGACTCAATTTTGCAGGATACACTAACTACATATTAAAACACATTTGATTAATATCAATATCTAGTTAAAATACTTTAAACGTACTCAAAACCCTCCTGAAAAAAACTGCTTAAATCAGCCGAGGCTGGTTGACTGGTTTTAGCTGGTTGACCAGCCTGGTTTTAGAGGGGTTTTGGCCATCAGCCTGGAGATGGCCAAAACCCCTCTAAAACCAGTCTGGTCAACCAGCTAAAACCAGTCTAGGCAACCAGCTAAAACCAGTCTAGGCTGGTTTAAGCAGTTTTTTTCAGCAGGGAACAAATAAATTAGATTGTTAGCAGCAGCACATGTATGTACAGAAACTGATAAATTAAAAAAACTAGAGCCCAACTATTAATTTAAAGCTTTCTGCATCAAACTTCATATATCTACCGCAGAGTATTACTATTATTTCTCTTAACAGATCAGACTCTGCGATATAACAAACACAAACCTGAAAAAATTAATACAAATACAGAAAAACCCAAACACTGAGCTCATATTGTCCTCTCAGAGCTCCTCTTTGCCTGCTGTATTGTTTTAGTCAGGAGACACACAGATAGAGGTGAACTCAATGCAGAAACTAGTCGCAGATTGTCGCTTTAATAAACTGTAAAGTGTGTTTTATTGTTGTGTAAACAAGAGAAAAAGCGTCAAAGACTCACCTCAGCTCTGAAGACTCGACGCTGAGTGAACGCGTCAGCGCCGACGTCATCGATACGAGGCTTTCACTTTAGTGAAATCACAGACAGAAGCCCAAATTGGGGGCAAATCAGTGCTCGATTCATGCAACAATTACATAGGGTGAACAATCAAAATCATCATCTGATAGAATCGACGATGTGCTGCGACGCCCGTGAAGTATTCGACTTGCTAAATATCGAGACCTGTCCGCGATGACCAACAGCCAATCAGAAAGCGTGATACAGGACAGCGGAGAGTTCGAGGTGGAGTTTTAGACCACAACATCAGAATAAATAAGCATTAACCCTCTAACGCACGCACTATGATAAATCTATTTTTAAAATATTGACTGTTTTCCTTTTCTTAAAATGGTTTAACTTGAAGTGTTGTAAAAAAAATTGAGACAAAAAGGTACCTTAGGCTTTTTAAAGGTACTTTATGATACGTTGCCATATGGCAACAACGTCCAACAATTGATCTAACTTAGGAATTTAAAATTTAAAACTTTCCTTATTAATAATTTTGTTGTTAGAAATTATTTAATTGGTGTTGCAGTATTATAAGCTTTACACAGAACTTATAAATGACACCTTATACATACTTTCCATCTACTCATACTCCAACAGCTTTCATTCATTCCATTATTTTTTGCTAAATGTTATTAAAAACAAACCTAATATTGTATTACCATGTATACAACACACAATAAAATAAATATTTTCCCCAGTAAATATTATAACAAATAAATAAGGAGTCTAGTATATCCAGATGCATCAGAATAATGTAGCTCCTAGCTAGCAATGTTTATGTGTATTATACTATATACCATTGTTTCCCAACCCTGTTCCTGAAGGCACACCAACAGTTCACATTTTCAACCTCTCCCTAATCAAACACACCTGAATCATCTTATCATAACATCAGAAGAGACTCCAAAACCTGAAGTTAAAGGGTCAGAAAAGGGAGACATTCAAAATATGTACTGTTGGTGTGCCTCCAGGAACGGGGTTGGGAAACACTGCTGTATACTACACTACGCCTGGCTTATCTGCCTCTGACCTAACTTACCTGAACTGTCTCCATGAAATGTCCAGTCTGCATCCTTCTAATGGTCAGTAAAACCCATCTCATCCTCACTTTCATCTGCAGGAAGAGCCAGTTCTGTCCTTTTCTTCTTTCACTTACCATAGAACATGGTGGTGCTCGCTAATACACTGTTCCCTGTGTTCATATCTATTCAAAAGTAGCATTGCCATTAAAACTAGATTTTATCCATAATGCTAATGCCATCAACATACAACTAATAAACATTACATTACTAGTTCGAATCCAGACTGATACAGCAGTTTTGAAATGCTTTATTCTTGTATGGTTTTGTTTCAGCATTGGTCTGACATCCGAATAAACACTTGTGAATAAATATGTCTTGTTTTGGACATGAATCAGGGTTGTTGCTAGATTAGAGACGGTTGTGGCCAGAAGTTATCAAGAATTATTTATATTATTTAATAAATTTACCAATGTATTTTATTATTAACATCTACCCAAAACCCAACCATCACAGTACTGTAAAATATTCATTATTATTTTAGTGTTACAAAGATGATGCTAAATTGATGGCGTATCAGCAGCTGTATCCTAGTCATCATAAAACAGCAACATGATTAAAATACATAGAACCACGATTTCTGATTATTTGTACAAGTCGGGATTCGAACCCAAAAGTCATTTTAAGCACCTATCCTCACTCACTATCCTTCAGCTTAGTCCCTGATTTATCAGGGGACGCCACAGCCCAATGAACCACCAATTATTCCAGCTTATGTTTTATGCAGCGGATGCCCTTCCAGCCACAACCCAGTACTGGGAAACACCCATACACTCTAGCATTCACACATGCACTTATACACTATGGCCAATTTACTTAACTCTCTCACACTGCATGTTTTTAGACTGTGGATGAAACCGGTTATTTACCTACCTAGTAAAACTAATACATGCGGTAGTAATGGGTACTTTTTACTTCAGTATTTGTTTGAGGTTGTGCTTCTTGACTTTTACTTGAGTACAAAAGTGTAATCAGTACTTTAACTTTTACCAGAGTCGTTTTATACATGAGTATCTGTACTTCTCCTTGAGTAAAGTATTTGTGCCATCTCTGCGCACAAGCTTGAGTTTCCGGTCTGACACATTCGCATGCTTATGAAGGGTCATCTATGTGGAGAAAAGTCCAGTGTGACAGCAGAACTGTAGGTTTCAATCCAGGGTTACTGACCCAATTAGCTTGACCAGGTGTGTTTAATTAGGGTTAAAGCTAAACTGGAACTCCAGGAACTGAGTTTGACACCAGCGATAGAGAGAATGACAAAACAGGTGCAGAAAAGGTGTAGGACAAATCTGTGGTTGACGTAATTCTCACACATATTGACAAGTCTTTTTTTCCATTTACGAACCATACTGGAGTCAAACCAGTGGAGATTCCACTGCATTGCTGGACATGGCAACGCATAAGTTGGTTAGGTTAGGGACCTTACAAGTTCAATTCCCGTTCCCGACAGGAGTTGAAGATTTGCATGAACTCTAAGATGAACCTTCAGCTCTGAAGACCTCAAAAACGCTTTACCGCACTGATCACATCTGTGTGGTCTCTCTCCAGTGTGGATCTTCATGTGTTGATTAAGGTGTGAGAATTGTGTGTAACTCTTCTCACACTGAGCACATGTGAACGGTCTCTCTCCAGTGTGAGTCCTCTCATGTGTTTTTAGATATTTTAAATGTCTGAATCTCTTGTCGCAGTGTGAACACCTGTACGGTTTCTCTCCAGTGTGGATCATCTGGTGTCGTCTCAATTCTCCAGCTCTAATAAAAGTCTTCTCACACTCAATACACACGAACTCTCTCACACCAGTGTGGATCTTCTGGTGGTCTTTTAAATGTGACCAATGTCTAAAACTCTTTCCACACTCAGAGCACGGATAAGGCCTCTCACTTGTATGAACTCTGAGATGGACCTTCAGATCCAAAGGCCTCAAAAATGTCTTGCCGCACTGATCACATCTGTGCGTTTTCTCTCCAGCGTGGATCAGCAGGTGTAAATTAAGACATGTTGAGCGTCTGAAACTCTTCCCGCACTCGATGCATGTGAACGGTCTCTCTCCAGTGTGAGTCCTCTCATGTGTTTTCAGATGTCCCGAATGAATGAATCTCTTGTCGCAGTGTGAACACTTGTAAGGTTTCTCTCCAGTGTGGATCATCATGTGAAGCTTGAGAGTATGTTTGCGACCAAAAGTCCTTCCACACTGAGTGCAGGTGAAGTTTATGGCTGTCCCTTTCATAAAACAATCCGAGTGAGTTTCACTTTCACTTTTGACATGATGTTTCTCCTTATCTTCACTCAGTTCTTCACTCTCCTCCTTCACCATCACATCTGAAAATCAAGTAAATACATTTTTAACAGTCAAATGATCGTGAATAACACCGGGTTCAAACCAAACCTGGAATTAAGTATTGGTATGACTAAGTTAGATATAAGGGTAATTCTTTATCTACAGGCACTTTTCTGTCCTTTTATTTATAATTATTTTTTTCAAGGTTTTCACCTTTATTTGATAGGACAGTAGAGAGTATTGACAGGAAAGCATGGGGAGCAGAGAGAGGGGAAGGATCGGTGTAGGAGCCTATGAGTTGATGTGAATGTAATTTGGCTGTCACCACTTGGGGGCAGTATGTGCACAAAGGGTTTTTAAGTCGGTGTTTTCTGCTTGAGAGAAGAAGACTTGAGGAAGGGAACGCATGCAGTTTTTACCACACCAAGCACACACACCTTTCTGGACACTAAGGGATTCACCATTATTAATTGCAAGTATGTATTTCCATTAAGCTAAATAAAGTGAATTTAAACTTGAAGAGGAAGCAAGACTGGACATTGGTTGTGTGCGGAAAAACGTGCGTTGAGACGCCAAGCCTTCGGCATTTAGCTGCTGTAACAATCGGCATCGGCAGAGACCATAGACTGTAAAATATATGGACGGAGCATCCGTGACGTCACCCATAGGTTTCTGAAGAGCGCAAAAGAAACTACAAGTAGGCGCGGCCAACCATCGCCATTTTGTTCGCGCGTCATCGCACCCACGGCGGGATACCAAACAAGGGCAAAGAGGCGAAGAGTGAGCGGAGCTACAGACACCTGCTGGCACTTTGCTTAGACCTGGCAGACAGACTTTACTTTGGGAGAAACGCTTGATACTTTATTACCTGCGACTCGTTTGTGTTCTGACCACATGTGCTTGGCTGTACACTATATTAATAAAGTGTTTAGACTTTTAAAAACACTGTAGTAATACATTGAGCCACTAAGCATTGCTCTTATGACGTTTTTCTACAAGAGGAAAACCCAAAATACATCCAAACACTTCAGATATAGTCTGTGTTAGTAAAGGCAAGACTATTGATGAACTCCAGCATAACCCTGTATGATAACGCTTCAGATGACTGTTCTAGAGCCTACAGCTAATCAATCTGTCACATTCTGGAGTGCTTTACGGGTCTAAAGAAAAATATTAATGATAAATGATCTTAAATAAAACAAATACATTTATAGAGATGGTATACAAGTATATAACTTTACTCACATGGGAAACGAGGCCACGTGAATGGTTTGTGAGCACAATTAAGTGCACACAGCATCCCATATCATCTGATAATTGTAAGAAATAAGTCCAAAAGGCAGCTGACTGTGTAAAGCCACACAAAACAACACAAAAATACGATGAATATGCCGAGATCAGTGGCTAATCTGCCGGATTCAGCTGAGGTGAAGTGACGGCGACCAGCGAGACCTAGCTGTCACTCAAGTGGCCACGCCCTTAATTATGCAAACTTAATATAACCTAATATAAAGGAAATGGATGAGTTATAAAAAAATTCACCCCCTCACAATTGTCATGGAGGGTAATAATAGCTATATGAACCAAAATCGTTCTTTGTACCAGGCTGTAAACACCTTTTTTTCTGTTGTAAAGTTGGCCATTCTAACAGTGGGCTCAATTGCAACTTGCTCTATTATGGAGCCAGGACTAGTGGAGTTTCAATGAATTGCAGTTTCAGTTACTTCCGTATTGGCTTCCCGAGGGAGAGCGGGAGGTTGCCGCTTGGCAGAGACCTGCAAGGTGAAATCGAACTCGGGTCGCATGTGTTGACGCATTAACCACTGGCACCAACACTTTTATGTCCTTTGATCATATATCCAAAAATAAACATAATTTTGTTCAAATTTTTCTTTCTTTGTCAAACTAACAATAAACCCTATTTTTAAAAAATTTACTTGCTTTCTATTATATTTTTTTCATATCATTCAAGCTCTTTTAGGTGTCAAAAATCACTGTTTTCACCTTGTCGCACACCCAGAGTTTTAAACGTCAACAATGAAAATAACATTTTAAAATATTATTAATCTGGTATCTAGTAATGTATTGTTGTAAAAAAATAAATGAGTGAATATAGAAGAGAACCCAGTCCAGGAGACTCGAAACAAGCAGAATTCCTTTATTGAGACGTGTTGGTTAATCTGCAGTCAAACAGCGTCTTCGAGAAGTCCATCTGTCTGCAAGAGCCTATTGGAGGTCTGTAGTCTGCGAGTTTTATCACAAGTCTAAATTAAGACAAAGATGTCCTGTCTATATTGTCTTAGGGGGAGGGGAGATGGCTAAACAAAGCATGCAAATTCAGTTTTGGAGTCAGCAGGGTAAATTGGCATATAGGTGTAGAAATCGGCCCAGCTACTGACCACACAAGTTAATCAACAAAATGGTTTCTGTAGCATGAAAGCATGACCCGCAAATTATGTTCTGGAGACAGAAACCGCCTGACCAGTTGACCGAAAAGAGAAAACAAGTTACACAGCCATGCTTTGCATTACTTTGGAATATAAATTTATATTCCCACAGTATCTTAATGAAGCACTAGTGAAATAATTTAAATATTTTATAGTTATTAATGCGAGACTATTATCAAGATTGTTTTTTATACAAAATATAGCTGTCGCACAGCATCAGTGTCATTTCTACAACACTGTACTGTCACTTTAAAAAGTTTGTGCGAAAGATTATTGAGGTGGTTTCTATGAAAACGAATAGTGCCATCTGATTTTTATCAACAACACTTGAAGAAAAATGAAGGAAAATATTGCTTGATAAGGAAATACATTTATTCTGTGCCATTTCCAAACATGTACCTTCTGAGATGTTTTTAAAAAGCAAAATAAATTAAGGTAAATAAGTGTATTTTGTTTACATGAAAGGCTAGTATCAATTCAAAGCTAATCAGTAAAGCCATCTTTAAAAATTTTTTCACAATAAACTGTTGAAATGTCATTTCCACCACCACACACATTTAAAAATAATTAAAAAGTTCTCATCACACACTAAAAGTGTATTCACAATGTATGATTTCATGCTCTATTTAATATACAAATTCAGTGTATTTATTTTCCAATAAGCTCTTAACCAAATTAATATGACATTTTAGAGTGTGACAGGTGTACAATTCAGCATACAACTAATGTATTTCATTGACAAATGTGTAATTATTGAATATATTGTGGAAAGATTGGTTAAACTAGATACAAAAACGATCTTAGACGATGTTTGACTGCCATAATTTATTTCATTTTGAAATAAAAGCTGTATATTGAGATGTGGTGGAATTGACATTTGTTCAGTTCACGGTGGAGAAAATGTTTCTCTTCTTATCTAAGTTTGTCCTCTTACAGATCTTAAAACTAGACAAACCGTTTAAACTTATGAGGCTATGTTAGGTTCATTTTGAACAAGTTTTATACTTAACTTCACAAGGCTAAAAGTGGCCTAAATTGGAGAATTGACCATAAAGTTAATACATTTACTTATTTCACTTTTAGTTGTTCAAGCATAAAACACATTTAAGCAGATATGTTTTTATGTTTCTATTAACAAAGCAAAACACACACAAAAATGCTTTTAAAAGCAGAACAGTCGATTTAGTTTAATTTTCCCATATTCTAAACACAACAATAGGCAAGAAAACGGTAAATGGTCACATGACAAATTACCAAAACGGATGAAGTGATTGAATAAACACAAACCTATTAGTTCTTCAGTCTCTTCCTGTTTAATTCTGCAGGGTTCTGGATCACTCATCTTCTCACTGTCCTTCAATAAACTCTGTCTTTGTCTTTCACTGATGTCGGCAGAGCTTCAGGAGAAGAAACAGAGAAATCTAATTCATTTACACTGACAAAGTAAACATCTGATGTTATATCTAGCAAGTGACAAAATACACGAATAACAGTAACTTAATGTGACAATATGCAGATCTGAAGACATCAGTATAATGAATGAGGTGAAAACAGGAACTATTGACATGAGATAAAGAGGATTTCAGCAGCTTTGATTATATCGATGAACCCTCAGACTATAAACACTAGTTAAACAGTCATTCAGGATCAGCAGCAAAACAGCTCATTTTATGAGTGCTGCCAAGATGAACTAGTCGCAGATTGTCGCTTTAATAAACTGTAAAGTGTGTTTTATTGTTGTGTAAACACGAGAAAAAGCGTCAACGACTCACCTCAGCTCTGAAGACTCGACGCTGAATGAACGCGTCAGTGTCGACGTCATCACGGAGAGGCGGGAACAACGGAGGATAAACAAAAAAGCGCAAAAATAAAATACGTTGACAAACAAAAACAATTACTAATGTAATCTTAATCCAATCATGTGTGAGGTGACAAGGTTTATTAAGCACTTATATATATATATATATATATATATATATATATATATATATATATATATATATATATATATATATAACATGCACCTAACAAATTTTAAAAGCATAGTATTTTATGGCTGACCGATATAATAACTCTAAAACGATCCTTTTCTTAAATATCTACCAACATGAAACAAAAGATTAACAAAGAATAAAAATAAAAAACATTTAAATAGCAAATAACAGCTAATTAAAAGTAATGTAAAAACAACATCCTGTACTGGGTTGCAGCTGGAAGAGCATTCACTGCGTAAAAACATGTGCTGATAAGATGGCGGTTCATTCCGCTGTAGTGACCTCTGATTAACAAAGAGACAAAGCCAAAGAAAATTTAATGAATTAAAAAATAAAACATTGAATATCACGTATCAATGTCAACGAAAGAGTAAAGCTTCTCTTCTCTTCACAACTACATGTTGAAAAATAAAAATAAGAGTTTACCATTGTCACCCCACAGCAAGAAGGTCGCAGGTTCGAGTCTCGGCTGGATTACTTGGCGTTTCTGTGTGGAGTTTGCATGTTCTCCCCGTGTGGCCGTGGGATTCCTCCGGGTGCTCCGGTTTACCCCACAAGTCCAAACACATACGCTATAGGTGGATTGGGTAAAACTAAAATTGACCCTAGTGTATGTTCCAAGTATGGGTGCTCCCAGTACTGGGTTGCAGCTGGAAGGGCATCCGCTGTTAGTGGGTAAGAAATAAATGTACACCAAGAAACATGTGTTCTCTTTAAAAATTGGATCATAATAAATGTTGATGCACTGGCATATTAATATTGTTTTCACTTCATAACTTCAGTTCAGGCGACGCGGTGGCACAGTAGGTAGTGCTGTCGCCTCACTGCAAGAAGGTCGCTGGTTCGAGCCTCGGCTGGGTCAGTTGGCGTTTCTGTGAGGAGTTAGCATGTTCTTGCCGCGTTCGTGTGGGTTTCCTCCGGGTGCTCCGGTTTCCCCCCAAGTCCAAAGACATGCACTATAGGTGAATTGGGTAAACTAAAATTGTCCGTAGTTTATGTGTGAGAATGAGAGTGTATGGGTGTTTTCCAGTGATGGGTTGCAGCTGGAAGGGCATCCGCTGGGTAAAACGTATGCTGGATAAGCTGGCGGTTCATTCCACTGTGGCGACTCCGGATTAATAAAGGGACTGAGCTGAAAAGAAAATGAATGAAGTTCTAGTGAATTAAAATGGCTTCAGTTCAGTTGTCACAGTTGAAGTTCAGTATAATGTAAAAATCCATCGCCAGTCCTATCGAAGCACGCAACATCGCCCAAAACATCAGATGCATTGGATTATAAGAGTATAGATGGCCAGGGGCACCGCTGGCCGGTACAAAATATAATATATTAATATATGTATATAATAGTATCTCTGGGGGCCCCCAAAATGACGTGGGCTCTTACTGTGCGTTTACACCGAAATCAGTGAGAGCGTCCAAGGTCGCCCTGGCGACAACGCTGTCTGCTTTCAGCTCCGGCGGCGAGAGCGTCAAAACTCGCTACATTGATCTCGTATTTAAAGGGACATTGCAGCATATCATTTACATTCCTGCACAAAGCATGCTTTCTAGGGTGAATATGTTGTGCACTTCTTATCAGATTCATTTAACAATGACTGTGAGGGCGCAGGCGAGACGTCGTTTTTCGAGAGACACTTAAACACATAACATGTGCTGCGTATGAAACATCTATAAGTCATGTAAAACAATTCATTGCAACCTGAAATTAATATATTTTGATTGTATGGTTTGGATTATGAAGCTTTATAAGATTATTTGTGCTTTTTAGGATTATTTTGCGTTTATTTGTTTGCAAAAATGTCCGTCTTTTGTTAATTTGTGTTTAATTCAGCGATCACAGAATCGCGAGAAACGAAGGGGTCTGTGTAACATGGGTCTTTGTTGTATTTAATTCATATTTATTTATTGCGGATTTGTGCTCGTTGTGCTTGAGTTATAGGAGGAGTTTCCTACCCGGCTTGTCTAGGATTGGATGATGCCCGTGACGTCATGGGGGACTCCCAGTACATAAGGCTGACAGCAATACGCTTATTTCACGCGGCCGCCATTTTAAAGAACCAAAGCGAGGCTGTGGTGGGAAGAAACGCGGAAGTATAGGACCAGCACTGTAAACATTGCAGTGACATGCTGTGGACTACAAACCTCCAGCTGTTGCCGAGATTTCAAAATACAGATATGGTGTAAACATCACTTTAATATCAGTCAGTACGTTTAATTTAAACAATTAAAAGCAATTTAGCATCAAACAACATCACAAGCTCTGTAAGAGTAATATGCTCAAGTGTCCTCCTAGGCTTCAGTTCATGGCAGCAGGTAAACAGAGGGGACGCTTCCCTGCTTCAGCCTATGTAACTTGGTGAGCGATAAACACTGCAGTCCTCTGTAGCACACCCTCGTGTTGTCCCGGTACTGAAGTTTTAAAACAGTCTAATTCCCGCTAAGTTCAAATTGAAGCGCCGCTGAGCGCGGATGACTCGACTGATCTTCACGGCTGCTTCGCGATCCAGTCTCCATGTATCTTGTGTTTGCACTCAGTTTACCGCTCTTCACCCAGTGCAAACACAGATTCACGGAGACTGGAGCGCAAGCGCGAAACAGCCATAAGGATCAGTAGAGTCATCAAGCAGATCGCTCGGCTGTGTTTGTGCTCAGTAAACAGCGGAGGGTGAACTGATGACCTTCTCTGCCAATCACAAGCATATCTGTTGAGCACGTGAACACAATGGCCAATCAGCGCTGTTTTAAGAAAGCCATCAACAGTGCTTTAAATGTTAGCGGGAAATTGACAATTTTTTTTAATTCAGTAACGTGACAAGTCTAATATAGTGAAAGAATCAGTTCATTAACTTGAGTTTGATAAATGGCATCTAAAATGTGTGTTTGGAAAAGAAAACGTTAGCTAACTAGTGCCGTTTCCCTTAACTTAGCTGAAAATGAGCTCTGATATCCCTTTATATTTTCACCATTCATTCAGAACGGACCTTCGGGTCACTCAGAAGGCGGTGAAATGCTAAATTTGTGTCTCTTTCTATTCGCTGGTAAGATATACAGCCAAGTACACAACGTTCTAATGTAACTCCCAACAATACTTCCGGGTTTCTTCCCACCGCAGCCTCGATTTCGCTTTTAAAAATGGCAGCCGCGTGAAATCAGTCTATGGCGAGTCAGTCTCTCTCTGACTCTTGCTCTCCCGCAGTTCGGTGGTGGCTTGCGCTTAGGCGGTCTGGCTGGCGGTGCTCCGCATGCCAGGCGATGCATCTACATGCCGCTCTCCTTAGAATTTTGTTATTGTTAACATTTTGTTAACTAGTTTGTTTATTTTGATACTTTGTTTTCATAGCAGGTAGTGGATTCAAGAGTTCACACTTAGATATTGCTTGACAACTGTTAGCAAGTTTGGTATGCTGTCCCGGGAGAGAACCCTGAGCTCGGAGATAGTTGAGCCCAGGGCTCCCGCCTGGTCCATAGAGCATATGAGGGGAGTACGAGATCAGGTGGTTCTCGAGAGCTCCCCGTGGTAAAGGAGGAGAAGGGGTGGATGGGGGGTTTCTTCGGAAAACGAAGATAAGAGAGTAGTTCTAGCTAGGCTACTTATAGTGAGTTGGGGTTAATCTGACTGGCTAACTAGTGAATGTAGATGAGTGGCCAGCTGAGTCAATCATATCACGTGCTCCTCTCGAAATTAGTTTGAAAACTTCACTTATTTTTCAGTCACGTTTTGGTATTTATATAGTTTAGTGAAGGTAAGCAGTGGCCTGGAAGACTCACCTGTTTTTTTATTCCTTTTACGGGAGTTGTAGGTAACATCTGTCCATTTAAAAACAGTATAGTCAGAGACCTGTTTCCTTAGCTGCCCTACCTGTCTACTTGATTTCTGTTTTGTTAATGTTTTGCTTAATATTTCTGTGAATTAAAGCGTATTGACGGAACGTCAATTTATTAATTCAGTCGTCTGTGTCTTTCATATGTTCGGCTCAAACCTTGGTTGTTGTTGTTCGAGCCAGTGTTAAGTTTTGGGCCGTAACAGTCTGATATATACATTCATTACTATCATATGTACTGGTGAGGATTTCATATGTAATGTTTTGAACATCCAATAGTATATGCAAGTAATTTATATGTAAATATACATGTGTTTATGTATTTGTTGATACGCAAAGTTTGATTTAAATTGCACCTCCTAAATACGGCTTCTCCTTTGTGTGAACTCTAAGATGTTTCCTCAGCTCTGAAGACCTCCAGTGTGGAGCAGCGTGTGTTCATTAAGGTGTGATGATCGTCTGAAACTCCTCCCACAATGACTGCATGGGTACGGTCTCTCTCCAGTGTGGATCATCTCATGTGTTTTCAGGTTTCTTGAACGGTTGAATCTCCTGTCGCAGTGTGAACACCTGTACGGTTTCTCTCCAGTGTGGATCATCTGGTGTCGTTTCAAGTCTGCGGATGTGATAAAACTCCTCCCACACTCAAGGCACACAAACTCTTTCACACCAGTGTGGGTTTTCTGATGTTGTTTCAAGTTTGACAGCACTGTATAACTCTTTCCACACTCAGAACATGAATACGGCCTCTCGTTTGTATGAACTCTAAGATGATCCTTCAGCTTTGAAAAAATAAAAAATGTTTTGCCGCACTGATCACACCTGTGTGATTTCTCTCCAGTGTGGATCATCTGATGTCTTTTCAGGTTTCCCAAACGATTGAATCTCATGTCGCAGTGTGAACACTTGTAAGGTTTCTCTCCAGTGTGGATCATCATATGAAGGTGGACATCATGTTTGCTCTTCAAACTTTTTCCACACTGGGTGCAGATGAAACCTTTTCCAGCTGTTCTTTCCATTAAGATACTATGTTCGATCTTTAGTTGACTTTCACTTTCACTTTTGACATGATGTTTCTCCTCATCTTCACTCAGTTCTTCACTCTCCTCCTTCACCATCACATCTGAAAATTAAGTAAACAAGTTGTTTGAGAGGCTAGTTTTTATCTATACAGTCAAATAATCACGCATAAGAGCGTTTGTGTGTTTGGCAGAGGTGTGTAAGTAGTCAAATAACTGATATGTCTGGGGCTGTCAAAGTCAAAGGTGCCCTATAAAGAAAATCTAGGCATAGTCGAAGAAATGTGTATACCGTGAGGCTCAAACACCATCGTTTCCTTGTTCTCATGTAAATTCTGTGAATGTAAAGCCTCGGTAGACAAAATGTCATTCAGAAAACCAAACAGACTGTATTGGAAAAATATTGAACTCCCATCGGTTTCATGCAGAGATTGAACATTAATAAAGTATTAATTAAGTCCTTCACTTTGCCCTAAATGTGACTAATGAACACTTACGTTACTCAAAAAAATCATCATGAAGATTATTGCAAACACCCAATGTTGTACATCTATTTTATCTGTTTGAATTATTTTTACTAGCTTAGGTATATCTAAAGGATTATTTAAATATCACTTTCATTTTCTAACACACACTCTCAAATATATTATATATATATATATATATATATATATATATATATATATATATACACACATACATACATACATACATACACACACACACACACACACACACACACACACACACACACACACATGTATATATATGTATATATATGTGTATATATATATATATATATATATATATATATATATATATATATATATATATATATATATATATATATAAACAGCCCTGAGTAAGAAGCAGCCATCTGCCATTAGAGTTTCGACCTGCTGAAGATAATGGGCCTTATCATACACCTGACGCAATAAGGTGCAAGACGTGTTTTCCCTGACGTGTTGCTATTTTCAGACCAGTGCAATCTTAATTTTCCCGTTTTCCGCCACGTTGTTTAAATTGCAAATCCATTTGCATCACTTTGTGGACTCATGGGTGTTCCAATTTAGAAAAGAGGTGTGTTAAGGCGCATTGTTGGAGCGTTGCTATTTTGAGTAATTAAAATAGACTGTTCAACAGACCAGCTGAAGGCAGGTCTAAAGTGCAGAGCGCGTTAGTTGTGCACCTCACATACACATTGCTTAAAACACACAGGATGCAGAGCAATACGCAAATATTTTTAAAAATGAAAAATAATTAAAGGAATTCAATATTACAAAAATGATTACTTTATACATAAATATAAAAACCACTGCCTTCATCACAGGAGTCTTTTTTCATTTTTTTCACGACAACTTGCTTTTATATAATGTTTTTAATATTAGTAGTAGTATTATTTATTATATGCATATTTATATTTCTTTTATTAAAATCTAGCTTAGATATG
Source organism: Danio aesculapii (assembly GCF_903798145.1). NCBI lineage: Eukaryota > Metazoa > Chordata > Actinopteri > Cypriniformes > Danionidae > Danio > Danio aesculapii. The sequence goes on along the minus strand of NC_079456.1, from coordinate 2,621,374 downwards.
TCCACTGTGTTTGGATATAACAATTTTTTTTTTACCACACTTCATTATTACTGTTCATTTATTCCTTTGCTGGAAATTAGAACTCAATTTAGAAATAGTTTTGAAACAAATCTTTGCATTTAACAAATGAGATTAATTATGTAGGCTGATGGATGTCTTCAGTGGAGTGTACAAGACCGTTTCCTTACTTTACGAAAAAGAGAAAGTGAAAGTAAAGAGGCTGAATGGAGGAGGCTCGTTCTTTTTCCTCGCGCTGCAGATGCTCTGTTTAACTGTTTTCTCTCTAGTGAAGCGTTCAGTTTTTACACTTTTACACGTAGATTATATATGTGGAGTTTTAGATGAAGCACAAATAAACAGCGACAGGAGTTTCCATAGACCGATGCATTCTCACACACTTTCTTTTTTACATTTAACATTAATCTTTTTTCTGAATCTGCCATGTTGATGCATAGATGTGTGTAGCTCCACCCCGTTTTGAAAAAAAAGCACAATCTCATTTGAATTTAAAGCGACAGTCACCAAAATTATACAACTTGACTCAAAGCCTAAAAGGGTCAGTTTCAGAGCGTTATAAAACATTATTTGCAGTGTTTTTGAGCTGAAACTTCACATACACACTCTGGGGACATCAGAGACTTATTTTATATTTAGTTAAAAAAGAAATGATAGGTCCCCTTTAAAGTTGCAGATCATCAAACTAATTTAAATGTTTGTCAAATATTCATTCATTCATTTCCATTTCGGCTTAGTTACTTTTTTAATCAGGGGTCGCCACAGCAGAATGAACCACCAACTCTCCGGCATATGTTTTACGCAGCGGATGCCCTTCCAACCGCAATCCATCACTGAGAAACACCCATACACTCTTGCATTCACACACATACATTATGGACAATTTAGCTTATTCAATTCCCCTTAAAAGCATGTCTTTGGACTATGGAGGAAACTGGAGCACCCAGAGGAAACCTGCGCAAACATGGTGAGAGCATGCAAACTCCATACAGAAACGCCAACTGACCTACCCGGGGATTGAACCAGCAACCTTCTTGCTGTGAAGCGATTGTGTTACCCACTGCACCACCGTTCTGCCCCATTTGTCAAACAAATAAAAATAAAACACATAAACATCATGCTGTTTTATAATGAAGGCTTTTAATAATTAGAAATAACATGATCCAAAACTATATAGCATTGAAAATATAATCCAAAAACATAATCAAAGATCCTGATATAAGAATAACCTAAAATTAAATCCAGCAAACATAATCCAAAACTACATAGCCCTGTGTGAAAAATGTGTTTGTCCGCTAAACCTAATAACTGTGTGGGCCACCCTTATCAGCAACAACTGCAATCAAGTGTTTTCAATAACTAACAATGAGTGTTACAGCGCTGTGTTCAGAAATTATGGCCCAATCATCCTTGCAGAATTGTTGTAATTCAGTCACATTGGAAGGTTTTCGAACATGAACTACTTTTTTTAAGGTCATGCTACATCCTCTCAATTGGATTTAGCTCAGGACTTTGACTAGGCCACTCCAAAGTCTTCAGTTTGGTTATCTTCAGCTATTCAGAAGTGGATTTGCTGGTTTGCTTTGGGTCATTTTACAGCTGCAGAACCCAAGTCGGCTTCAGCTTGATGTCACTAACATGGCCGCCCAGATAGAATACAAATGTGGGCCACTTTAGGCAGTTATGCGCTACTGGTGGTCTTCTTTCGGCCAAGACAAAATGAACGTGAGCCTGAAGTGGCCCACCTGTAAATTACAAAAGCAGGCCAAATATTCAAATTTATACATGGGCCATTTAAAGCAAAGATTAGGCACTTATGGCAAAATGCTAAATTTGAAAACAGTCAATTTGGCCCAAATGATAGAGGACAAATGTGGGCCACAGTTGGCAAAAATGTGGAATAGTCATTTAAGGGTAATCTGGGTCTAAACCCAAAGTAGCTCACATGTGTGGGTGCAAATGTGGCCCAGATATTATAAAACAAATGTGGGCAACATTTGGCAAATATTTAGCCCAGTTAGCTCTGGCTAATGAGGCTGCGAGCCTAAAGTGGCCCAGATGTGATATGACAAATGTTGCCCAGTTATCTTCAGACATATGTTGGCCACTTTTGGCAAATATTTGGCAAAGTAAGCTCTGGCTAATGTGGCTGGGAGCCTAAAGTGGCCCAGATGTAATATGACAAATGTTGCCCAGTTATCTTCAGACATATGTGGACCACTTTTGGCAAATATTCAGCACAGTAAACTCTGGCTATGTGGGTCAGATGTAAGTGTCTGGTGTGGGCCATACCTGGCCCAAAATAAAAGCAAACTGTGGCCCAGAATAGGGTCAGTTCTGGTTCATTTGGTAAAATTCTGGCTGATATGTGGAATTGCTATGGCTTAATTGTGGCCCGAATCTGGCAAACAATAGCGTACCGCCCAAGTGCCATCAATCCATGTGGTATGTGGGCCGGAAGTGAGTGTTCGGTGTGGGCCGGATTTGAGCCACATGAATTTTGCTATCTGGGTGGACATTCTCCTTCAGTATATTTTGGTACACAGCAGAATTCATGGACCCCCTATATATATATATATATATATATATATATATATATATATATATATATATATATATATATATATATATATATAGCACGGTATATATAGTGTTGGTAGCATAATCTGAAAGGTAGGATAAAATGTCAGAACACCAGAACATGAGAAAATTACTGACTTGAAATCGCTTTGCTTCTGTCCCCTGATACATTCTCGCAGTTTCATCTTCTCTTGATCAGGTTTTTTATCAGATTTACTCGTGGTTTTAATATATATATATATGCTACAGTTACTATTTAGGTAGGCCAATATGCCATTATTTATTTTCTCTGCTCACTGCGTGCGAAACAATAATCACCAACCAATGAGAGCGACTATCAATGTAAGAAAGCTGATTGGTCAAAACTGACTACCTTTATGTGTGTGCGTGCACACACACTCAACACAGCTTTGCTTGCTGTTTTTCACTCTGACTTATTCACATTCTCTCACTCTCACTCTCGCTCTCACACACACACACACACACACACACGCACAGGTTAATGCCGGATCAATTAAAATAAATACGCAAAACACGAATATCTCACATTTCCCGGAGCAAGATCTAGCTCAAATTAAGCACTGCCGCGAACAGTTCATTTGCCGTACTTAACAGGTTTCCTTTGCTCCAATGAGGCAAGCAGAGCTCGCAGCACTCGAACTCCCAGATAGACCTTCCAAACTCCCATCCTGCCCCTGCTGTTTTGCACTTTATGCTGGAGCTCCTCACATGCCTTCTTTCGGCTTTCGCTCGGCTGGTCCTTTGCCGCAAAGGCTGCATGGTGGCTTTCAAAATGTCTCAACATTACAAGAGGAAATGCGTTTTGCTCAGGGCAGAGCACCAGAGCTTTAAATAAAAGCAAATGTTCCTGCCCACTCATTTTGAAACGCTCGATGTTCCTCAGGATTATTTTCTTTTTGCCATCATCACCACTCATGAATGTTGTTTGAATTTAGGTGCGCGCGCGGTTACCATAGAAACATAAGTTTACCGCACACACGCATCATTCGAAACGTTGAGTTTTTATTATTTGTCCCGCAAAAAATTACAATATTACAATAACGAGAGAATTGTAATTGTACTTTCAATAGGTCACTGATTTCTCCTTATCTGGCGGGTATTTCTTTAAAACTGTAAAATATTCTTGAAGGGAGACCGCTGGAGAGCCAGGTATTTTTGGTCAAAGAGCCACTTGTGGCTTGCGAGCCATACGTTCCCGACCACTGCCTTAAAACATTGCTTTCCAGCTGCAACCGCACTTCATTCTCGAAATTTATAGTTTGTCTAAAGTGATGTATACAAACTATATAGTATACTATGAGCAGGAATACAATCAGCCAGCGCAGTCGGATCTCCACAGTCAAAAGTGCCATTTTGTGTCTGGTGGTTTGTTTACTTGCGGGAGCTCCATTGACATTTTCCCGCACATTAATTCTGACCAATTGATAAGCAGTTTTGGAACTACGTTCAACAACATCTGGCCAATGAGAGATGTGGATTTTGTCACATGACTGCATTTTGATTCTTTTCAACTGGTTCGGACCAAAGCAAACAGTTTGGTGTGAAAACGACCCAAAGACAGCAGAAAATCCTACCGTGTATCATTTGGTGCCCTTGATCCAGATCAAATGAAGCGAACTACAGATGTGAAAGCTCCCTAAGTTCCCTTTAACGAACAAGAATACGGCTTCATCTATGTATGAATGAAAACTGTTTTGCTGCATTGATCACATCTGTGTGTTTTCCCTCCTGTGGGCTATCATGTGTCGATTAAGGTGTGCCGATTTCTTGAAACTCCTCCCACACAAAGAACATATGCAGGGTTTCTCTCCAGTGTGAGTCCTCTGGTGTATTTTCAAGCCCGCCGCTCTAATAAAAGTCTTCTTACACTTAACGCACACAAACGCCCTCACACCAGCGTGGATCTTCTTATGGTCTGATAAACTTGACGTCTGCGTGAATCTCTTTCCACACTCCGAGCATGAATAAGGCCTCTCCTTTGTATGAACTCTGAGGTGTTTCTTCAGCCCTGAAGACCACAGAAATGTCTTGCTGCACTGATCACATTGGTGCGGTTTCTCTCCAGTGTGGATCTTCAAGTGTTGATGAAGGTATGATGATTGAGTGAAACTCCTCCCACATTGATCACATGTGAATGGTTTCTCTCCAGTGTGACTCCTCACATGTGCTCTCAGTCGTTTTAACTGACTGAACCTCCTGTCGCAGTGTGAACATGCGTACGGTTTCTCTCCGGTGTGGATCGTCAGGTGTTTCTTCAAGTCTGTCGCTCTACTGTAAGTCTTCCCACACTCAGAGCACACATGCTCTTTAACACCAGAGTGGATCTTCTGATGTTGTGATAAAGTTGACTGCAGTGTGAAACTCTTTCCACACTCAGAGCATGAGTAAGGCTTGTCGTTTTTATGAACTCTAAGATGGATCTTCAGATTTGAAATCCACAGAAAGGTTTTGCCGCACTGATCACATCTGTGCGGTCTCTCTCCAGTGTGAGTCAGCATGTGTTGATTAAGGTATACTGATCGTGTGAATCTCTTCCCACACTGAGTGCAAGGGAACGGTTTCTCTCCACTGTGGATCATCATGTGATGCTTGAGAATGAATTTCCGGCTGAAACTCTTTCCACACTGAGTGCAGGTGAAACCATTTAAAATACTGTGTTCAGTCTCTGATTGAGTTTCAGTTTCACTTTTGACATGATGTTTCTCCTCATCTTCACTCAGTTCTTCACTCTCCTCCTTCACAATCACATCTGAAAATTAAGTAAATAGGGTACATTTTAGGAGGCTAGTTTTGACAGCAGATGCCATGCTGGAATCTTTGAATCAAACAGTCAAATGATCATAAGAGCATTGCTGTGTTAGGCTGAAATCCGCAGGTGGCCAAGCAACGCTTTTGCTCCATTTTCCATGAGCTGATCTGACTTCAGAAAACCCAGTATCTGGATTGACCACCATCTCCTTCACATAGAGTCGCCCTCGTGTTGAAAAGTCTGTGTTTTCAAACCTTTCTTCATTCAAGTGTCATTAAAAGCTCCATAGTAATGAGGATGGCAAGTATAACTCCACAAAAACACAGAGCCAGCATTAGGGATGGCTGATATGGAATTTATATGCATCCACTGAGATTAATAAAGTCCAGAATCTTTAGAGAACAGAATTCATTTGCATGTCTTTAATCAACCCTGCTCCTGGATGTCCACTATCCTGCAGAGCTCATTCATTCATTTTCCTTCAGCTTGGTTCCTTTATTCATCAGGGGTCTCCACAGTGGAATTACCCGCCAACTTATTCAGCATATGTTTTACACAGTGGATGCCTTTCTGGCAGCAATCCAGTACCAGGAAACACCCGTACACACTCATACACTACAGCCAATTCAGTTAATCAAATCCCCTATAGCGCATGTGTTTGGACTGTGGGGTAATCCAACGACAGGGAGAACATGCAAGCTCCACACAGAAACGCCAAGTGACCGGGACTCGAACCAGTGACCTTCTTCCCGTGAGGCGACAGTGCTAACCATTGAGCCACCATGTCCCCCACCCTGCAGAGCTCAACCATATTTAAACATTGAAGCAGCTGATCAAGCTTTTCAGGGTCATATAAAATGCACACGCAGATCTATGAGGCGCCACATAGGATATCAACACACGTATCAACACATACATTAAACACATGCATATACAACAATAACTTATTTGAAATTATTCGCATGTATACAATTGGACGTTCAAAACAACGTTAGCTTAAAGGGGCTAATAATATTGACCTTAAAATGGCTTTTAAAAAATTTAAAACTGCTTTTATTCTAGCCGAAATAAAACAAATAAGACTTTCTCCAGAAGAAAAAATATTATCGGACATACTGTGAAAATTTTCTTGCTCTGTTAAACATCATTTGGGAAATATTTAAAAAAAAAAAATTTTTAAATCAAAGGGGGGGGCTAATAATTCTGACCTCAACTTTACGTGTATATTCATATAAACTTGATACACAATCACTCGCTTATAGACCTTTTTCTCCTGCTTGAATGCTTCATTTGTTTATAACTGTGATCAGTGAGAGCAGCATTTCCCAACCGATGGTTCTCAATCCAAAAGTGGGTGTCAATACCGTTTTTACTGTAGGTTACAGTGTTTTTGTGAAGCACAACTTTGATTTCCTGATTTCCTGATCCTGTCTGATGCGGTTCAATGCGAGAGAAAAATATCCTTCTAAAGCCTGGTTTATCCTTCTGCGTCGAGTGATCGGCGTGATCCATGGCGCATGCCTTGCATGTTGCCGTGCATTCATACTTCTGTGTGCTGTTTGTATTCCTCTGCAAAAACACTTCCGAAACGCTAGCTAGCAGTAGGTCTTTATGTTCCTCTGTGTCGTGTTTCTTCACTGGTGTTTTGTTTTTTCTGAACGCTTCCTTAATGTACAAGTGGCTCAAACTTGCTCATTTTGAGGCAGGAACTGGCGGACGTGCAACAACTTTAATCATAAGGTAAACACAAAACAACAGTCTCCATCCGGAGCTCCTTCACGGGACTCTAAACAGTCACTCCATCAGGCTCGCGCGTTCTCTTGACAGGAACAGAAATGAACCGATTCAGATGTGCGTTTGATACTTCAGAAAACATGCAACCTTACAGAACTCCACAGACTATTAAAATAAAGTGATCTATTGTTGTACAAATGTGAGCATTTTAGTGACTATTATATACTATCTATTATAGATAGACTGTTAATGACGATACTACTGTTCACAAACTACAGTGCCACAGCCAGAATTTTGGAGGCATAGCATCGTGATACTACCATAGTACCAGTAAACCGTGCAATCCTAATATATAGACATATATTTACAACTGTCAATGAATAAGCATCAGAAAGCGGCATCATGATCATGAAGTTCAAAAACGTTCAATACTTCATGAACTCATATATTTTTGCTGCCATTACAACTCTTGACTCTTTTATTGTCAATAAAACATGGCAATTAAAAAAAGTTCAACTTTTTTACTGTTTAATTTTAATTGATTTTAAAGAAAGTGTGTTTGAGTTGTAAACTTAATGTATGTGGGTCCCACATTCTAAACAATAATTATTAATGTGTAATTTGTGAAATTAAATGATATATTAATAAGTACTTTAACTGATGAAGGTGTCAAAGAAGAACAACCACTATTAATCAGCCTCATAATCGAAGAGTAATGAATAAACACAAACCTATGAGTTCTTCAGTCTCTTCCTGTTTAATTCTGCAGGGTTCTGGATCACTCATCTTCTCACTGTCCTTCAATAAACTCTGTCTTTGTCTTTCACTGATGGCGGCAGAGCTTCAGGAGAAGAAACAAGAGAAATCTGATTCATTTACACTGATTGAGGAAATATTCTTAGAATTATTATAAGTAATTTGCTCAGAATCAGCAGACACCAATGAAATTAACTTAATGTGGGAATTTGTAGATCTGAAGACATCAGTATAAGGAAAAACAGGAACTATTGACATGAAATAAAGAGGATTTCAGCAGCTCTGATCATATTGATGAGCCTCAAACTATAAACACTCATTAAACAGACATTCAGGGTCAGCAGATCAGCTCATTTCATCTTACTGGGTGTTTGCAATATGAGCTTAATACTACTGTAATTCATAAAAACATATAGACAGTTGCATTAATATGAATATAAATACTATACAAGTATTTATAACAAATAAAATAATTAGACTAGCAGTAGCATAAATACACAGAATTTGGGAAACCATAAAAACCTTCAGAAAAAAAAAAGTAATTTATAGTTTTCTGCATCAAAATTCATATATTTGCCGCGGTAGATTCCCATCATTCATGACAAATCATACATTTAAATATTCCTTAAAAACAGAAAAACCCAAACACATTCACTCATATCTTCCTCTCAGAGCTCCTCTCTGCCTGCTGTATTGTTTTGGTCAGCAGACACACAGATAGAGGTGAACTCAATGCAGAAACTAGTCGCAGATTGTCGCTTTAATAAACTGTAAAGTGTGTTTTATTGTTGTGTAAACACGAGAAAAAGCGTCAACGACTCACCTCAGCTCTGAAGACTCGACGCCGAATGAACGCGTCAGCGATGACGTCATCGCGGCGATGCGGGAGAAACGGCGGATAAACAAATGCGCGCAGAATACTACTGATAATCCAAAACCAAAACAATGGGCTTTATGCACAGTAAAGGTTTTTTTAATCACCGATAAACTTCCAGAAAAAGGTTAATGTGAATATTTTCAATTTCATAAGGTTTCTTTTGCATTGATAATGTAACTTAATCAGAGTATAGATCATTTCAATGTCATGTCATTGGCCAACTAACTTTTCCTTGGTATCAAACTATTCACTAACTGTAGCAAGAGATAATTCAATCATAACTTAATGTTAAAGCATCTATCATAACATTATTTATTAATATGTGGCTCTTTAGATTCTCGGAAGCTACAGAAATTAAACATGTAAATCAGGAATACGTTGGGACCATTGTTTTTGTTGATATCCCTCAAAAAGGGCTATAATCAATTTCAATATGCCTCGCTTCAACTGAGCAGTTTGGTGCAGTACAGGTAACCTTTATCAGGCTTGTGTCTTTTCTGCCAAGTGGTACCCAAAATACTCAAATCTGAGTTATTGAAAATCTTTAGAAATAGAAAGTTGATATATTTCAATTCATGTAAAATACTGGGAGAAAAAATACAAAACCACATTTCAATAAGGTTTTATATATATATATATATTTGTTTCTCTTGAATTTTGCTCTTTTTATTTATTTTTTTATTTAATATTTTTCTCTAACATACAGTTGAAGTCAGAATTATTAGCCCCCCCGAATAATTCACCCCCCCCTGCTTATTTTTTCCCCAATTTCTGTTTAACGGAGAGCAGATTTCGTCAACACACTTCTAATCATAATAGTTTTAATAACTCATCTCTAATAACTGATTTATTTTCTCTTTGTCATGATGACAGTAAATAATATTAGACTAGATATTCTTCAAGACACTTCTATACAGCTTAAAGTGACATTTAAAAGCTTAACTAGGTTAATTAGGTTAACTAGGCAGGTTAGGGTAATTAGGCAAGTTATTGTATAACGACGGTTTGTTCTATAGAAAATGTTTTTTTTTTATTATTAAAACTGCATTGATTCTAGTCAAAATAAAACAAATAAGACTTTCTCCAGAAGAAAAAAAAATTATCAGACATACTCTGAAAATGTCCTTGCTCTGTTAAACATCATTTGGAAAATATCTAAAAAAGGAAAACAATTCAAGGGGGGCTAATAATTCTGACTTCAACTGTATAAGTTTGGGTGTGCTAATTTTTGGATCGTTATCGTGAATAATTTTGTTAGATTAGCTCCAGATTTGGCTTTGGTACTGACTAATTTTATGTATTTGCACAAAAACAACACTGTAAAGAATCCTGTAGAAAACATTCATTTAAATGAGACATTTGTGAGGGGTGTACTCGTATATGTTGAGCACTGCATATGTTTTATTATTTAAGGAAAACATAACCCACGACTACATATCCCTGAAAATATCACCTAAAACCATAATCCATGATCCTGGTATAATAAAACATACATAATATGATATAAACATAATGATAGATCCTGCTAACATAATCCAAAACTACATAGCCCTGTGTGAAAAAGTGTTTGCCCCCTAAACCCAATAACTGGTTGTGCCGGCCTTAGCAGCAACAACTGAAATCATGCGTTTTCAATCATTTACAATGAGTCCGTTACAGTGCTGCGGCGGGATTATGGCCCACTCATCTTTGCAGAATTGTTGTAATTCAGCCAAACTGGAGAGTTTCAGCATGAACTGTCTTTTTAAGGTCATGCCACATCATCTCAATTGGATTTAGGTCAGGACTTTGACTAGGCCATTCCAAAGTCCTCATTTTGTTTTTCTTCAGCCAATCAGAAGTGGTTTTGCTGGTGTGCTTTAGATCATTTTTCAGCTGCAGAACCCAAGTCGGCTTCAGCTTGATGTCACTAGCATCCCTGTAGGATATTTTGGTACACAGCAGAATTCATGGTTCCCTTTAAGAAGCAGCAAAGGAGCCCCAGACCATCACCATTTATACCTTTTTCCAGATTGGTAGATCTAAATTATTTTCTCTCATTTGTTTTTGAACTTCTTTAGATCTCAGCACGATTTCTAGCTTTTGAGGACCTTTTGGTCTACTTCACTTTGTGAGGCAGGTACTATTTAGGGGATTACTTTATTGTCAACAGAAGTGGCAGGAATCATGCCTTGGTGTAGCTAGAGAAATTGAACTCAGGAGTTAAGTTTTAACAAGGGGCAAACACTTTCCCTTAAAGGGGCAGTTATGGACTTAAGCTGCGGTCACGCTGCACTTTTCTCCCCATAGATTTATGCATGTGAATGCGTCAGACCAGAAATGCAAGTTTCTGCAAAAAGTTTCGCAGTTCGCTGCGTTGGAAAGTTCAAGCTTGGTGAACTCTGACCTGCGAAATCGCATCACTTGACTGCGTGAGACCAATCGAGGATCAAAACAGGACCTCTCTGAACAGAAATTTGGAATATGGAGCAATTACATGCTTTTTTTAATGTCTAATAATCTTGTTTAATCCCGCCCCTTTTCGCAGCGCCGTACGACAGAATTTCGCAAGCTCAAACTCTAGAGTGACTGCAGCATAATGGTTAGGGAGTTGGACTTGGAGTGGAAAGGTTTCAGGTTCAATTCCCAGTCCCACAATTGAAAATGGGGGAAGTGAACGAACTTTTGATCATGCAAAAGCGTTTGTCAGTCACAGAAGTGCAATTTCAGCTCATTCGCGGAGAGAGCTAGTGATCGGTCAATTTCAGCATGATCAGTAAGAGTTTAAGTGTTTAATATAAACAACTGCACATTTGACAGGAGAAGAAAACCGTCAGGAAGTGTCCAGATTTCTCCAGTTGTGATCAATGCAGCAGCGAAGTTGATGTTGGCAAATATTAGCATATTAGCTTTTCTCGATGTAGATTTCATTTAAATCTTATTATGTTACTCCTGAAGAGGAGAATAAAAAAAATGTAACTAAAAACAACATCCATCCGACAGAAAATGACAAGTAAAAGTGTTTATACACTAGAAGCAGATGTAGCACCAGAGTCGGAGACCTTAAATTACGTCATCGAAAATAAAGACGGCACTCACGGTGCAAGGTATTTTTTAAAAATAACGTTAAACTGTTGTGTTTTTCTTTATATTTCACAAAAGGGCATCATTTACATAATATTAAGGCTTGAAAGTCTCTTTAAATTCCCTTTGAAGAACATGAATATGGCTTCTCCTTTGCATGAACTCTAAGACGGATCTTCAACTCTAAAGAAATCCAAAATGTTTTGCCGCACTGATCACATCTGTGTGTTTTCTCCCGTGTGGTACTCCATGTGTCGATTAAGGTATGATGATTTTGTGAAACTCTTCCCGCACAAAGAACATGTGAACGGTTTCTCTCCAGTGTGAACCCTCTGGTGTTTCTTCAAGTCTGAAGCTCTAATGAAACTCTTCCCACACTCGAAGCACACGAACGCTCTCACACCAGCGTGGATCTTCTGATGTTGTGTTAAAATCGACTGTCGTGTGAAACTCTTCCCACACACAGAACATGGAAAAGGCGTCTCGTTTGTATGAACTCGAAGATGGAGCGTCAGCTCGGAAGGCCTGAAAAATGTCTTGCTGCAGTGATCACATTTGTGTGGTTTCTCTCTCGTGTGGTTCGTCATGTGTTTATGAAGGTATGATGATTGTGTGAAACTCTTCCCACATTGATCACATGTGAAGGGTTTCTCTCCAGTGTGAGTCCTCTCATGTATTTCCAGTGTTTGTACCTGGCTGAATCTCTTGTTGCAGTGTGAACACTTGTACGGCTTCTCTTCAGTGTGAATCATCATGTGTTTTTTCAAGTCTCCAACTCTAATAAAGGTCTTCTTACACTTAAAGCAGACAAACTCTTTCACCCCAGCGTGGATCTTCTTATGTTCTGCTAAAGTTGACTGTCGTGTAAAACTCTTCCCACACACAGAACATAAATAAGGCTTCTCTTTCGTATGAACTCTAAGATGATCCTTCAGATTTGAAAACCACAGAAAGGTTTTGCCGCACTGATCACATTTGTGCGGTCTCTCTCCAGTGTGAGTCAGCATGTGTTGATTAAGGTATAATGATCGTGTGAATCTCTTCCCACACTGAGTACAAGGGAACGGTTTCTCTCCACTGTGGATCATCATGTGATGCTTGAGACTGAATTTCTGCCTGAAACTCTTTCCACACTGAGTGCAGGTCAAACCTTTTCCAGCTGTTCTTTCCATTGAAACACTATGTTTAGTCTTTGAGTTAGTTTCACTTTCACTTTTGACATGATGTTTCTCCTCATCTTCACTCAGTTCTTCACTCTCCTCCTTCACAATCACGTCTGAAAATTAGGTAAACAAGTTACATTTTAGGAAAAGCATGCCAAACGAGGGGCTGGAGAGATATTACTTGCTATATGAGTTATACCACAACTATGAGAGCCCATATGCTGTATTTTTCCTTAAGACACCCACATTGGCTTTTTCTTCATTAAAATGTTAATATATTGTATTTTGAAACTACATATTATCAGTGCACTGTACAATAGACTTTTTTTTTTTACTAACATTCAAATGTTGTATTTCAGAGCACAACAAAAGCAGTGTATTCCTCAAGTAAGCTTCTTCTACATTCAGACACATTCGTATGTTGTTTTGAACTGCATAACAATTAGGGATGCAACAACTATAGATTTTACAACTTTGTGTTTTAGCCAATAAAATGATTTCTGATGTTGAATCTTATTTTGACACATATTTTGTGAAAATGCTTTGACAGATTTCAAAAACTCAACAATACATTCTAGGCAAATCTACTACCCTTTCGTTATGTTCATGTTTTTGCCCCATTGACTTCCATTATAATTACTTTTTTTTACCCGATATTGTGCAGCCCTAATTGCTATTATTTTTGTATTGTCATCATTAATAATCAATTTTAATAGTAAATTAACTGCAAATGCGTTGCTCAGCTATAGCAGTTTATATCAATATCACAGCCAAACTGACACATTTTTAATTAAACTGATGACGTTTTTTTTTCATCTAACAAAAATCTTTTTAAATTGCAATGAGACATATAGAGCTATATTCACAACTGTCCATGAATAAGCATCAGAAAACTGCATCATGATGACCAAAGTTCAAAATATCTCAATACTCTGTTCATGAACTCTCTTGACACATCTTTTGACCTAATAAAATGTCAATTAAAAAAAACTTTACATTTTTTTCTCATGTTAATTGCTTTTAAATGTGTTTGAGATGCAAATTTAATTCAGGCAGGTCCCTTATTCTAAACAATAATTGGCTATATAAAATAAAATGCATTATGATAAAGTACTAAAACTGGTGGAGCGCTTGAAGATGAACTGGTCTCCAGTCTGATTATTGAAGAGTAATGAATAAACACAAACCTATTAGTTCTTCAGTCTCTTCCTGTTTAATTCTGCAGGGTTCTGGATCACTCATCTTCTCACTGTCCTTCAATAATCTCTGTCTTTGTCTTTCACTGATGGTATTAGAGAAATAAACAGAGAAATCTGATTCATTTACACCGATTGATGAAATAAAACACATTGTAATGTTATAACTTTTATATGATACAATATGTGATCTGCTCAAAATCTGCAGACATCAATAAAATTAACTTATTGTGGTAATCTGAATAAATCAATATGAAGAATGAGGTGAAAACAGGAGCTATAACTAAATAACTAACTGAATAACTAAAGGTATTCAGGATCAACAGCAGATCAGCTCATTTCAGACTGAGTGTTTGCTGAATGAACTAATTACTACTGTAATTAATTAAACACATATTTAGCATTTATATCAATACCTAGTTAATATATTAAGTATTCATAACAAATAAAGTCATCGGATTAGCAGTCGCACATCTAGAAACTGGAGAACCACAAAACCTCGAGAAAATAAAGAGCACCACAAACTAATTTTGGAATATTAACGTTACTAAAACAAACGAGGAAAGACAAAGAAACACTCAAGTTATCTTCCTCTCAGAGCTCCTTTCTGCCGGCTGTATTGTTTTGGTCAGCAGACACACAGATAGAGGTGAACTCAATGCAGAAACTAGTCGCAGATTGTCGCTTTAATAAACTGTAAAGTGTGTTTTATTGTTGAGTAAACACGAGAAAAAGCGTCAACGACTCACCTCAGCTCTGAACACTCGACGCTGAATGAACGCGTCAGTGCTGACGTCATCACGACGAAGCGGGAACAACGGAGGATCAACAAAAACAAATTCCAAACCAATAAGTTAACTTAATCATGCGTGAGGTGAAATACTGTTCATTAGGCAACGAGGGTATTTGACCTGCAATATAAATGGAGACAACACATGAAGCCGAGAAGACATTACTGTTTATTAGGCAACTTGTGAACAGCAAGAGATAAATTTAACAAGTCTAAAATGATCTTTTCCTGACTACAATCTGGAAACAAATGCTTTTAACAAAATTGAAGAATAAAAATTTAAAATAACAGTTTACACAATTTGTCCACGTTGAAAAATTTATATTAACAGAATTAATAACAGATGTTTGTATGAATCTTTTAGAGTTCACACACTTAGTTGATTATTGATAATAAAGCATATTTGACCGGCATTCCCTCCTGTTTCATCAGAAGAGAAGGGGGTGGGGGGGTCTGAGCTCAGGTAGGCCTCAAGAGCTTGTGGCGCCCTCAGAAAATTTTCTTAGGGGTGGCCAGATGAGGCTACGGCAAATCTTGGGGTGGCACACAAAAAATAATGAATTCAGTGCAATGTTATAAATTTTATTTCTGATAAATAAAATATTGTGGTTTTAATTCATTTAATAAATTCCTCTTAAAATGCTTTCATTCATTCATTCATTCATTTTCTTTTCTGCTTAGTCCCTTTATTAATCTGGGGTCACCACAGCGAACTAAACCACCAACTAATCCAGCATGTTTTATGCAGCGGATGCCCTTCCAGCTGCAACCCATCACTGGGAAACACCCATACACTCTCATTCACACTCCTACACTATGGACAATTTAGCCTACCCAATTCACCTCTACCGCATGTCTCTGGACTGTGGGGGAAACTGGAGCACCCGGAGGAAACCCACGCAAATGCGGGGAGAACATGCAAACTCCAAGTACATGTGCAAACCAAATAAAAATCCAAATGTAGTTTAAAAACACAGACAAAGGAATAAACTTAACAAAAGGCATTACTTTATACCAAAGACTATAGAATACACGTGACATGTCACTCGTTTGATTGGGGAAAGGAGTAACTGTCAATATGGCAAATAAAGCCCCGCCTTCAAGTACATGAGCCAATCAGCGATCAATTTATAGCGAATATTGCCCACCCTCTAGTACAGGAGCCAATCAGCGAACCAATTTTAATAGTTATTCAAAATATGTGATGTAATCATAACCCTGGCAAGTAGTTTCAGAGAATTTGATGTTTCCCCATTCAAACAGAATACCAAAGCGGCATTTCAAAAATGGCCGCCGAGTGAAATGACTTGCCTTAAAGGCACTTTGTATATACACCCACACACTCTCTACAGACCCAAAAACAATTATCTATATACCTTTTTGAGCCACAATATTATTAATTGTTAATTATTGTCCAGTACTAAAACACTTATATACGGTGCCAATTTGGATTACTCAATTAATTTATACTGCATGTCTTTGGACTGAGAGGGAAACCAGAGTACCAGAGTAAACCCACGCCAACATGGGGAGAACATGCAAACTCCACACAGAAACGCCAACTGACCCAGCTGAAACTTGAACCAGTGACCACTGTGCTAACTGAGTCGCCGTGCCTCCCTGTCCTGGTTAGTCTAGGAAAAGAGGGGGAGGAGTAGGGGTGGATGGGAGGAATTCTTCAAGGCGAGGATGACATGCCCCATTCACACGGGGCGTCAGCGTCAACGCTTCCCATTCACTTTGAATATGTGACGTCAGACGTTGCCGAACTGCATTGTGGATCCATCAGCGCTGCTTCAGTGGTGTTGCTTGCTGCTGAAGTTGGGACTTTTTCAACTTTTCAAGCACTGACGGAAGCATCAGCCAAACAGATTGCTGTATGCAAATGAAGACTAATTTCATTGGCTGACGCTACTATGGTGATTGCGTCAGCCCCAACTTAAGCCCTCCATCAAGCATTGATGCCGAAGCCCCTTCAGCGTCAATGCTTGATCGAGGGTGTGTCTGAGGTTGAATCTGAGATGATCATCATAGCAGCGTCAGCTAATGAAATTAGTTTGCAATTGGCTACTGTCTGAGCTGGGGTATTTGCATAAAGCGATCTAATTGACTGACGCTTCCGTTGGCGCTTGAAAACAGTTTCAACGCTCTCCATTGAATTTGAATGGGTGACGTCAGGCGTTGCCGAACTGCATTGTGGATCCGTTGGCGCCGCTTAAAACTGCGGTCACACTAGAGTTTGAGCAAAATTCTGTCGTACGCCGCTGCGAAAAGGGGCGGGATTAAACAAGATTAGACATAAAAAAACGCAAGTGATTGGTCATTTTACATTTCTGTCCAGAAAGGTCATGTTTTGATCCTCGATTGGTCTCACGCAGTCAAGTGATGCGATTTCGCAGGTCAGAGTTCACCAAGCTTAAACTTTGCACCGCAGCAAACTGCGAAACTTAACGCATGACCCTGCGTTTCCGGTCTGACGCATTCTCGTGCGTATGAATGGAAGTATATCGGGAGAAAAGCCCAGTGTGACCGCAGCTTGAGTAGTATTGCTCACTGCAGAAATTGAGACTTTCTCAACTTTTCAAGAGCCTACGGAAGCGTCAGCCAATCAGATCGCTGTATGCAAATACCCAAGCTCAGACAGTTGCCAATTGTGGACTAATTTCATTGGCTGATGCTGCTATGACGATCGCGTCAGCCCCAACTTCAGACACGCCCTCTGTCAAGCGCTGACGCTGAAGCCCTATGTGAATGGGGCGTTATGAACTTCTGCTGCAAGCAACTCCACTGAAGCAGTGCCGACGGATCCACAATTCAGTTCTGCAACGTGTTACGTCACCCATTCAAAGAGAGTGGCTGTTTCTCAACTCCAAGAATGCAGAGAACGGATATGTGTACTTGTGAAGACCGGTCTGGCCAAGTCACCTCAGAACAACAATCTCTGGAGACCACGTAAACAGAGAACGCGTCGTCTGAGAATTGGGATGTTGCGTTCTTCCTGATGGTCACATGACCTTCGCGTTTTAAATGGTAAATTATTTAAACATTACAGCATTCATACGATGATTTGTTTTTCCCCCTTCCAAAATATATACTATACATAAAAACATTATAAATATACATTGCACAATAGAAATAAAACTGATTTTAATACAAATTTCAACAAATAAATTAAGTAATTAAATGTTTATTCTTTTATTAAGATTTTCATGGTAATGTTTACTTTCACCGTTTCATTTAGGGAAACTCCTGAGATAAATATGTTATATCTCTGAACTTTCATAAATAAAATAAACCTATATAAAATGCTGCGCTTCCCAATTCCAGTCGCAATGACTTCTGGGACTTCTAAAGCGAGTTCGGTGCTCAAGTCAGCATCCATGCATCCTCGATATCAAGAACACACCTCGGGAAGTTTCACGCGTCCTCTGTATTTGCGTTCTTGTGTATTGGAATTGGAATTGAACTTTGTAAGTCGATGACGTTACACGAAAACACGAAGATCGCATATTGAGAAACAGCCAATGAGAAGCGTTGGCGCTGACGGCCCATGTGAATGGGGTGTAAGGTAAGGGAGTCTGGCCATTTATGTGCGTTCTTCACTTAAATTAATTGTGTGAGGAGACAAAATTATATATTCCACTGCACTGCTGGACATGCGATTGTGTAGCTGTAATTTACATGTTTGAATTATGCTAATTGTGATTGAGAGTGTGCACTTTATTTGATTAACATACAAATCTGGTGTTTGTGAATACAGAGGAGTTTTCAGGATGACGTGATGTGTGTAAACATCATGAACATGAAAAAAAGCTTCTTCGTATGAGCTCTAAGATGCTTCTTCAGACTTGAAGCACTGAAATTTTGCCGCATTGATCACACTTGTGTTTTTCTCTCCAGTGTGAGTCTTCATGTGTTGATTAAGGTGTGATGATTGTGTGAAACCTTTCCCACACAGAGTACATGTGAACGGTCTCTCTCCAGTGTGAGTTGATTCGTGAGATTTAAGGGAACACGCTTGATTGAATCTCCTGTTGCAGTATGAACATGCGTAAGGTTTCTCTCCAGTGTGAAGCCTCTCATGTTTCTTCAGTGTATATAACAGACTGAATCTCTTCTCGCAGTGTGAACACTTGTACGGTTTCTCTCCGGTGTGAATCCTCATGTGGATTTTCAAGTTTTTAGCTGTAATAAAACTCTTCCCACACTCAGAACAGACAAAATCCCTCACACCAGTGTGGCTCCTCTGATGTGCCTTCAAATTTGACGTCTGCGCAAAACTCTTTCCACACTGAGCGCATGAATACGGCTTCTCCTTTGTATGAACTCGAAGATGTTTCTTCAGATCTGCAGAAATAAAAAATGCTTTGCCGCACTGATCGCATCTGTGTGTTTTCTCTCCAGTGTGGATCAGCATGTGTATTTTCAGATATCCTGAACGACTGAATCTCTTGTCGCAGTGTGAACACTTGTAAGGTTTCTCTCCAGTGTGGATCAGCAAGTGACGCTTCAGATCGGATTTCTGACTGTAACTCTTTCCACACTGAGTGCAGGCGAAACCTTTCACGTCTGTTGCTTCCCCTGAAAGGCTATGTTCGGTGTTTGTGTGAGTTTCATTTTCACTCTTGACATGATGTTTCTCCTCATCTTCACTCTCCTCCTTCAGCACCACATCTGAAAATTAACAAGTCACATTTTACGTGTGTTTTGAGATGTGTGAGGGCTCAGATATGGTCACACTTTGGCATTTATACACTTAAATATATGTTTGGCCACTTCATAGACGTGACACATTTATATAGTTTACACTTAACGTCTAGTTACAAACAAAACAGATTTTATTTCATTTGGTCAACATGATTTAATTTAATTTGAGAAAGGAGAGAGTCTTCTGTACGTGTTCGAGACGTCTCTCTTAGTGGCGACAGATGTCATTTTCAAAAGGTGACTCTGCGAGGACTGGATACACTTGGATGTTTTCTAGGGGTGTCAAAATAAATTGTTTCTTCGGTGCACCACAATGCAGACGCGGACAATCGGTTCAGTAATAATCATAACTGGTTATTATGTACTGATGTCATGTATCTCATATGCGCTCTGTCGCGAGCGCTGGTATTTACAACACTACAGGCGCCGACTACTTAAAAATTTCACTGTGTGTGTTTTCTGGAAAGTCTTTCACTGGCACTTACAGCAGAAGCCCCTATTTCTCTGCGATTGAGGGAATGAGAGTACTCCATTTCTCTCTCTCCCTCTCTCACTGTGGCCCATTTCACCTTCGTGACTTTTCCTCTCGGCTGCTAGCATCACTTTTTCTGCCCTCTCTTTTCCTTTCGGCTGTAGGGCCTATGCTTTCCCGCAGCTGTACCTGTGTATTGTCGAGGGACCCGACCAGATTTCATGCGGCACGGGAATAAATTTCCGAATAAAGTGTGGGAGCGGTCGGTAACTCTGGTGTAATTTTAACAGGAGTGGGCGGTCTCACAATATTGCTCCCGAGCAAGCAAGCGCGCGTGGTGAGTGCATGTGTGCGTGCTTGTTTGGTGCTGTCTATGTTTGTGTATGTGTGTGAATGAGAGACAGTGTAGTGCTGTGTGTCCATGTGTGTGTGTGTTTATACAGACAGCTTAATATAGCCACCCCCCTAAAATACAACACTGTGTATGGAAAACATCGTCAATGCACTGTGATGCACCGAAATATCGAATTGAACCGAATCAATGGCATGATAATCATAACCGAACCGTGAGACCAGTATAGGTTCACACCTCTAATGTTTTCGATATTTATTCTTCTTCCCCAAGTTTATAGAGCCTTTATTTAAAGTTTTTGAAATAGATCTTTAATGCAGCACAAAGAGAATGAAAACATCCAGGTTTGAGGTTTAAATCTCAAAGTGCATAAAGTGCAGTCCATTCTGAACTTTATCCATTTCATTTGTGTATAAGAATTTATATCATTTGTAGTTTTATCAAAGGTTAATTTATTATGCAATGAAGACCAGGGTCAATTAAAAAACTTTTACAAATTATTCTCATGTTAATTGATTTTAATTTTATTTGTTTGTGCTGTAATGTTAATTTATTCAGGTCCCATATTCTGAACAATAATTGTTAATATAAAATGAAATGCAATATAATATGAAATGCTTGAAGATTTACAACCTCACAGTTTTCCAGCCTGATTATTGAAGAGTAATGAATAAACACAAACCTATTAGTTCTTCAGTCTCTTCCTGTTTAATTCTGCAGGGTTCTGGATCACTCATCTTCTCACTGTCCTTCAATAAACTCTGTCTTTGTCTTTCACTGATGGAGCTTCAGAGGAATAAACAAAGATTAATTTACACTGATTTATGAAATAAGTCACATTATGATGTTATTACTTGTATATAATACAATATGTGATTGTGTATTTTGCTTAAAATCAGCAAATAAAATTAACTTAATATGGTAATCGGAAAAAAATCAATATTTTGAATGAGGTCAAAACAGGAGCTGTTGACGTGAAATAAAGAGGATTTCAGCAGCTCTGATGAAATAATTGAGCCTCAGACTATAAACACTCAAAGTTATTCAGGATCAACAGCAGATCAGCTCATTTTATGAGTGTGTGCAGTATGAATTCATCACTATTGTAATTAATAAAACATATATTTAGCATTTATATCAACATCTAGTTAAAAACTAAACAAGTTTTCCTAACAAATAAAGTAATTTGATTAGCAGTCGCACATCTATGTAGAAACTGGAGAACCACAAAACCAGTATATTCCCATTATTCAAGACAAATCATACTTTATAATATTAGTGAAACACAAACGTGGAGAGACGCACAGATAAACTCAAACACATTCACTCATATCTTCCTCTCAGAGCTCCTCTCTGCCTGCTGTATTGTTTTGGTCAGCAGACACACAGATAGAGGTGAACTCAATGCAGAAACTAGTCGCAGATTGTCGCTTTAATAAACTGTAAAGTGTGTTTTATTGTTGTGTAAACACGAGAAAAAGCGTCAACGACTCACCTCAGCTCTGAAGACTCGACGCTGAATGAACGCGTCAGTGCTGACGTCATCACGGCGAGGCGGGAACAACGGCGGCTCACAAGATAAAACAATCGCTAAAACATCATAATCCCGGTCGTGTGTGAGGTGAAATCTAGTTTATTAGGCACTTCAATTAAAAATAAATCGTCTAATAACAAGTCTAAGTTTATCTTCTCCTGAAGTAACTAGTCAGTGTAGTAGATTATATTTATGGTTATTTGTCTCCCCCTTGGGGCAGCACGGTGGCGCAGTGGGTAGTAGATGCACTAGAATGTAACTTAGCATGTATCACTGAAAGTGAAAACCTTCTCTTTCCTGAACAGGCACACATAAAAAACTAATAACAAATTAATAAAAATCACACCTTCAGCTTCTCCACGATGGACGTCCAGCGTTCTCCAGCCTCCGGCACCTAGACTGCAGTTCTGCACAAGAAGATTGGCCAGAGGTGAAGTGGTCGTGCACAACAGAGCCTGGTTTCTCTCAAGGTTTTTTCATTCACTTTGGTCAACTGGTGAAGTTTTGTTCCTCGCTGCTGTCGCCACTGGCTTGCTTGGTTGGGACTTGAAGAGCTGCGCATGGATGGATTTGCTCTTCAGTGTTTGGACTTACAGCAGTGAAAATTAAACCACACTGAACTGAACTGAACTTCAACTCTGAAAACTGGACTGACACTGTTTTAGTTTACAAGAACTTTGACACAATCTACATTGTAAAAGCGCTATAGAAATAAAGTTGAATTAGCAGGTAATGCAGATAATGAATATTCATGTGGAAATTGAACACTATACAAGGAAAACAAGCTTTGTATTTTAATGTTTTGAGAAATTACATGACTTGTATCAAGGTAATGCAGCATGACCCTACTGAAAAAAACCTTAAACCAGCCTAGGCTGGTTGGCTGGTTTTAGCTGGTTGACCAGCCTGGTTTTAGAGGGGTTTTGGCCATTTCCAGCCTGGTCTTAGCTGGTTAGGCTGGAAAATGACCAGCCAAAACCAACTATGTCCAGCTTAAACCAGGCTGGTCAAGCTGGTTTTAGCTGGTCATTTTCCAGCCTAACCAGCTAAGACCAGGCTGGAAATGGCTGGAAACCAGCCTGGTAATACCCAAAACCCCTCTAAAACCAGGCTGGTCAACCAGGCAAAACCAGCCGACCAGCCTAGGCTGGTTTAAGCTGGATTTTTCAGCAGGAGATATATTCCACGGCATTCCCGGAGATGTAATTAGTTCATCTAAATTACATGTGAGGGTTTTGCTATTTGTGATTGAGCACTTTATTTTATCAACATACACACATTTAGCTGTCAAATCTGGTGTTTGTTAATACAGAGGAATGTTAAATTTCACTGATGTTTAAACAATTAACATGTAAAATTAACAGGTTTCTGTATGAACTCTAAGATGGTTCTTCAGATTTGAAGCATTGAAATATGTTTTGCCGCACTGTTCACATCTGTGTGTTTTCTCTCCAGTGTGGATCTTCATGTGTTGATTAATGTGTGATGATTGTGTGAAACCTTTCCCACACGGAGTACATGTGAACGGTCTCTCTCCAGTGTGAATCCGCTCATGTATTTTCAGTGATTGTAACATACTGAATCTCCTGTTGCAGTGTGAACACTTGTACGGTTTCTCTCCAGTGTGAATCATCTGGTGCAGCTTCAAGTGCGCAGCTGTAATAAAACTCTTCCCACACTCAGAACAGACAAACTCTCTCACACCGGTGTGGATCTTCTGATGTGCTTTTAAATTTGACGTCTGTGTAAAACTCTTTCCACACTCAGAGCATGAATACGGCTTCTCGTTTGTGTGAACTCTAACGTGTTTCTTCAGATCTGAAGAAATAAAAAATGTTTTGCCGCACTGATCACACTTGTGTGGTCTCTCTCCAGTGTGGGTTCTCTCGTGTGTTTTCAGGTTTCCTAAACGAATGAACCCCTTCTCGCAGTGTGAACACTTGTAAGGTTTCTCTCCAGTGTGGATCATCATGTGATGCTTGAGAATGTGTTTGTCCCGGTAACTCTTTCCACACTGAGTGCAGGTGAAACCTTTCCCGTCTGTTGCTTCCACTGAAAAACTATGTTCGGTATTTGTGTGAGTTTCAGTTTCACTTTTGACATGATGTTTCTCCTCATCTTCACTCAGTTCTTCACTCTCCTCCTTCACCACCACATCTAAAAATGAAGTAAATAAGCGGCTAGTTATTAAATGCATAAAGTTTTTATGACTATTATGAACTGGGAATGACAGAATGACTCTCTAACAGAGGCTACATGTGCTGCTGAAGATTACAGACACAGATGAGAGGTTTACACTGACTGTAGGCTATATTTTGTGTTGTTTTTGAACCCAAATAAGGACAAAATGTCTGCTGTGTGTAGTTTTTCTGTAGTTGGTAACATATCTGAGACTGTAAGGGGCTGTATATGTTCATATATGTTCATTTTTTTATTCATGTTATATAATTACAGACGTTACAGTAGGCTATTTCACACATCATTGATCTGCAGTTATAATCAAATCCTGTTTATAGATATACACAAGTATTTATGTGTATGAAGCATCTGTGTTGTGAGAAGTGCTTCTCATATGATATGTGAGTGACCCGTACAGCTTTACTGTACAGTTCCTCAAGTAAAAATTACGTCATCTGAAACTGTCATACTCCACATCCACCAAAAGGGTACCCTTTTGGCAGTGAAAACGCAAGCCTGATAAAAGTGACATGTATCGACATATACCGGTGAAAACAGGCCATTAAAAATAAGGTAACCGTATGTGTTTTGGCTGCCGAACTTCTGACAACTCAGCTTCTTGTGCAAACCTCGAAGTCTTGCTGATTAATAGTCCTGTGTGCAATGTAAGAGTCTGTATTGTGTTCTGATAGACTCAGATTTACGTGAGATTGAGGAAACAATGGCACATGGTATGGCCACTTCCATGTACTGAACTCTTATTATTCAGCTATGCCTAGGTATATCCAGATTTTTATTACATATATCACCTTTAAGATAAAATAATAGGTAAACAGTTGATCAGGCTCATTACTGAGGAGTAATGAATACACACAAACCTATTAGTTCTTCAGTCTCTTCCTGTTTAATTCTGCAGGGTTCTGGATCACTCATCTTCTCACTGTCCTTCAATAAACTCTGATGGTGGCAGAGCTTCAGAAGAAACAGAGAAATCTGATTCATTTACACTGATTGGAGAAATAAAACATTATGATTATGATCTTGTATGTAATATAATGTGATTATGTCATTTGCTCAAGTCTGCTGACACCAATAAAATTGACTTAATGTGGCACTCATCAATCAGCCATTCAGGATCAGCAGCAGATCAGATTTTATACTGTGTTTGCAGAAAGAACTAATTACTATTACAAAACAATAAATAAATAAATAAATATTGCTTTTATAAAAGTATTCACAGGAATAAAGTAATTAAACGGTTAGCCGTAGCACATCTATGTACAGAAACTGGGAACAAAAAACTTCCTCAACTTAAATGTTTTCAAACATCAAAACAGTAGATTCACAGTATTTCCTTTCACATGTCAAAATTTGCGTTATAGCTAATACAAACGTGAAAATACTCAAATACTAATGGAGAAAAACACAAACTGAGCTCATATCTTCCTCTCAGAGCTCCTCTCCGCCTGCTGTATTGTTTTGGTCAGCAGACACACAGATAGAGGTGAACTCAATGCAGAAACTAGTCGCAGATTGTCGCTTTAATAAACTGTAAAGTGTGTTTTATTGTTGTGTAAACACGAGAAAAAGCGTCAACGACTCACCTCAGCTCTGAAGACTCGACGCTGAATGAACGCGTCAGTAATGACGTCATCACAACGAGCGCAATGACGGATAAACAAACTTGCGTCAAATTAAAATACTGCTGACCAAAACAATCGCTAATGTAGACAAAAGGCCAACTTGCTCAATTATGTCTGTGAAAAAATACTGTTTATTAGACACTTAAATTGTAAAAATGCACTTAATGTCTGCCTAAACAACAAGTATCAAATGCTTTTTTCCCCGTTTTGGGCAAGCTACTTGAAAAATGTAGCTATTAGCTACTCTACTTAAAATGTAGCTTAACTACACTAAAAACCAGGGGCGTAGCGGACATTTTAAAAGTGGGGGGACAGCTATATGAGATCATACGTTCATATAATTATTAAACACCTGTTTCTAAATGGTCTGTCTCTAAAAGTAAGGGGGACGGATCCCCCCCCCGTCGCTACGCCCCTGCTAAAAACTACCCCCCTGGGAAGTGTAGCAAGCTAAGCTAAAAACTATATGGCAAAAGTAGCTACATCTAAGCTATTTTTGCGATTTTAATTTTTAAATTGAAGCAACTTAAATCCAAATCAATCATATCTTAGTGATCAATAAAACTGTCAATGAAACATGAGGCAGAATAGTTCAGTGCAGTTATTTACTGTAAATAATATGCTGTACCAAACAGAAACACATTATAGTATATAACAGCAATTAAAATACTATAGTAATTCAGAAAGGGAAATATTTTGGAATAAGCATTATAGTGTGTGTGTATTCATATATATATATATATATATATATATATATATATATATATATATATATATATATATATATATATATCATCAGAAATTAAGTTATTGCATCTTAACATGTACTTGTCGAGGAATGGTCACGAGGAATCCTGCTTCAGAAATAACTCCTCTCCCTCAGTCATCTTTCCATCAATCAAGTTTCACCAGATGTGGCAGTAAAGCACCAAAAACCTTGTTGTCGAACACCGTAAAACAGGAAGAAGAAGAATACCTCATTCTCGTCATCATATGGATTTACGTTCATCGGTTAGACACCGGCCTCACAGCTCCGCAAATATCGGTGCCGTCACTTATTGATCCGCAATTGGTAAATGTAGCTTGTGTGGACGCTACTGCGCTACTTGACTAAAAAATTCCTTCGCTACTGAAAAGCTATTTGATTTAGAAAGTAGCGATGCTACCACCACGCTACTGAGAAATGTAGTTAAGCTAGGAGCGTCAATATGCCCAACACTGCTCTTTTCCTTAAGTAAATACAACAAGAAAATAAAAGTTAAGAAAATGAATAAAGAATAATTCCATAAAATAATAATAGCGGAGGAAATAACAACAGGACATCTGTAGCACGAAGGTTGCTGGTTCGAGCCTCGGCTGGGTCAGTTGGCATTTCTGTGTGGAGTTTGCATGTTCTCCCCGTGTTCGCGTGGGTTTCTTCCACCAGTCTAAAGACATGCTCTATAGGGGAATTAAATAAACTAAATTATCCGTAGTGTATGTGTGTGAATGAGTGTGTTTGGGTGTTTCCCAGTGATGGGTTGCAACTGGAAGGGCATCCGCTGCGTAAAACATATGCTGGATAAGTTGGCGGTTCATTCCACTGTGGCGACCCCTAATTAATAAAGGACTAAGCCAAAAAGAAAATGAATGAATGAATGTGTGCTACCTTAATAAATCTTTCTGAGAGTGTCGTCATGACAGATCAATGAAATCTGATGTTTTTATGAAGGTAAACTTCACTGACTCTTCCTTAAAGAACATCAGCGAGGCTTCTTCTTTGTGTGAACTCTGAGATGGATCTTTAAATTGGAAGCAGTCAGAAATGTTTTGCCGCACTGATCACATTGGTGTGTTTTCTCTCCAGTGTGGATCAGCATGTGACTATTAAGGTGCGATGATTGTTTGAAACTCCTCCCGCACTGAGTACATGTGAATGGTTTCTCTCCAGTGTGAATCCTCTGGTGCTGTATCAAATCTCCAGGTCTAATAAAAGCCTTATCACACTCAAAGCACACATGCTCTCTCACACCAGTGTGAATCTTTTGGTGTGCTTTTAAATATGACTTCTGGGTAAAACTCTTTCCACACTCAGAGCACGAATAAGGCTTCTCGTTTGTATGAAGTCTAAGATGGACCTTCAGATCTGACTGCCTCAAAAATGATGTGCTGCATTGGTCACATCTGTGTGGTTTCTCTCCAGTGTGGATCATCGCATGCGTTTTCAGGTGTTCCACACATCTGAATGTCTTATCGCAGTGTGAACACTTGTACGGCTTCTCTCCAGTGTGAATCAAATGGTGTTGTCTCAAGTCTGCAGCTTTCATAAAACTCTTCCCACACTCAAAGCACACAAATTCCTTCACACCAGTGTGGATCTTCTGATGTTTTCTTAAACTCGACTGCTGTCTAAAACTACTTCCACACTCAGAACATGAATAAGGCCTCTCCTTTGTATGAATTCTTAGATGTTTCTTCAGATCTGAAGAAATATAAAAAGTCTTGCTGCAGTGATCACATTTGTGCATCCTCTCTCCTGTGTGAATGAGCATGTGTTCTTTCAGATGTCCTGAATGAATGAATCTCTTGTCGCAGTGTGAACACTTGAACGGTTTCTCTCCAGTGTGGATTCTCATGTGACGCTTCAGAGTGGATTTATGCCTCATACGTTTTCCACACTGAGTGCAGGTGAAGCCAAGTATGGCTGTCCGTTGTTGATCACTCATGTGTGTGTCCTCTTCGATGTGAATCAGCATGTGCTGTTTCATGTGTCCCGACTGATTGAACCTCTTCTCGCAGTGTGAACACTTGTAAGGTTTCTCTCCAGTGTGGATCCTCAAGTGACGCTTCAGAGTGGTCTTTTTCTTGAAACTCTTTCCACACTGAGTGCAGGTGAAACATTTCACGGCTGTTGTTTCCACTGAAAAACTATCTTCAATCTTTAATTGAGTTTCACTTTCACTTTTGACATGATGTTTCTCCTCATCTTCACTCAGTTCTACACTCTCCTCCTTCACCATCACATCTGAAAACGAAGTAAATAAGTTACATTTTAAACTGTTCAGTCAATTGATCATGAATAAGACCACTGTGTGTTTGTAATGGGTTCATAAAATGCAAGTCATATAAATAGTTTGTTAGTTCACTTAAAACAGTGGCCCACAACAGATACGTGTATTTGTTTTTTTTACTTTTAATAGTTTTATTTTTGACATTAGTAACTCGCAGTAAAGGCTGATTTATACTTCTGCGTCAAGCGCACGCGTATGCTCCGGCGCAACCTACGTGCGGACACATAGCCCTCGCAGTGGCCGTCGGCATTGCTGACGCGTACCTCTTAAAAAATGTAACTACAAGTCGCAACGACTTGTAGCGCAAGCTCTGTGATTGGTCGGCTTGGTAGCGCTGATGAGTGTGGGCGGAGGTGAGAGCCGCGTGAGTGTTTACAAGTGTCAAGTCCCGTGAAGGAGCTCCAGATGGAGACTGTTGTTTTGTGTTTACTTTATGATTAATGTTGTTGCACGTTGGCAGATTCCCGCCTCAAAATGAGCGAGTTTGAGCCACTTGTACATTAAGGTAGCGTTCAGAAAAACAAACATCAGTGAAAAAACTCGTCACAGAGGAACATAAAGACCTACTGCCAGCTAACGCTTTAGTTATTGCAGAGCAACACAAACAGCATGCAGAAGTATAAATGCACAGCAACGTCGCTGACGCGCACCTCTCAAAAAATGTAACTACACGTCGCAACAATGCGTAGCGCAAGCTTTAAGATGGGTCAGCTTGGTAGCGCTGATGAGTGTGGGCGGGACCGAGAGCCGTGCGACCACGTTCCTGGAGGATCACCAGCACTGCATGTATTGGATGTCTCCTTCGTCTGTCACACCTATCACAAGGCTTTCAGTCTCCGCTAATGAGCTGGTGATCTGAATCAGATGTGTTTGGTTAAGGAGACATGAAAAATGTGCAGAGCTGGTGGTCCTCCAGGAACGTGGTTGAGAATCACTGAAGTGAGAATTATTCGTCCCCCTTTAAATATTGTTTTCTTTTGTTAAATATTTCCCAAATGATGTTTAGCAGAGGAAGGAAATTTTCACAGTATGTCTGATAATATTTGTTCTTCTGGAGAAAGTCTTATTTGTTTTATTTCAGCTAGAATAAAAGCAGTTTTTAATTTTTTAAAAAACCATTTTAAGCTCAATATTATTAGCCCCTTTAAGCTATATTTTTTTTCATTAGTCAACAGAACAAACCATCGCTATGCAATAACTTGCCTAATTACCCTAACCTGCCTAGTTAACCTAATTAACCTAGTTAAGCCTTTAAATGTCACTTTAAGCTGTATAGAAGTGTCTTGAAGAATATCTAGTCTAATATTATTTAGTCATCATGGCAAAGAGAAAATAAATCAGTTGTTAGAGATGAGTTATTAAAACTATTATGTTTAGAAATGTGTTCCTAGAAATCGTCTGTACGTTAAACAGTAATTGGGGAAAAAATAAACAGGGGGGCTAATAATTCTGACTTCAACTGTATATACAAAATGACTAAATGACCAGACTAATTCCAAAGCGTTCATTTTCAGGGGAAAAACATGACCTTCACAGCCTCTTTCTCTCACAGAGGTTTGTTTTTTTTAGCACTGGGAAATGTATATTTATTTATTTAAAGTGAATTATATGGGAATGGTGATTTGGCTCATGCTTTTTGGTTTTATTCACACATTCAAGATTTATGGAAAAAACTTTCACGAGTGCAATTGCCTGGTTTTAGACTGGTGTATATGTGGACATGGTCTTAAGAGTATTATAGAGTATGTGGTTATTTCCCAGCACTGAGGGTTGAACTGGAAGAGTATTCGCTGGTAAAACATACCAGAGTAATTGGTGGTTCATTCCACTGTGGTGACCCCTGATAAATCCAGGAATCAGCTGAATTAAAGTGTGAGTGGTTCTTAAGTGAAGTTTCATAAACCTAATTTCGAGAGGAGCACGTGATATGATTGAGCACTTCTGGCCACCCATCTGTAATCAGTAATAATCCAATCAGAGCGATCCTAGTTTACTATAAATGGATCATTTTCTCCCTAATGTTTTATCTTCGTTTGGAAGAATCCCCCCTTCCACCCCTTCTCTCCTCCTTTCCTCCCTTTTCTAAAAGGGGGAACTCTCGAGACCTACCTGATCTCGGATCCCCTGATATGCTTATCGACCGGGCGGGAGCCCTGGGCTCAAAGATCTCCGAGCTCAGGGTTCTCTCCCGGGACAGCATGCCAAACCAGCTTTATACGCCAAGCATATCTAAGTGGGAACTCTTGAAGCAGCGTATGTATGTGCTGCATTTGCTTCGTGTTGTAAAAGATTAAAAGCTTAAAAACAAGAATCTTTATTTTTTTTTTGTTACTTTTATTTTGTTAATACTCAAGTACAATTTAATGTAGAACTTTTTACTTTTACTCAAGTATGTTTCTGGTCAGATACTTTTAATTACGTAAAATTTCACATCACTTGAGTAATATTTTTGAGTAACTTTTTACACCTCTGAAAGTCGGCAATTATGAATTAGGAAAGTTATGAATATCTCATAGCATAAACCAAAAAGAAGTTATCAGTCAAAAAATGGCAAACCGCAAATTCAGGATGGCATCTATAAAAAATACAAAGAGAATTAAAAGTATTGAGAATGTTAAAAGGAAATACCAAGACGAAATCACTCTAACAATGTTCAGTCGACCACATCATGTTAAATAAGACCTTACAATTGATAAATAAAGATCCAACAGGATCGTGCGAAGAGGACGAATCAATAAGCACGTCATTTGTATTTACTAAAAGCCTTATAATTAAAGACAATGAAGGAACTTGAAAGGAAAGTGGGAGTGGAAGAAAACAATAAATATAATCACTTATGAAACAGATTTCATTTCATTTTCCTAGAAGAACAGAACTGATAGACAATCGTTTCTTTACTGTAGTTTTTTGTTGGGAATAGACAAACTGCTTTACACTCCTACACAATAGGGGGTGATAACACACCTTAAACTTTGGTGTTACCTGCCATATAATTAAAAATAATAATAATAAAAAAGAATACTCTGACAACCAAATGCACTGATGAAATTAACAATTGGATGTGCCAAAATTTTCTTCAGTTAAACAAAGAGAAAACTGAAGTGATTGCGTGTGGGAACCGAGATGAGCTACTCAAGGTGAATGCGTACCTTGGCTCTAAGGGTCAAACAACAAAAAATAAGGTCAAGAATCTTGGTGATTCTGGGATCAAATCCGAGTTTCAATAGTCATGTCAAAGCAGTAACTAAATCAGCATCTTAAAAACATTGCAAGAATTAGATGCTTTGTTTCTAGTGAGAAACTTGTTGATGCTTTTATCAGCAGCAGGGTGGATTACTGTAATCAGCCTTCCCAAAAAGACAGTTGCAGCTCAGCCAGAACGCTGTGTCCAGAATTCTGACCAGAACCAGTAAATCAGAGCACATCACACCTGTCCTCAGGTTTTTACACTGGCTGCCAGTTACATTCAGAATAGGTTTAACATATTACTACTGGTCTATAAATCACTAAATGGCCTAGGAGCTCAATACATTACAGATATGCTCACTGAACCCAAACCTAACAGATCACTCAGATCTTTAGGATCAAGTAAGCAGGGTAAATCGGCCTTCAGCCACTACTAAAATAGCATAAGAAATAACATTGCTGCCAGTTTCTCAGTGAAAAACGTATACCGAATGTGTATCAGTCTGTGATAGAACTGAAGTTCAAGTTTGCTCAGTCTGTTTGTGTCCTATTTAATGAATAATACAATGTTTACAATTGAACACTAAAGTTTCATTGAATATCTGTTTTTCCAGCTTTAAATACAAGGTTCTGCACACATCTAGTAGCTGAAAATGTGTTCAACTGGCCATGATATTCCTAAAAAATAATTTATATATTCCAATAGTAAAAATAAAGAGATTTAATCAAATTTTGTTGTGAATCAAAATGAATAATTCAGAATTGACAAATTGTTCTTGAATCAAACCTATGAATCCGAAACTGAATCGGTTTACTATCTACCCAAAGATTCACACCCCTAATATATATATTTACACGCACACACACGAATATATATGCATACACACACACACTAACAAACACGCACGCACCTACATACGCAAAGGAGTTGAACAATGAAACTGAAACACTAGCTAATATAGTGTTAGAGGTTTCATGGCTAAATCTGATGAGCCTGATGCCCAATCTTCATTGATTTCACAATCCACCACTAAGAGCAGAGTCTGAAGGTTTAAGTAGCAGATTAAGATCACCGTTTTGCTTAAAATACTACAATATATATTGCGGTACTGCCCTACAACAGCATACACAGCTGTGGCCTAATGGTTAAAAAGCCCCGCAGGTTCGAGTCGCGGCACCAGCAAAGATTGTTGGTGGGAAGAGTGAATAAATATCCACCTCAATACCACAGCTGAGGTGATTCTCTTGACCAAGATACCGAACCTCAAACTGATCCCCGGGCAACCCACTGCTCTGGGTGTGTGTCAATGGGTGTAAGTCACATTGGATAAAAATTTGTGCCGGAAAACGCAGAATCCGGCACGTCTGAAATCTGATCCGGCACCTCAGGTTTACTGATCCCCCTCCTCAACCACCCACCTCCCCTGTCGGCTGTTCACTTTCACTTTCTTCTGCGACTCCCCAACCCTCTTCATTTTTATCCGCGACAACTCCTCGCTCTTCACTTTTGTCCTTCGTCACCCTGCTCTCCACTATAGTGCGCGACACCTCTCCATCTTCGGGTAACATGCCGGATCCGTTACCCCAATCTGTTCCGGGACCTCACAATTCACAAATTAGGCACTGAATAAAAGTGTCTGTTAAATGCAATGCACACAACATTCTGGGTGACATATTAAAGTTCAAAGGAGGACAAGTTGTTGGTGCTCCTTGGCGCATCTGTGACCTCTTATCAAGAGCCACAGTCTCAAGGAAAATGTCAGCAAACCACCAAGAAGAAGAACCACATCCAACAGGAGTAGCTATGGATGTAAAAGGAAGCTGTCTGAAAGGGATGTCCAGGTGCGAACCCCAATTGTATCCGAAAAACAAACAGCTGACCAACTCACTGCAGAATTAAATATACACCTCAGCTCTCGTTTCCACCAAAACTGTTCATCGGGACGATATACATGGCCAGGCTGCTATAGCCAAATCATTGTTCCAATGCCAAACACCAGTTTTAATGGTGCCAGCAGCCAAAATGTTGGGCTCTGGACAATGTGAAACAAGTATTGCTCTCAGTGGAGTCCACCTTCATTGTCTTTCCCACATTCGGGAGAGTTGTAGTGTGGAGAAGTCCCAAAGAAGCATACCGCCCAGACTGTTGTATGTCCAGATTGAAGCATGTTATGGCATATCCTAGGCCCAATACTTGTGCTAAACTGCCAAAGACTGAGCCATTCTGCAAGACAGTGTGCACCAATTGGTTCAAACATTGTACCCTGAAGATGGTGCCATGTATTCGGATGATAATGCACCAATAAACACAGCAAGACTGGTGACAGTGGTTTGATGAACATGAAAGTGAAGTTGAACATCTCCTATGGCCTGCACAATCACCAGATCTAAATATTATGAAGCCACTTTGGGGTGTTTTGGAGGTGCGAGTCAGGAAATGTTTTTCTCCACCAGCATCATGTAGTGACCTGAACACTACTGCAAAAAGAATGGCTCAATTGAGCTCGCATTTCATTATTAATTCATTATTATTTATTGAGCTCGCATTTCAGTTTCATTGTTCAATCCCTGTGTATATATATATATATATATATATATATATATATATATATATATATATATATATATATATACATACATATATATATATATACACACACACACACACACACAGAGAGACACACGACGCATATACAGTTGAAGTCAGAATTATTAGCCCCCATATGAATTTCTTTTTTAAATATTTCCCAAATGATGTTTAACAGAGCAAGGAAATTTTCACAGTATTTCTGATGATATTTTTTCTTCTGGAGAAAGTCTTATTTGTTTTATTTCGGCAAGAATAAAAGCAGTTTTTAATTTTTTAAAAGTCATTTTAAGGCTAATATCATTAGCCCCTTTAAGCTAAATATTTTTTTCAATAGTCTACAGAACAAACCATCGTTATACAGTAACTTGCCTAATTACCCTAACCTGCCTAGTTAACCTAATTAAGCCTTTAAATGTCACTTTAAGCTGTATAGAAGTGTCTTGAAGAATATCTAGTCAAATATTATTTTATATCATCATGACAAAGATAAAATAAATCAGTTATTAGAGATGAGTTATTAAAACTATTATGATTAGAAATGTGTTGACAAAAATCTCTCCATTAAACAGAAATTGGGAAAAAATAAACGGGGGCTAATAATTCTGACTTCAACTGTATATAGTGATTTTGGACCACGATATGCGGCCTTGTTTTCCAGGGACGCCAGTGCGTATTTCAACAACACAATGAAAAACCTCATTCTGCACACATTACAAAGTCCTGGCGGTGGAGGAAGAGAATACAGGTATTTGACTGGCCTGTCTGGAGTCCTGACCTGTCTCCAATAGAGAATGTGTGGTGCATATTGAAGCGCAAAATGCGACAACGAAGAACTCTAAGATGTTTCTTCTGCTCTAAATCCCTCAAGAATGTTTGTTTTTAAATTACTGTTATTATTTGTGGGTTTTTTTCTCCAGTGTGAATCTGCGCATGTTTATTAAGGGATGATGACTGCCTGAAACTCTTCACTCTGAGTACATGTGAATGGTTTCTCTCCGGTGTGAATCCTCTCGTGCGTCTGAATGTTTTGTTTTGTATGTTGTCTAAGGTGGATCTTCAGCTGTGAAAGTCTCCTAAATGTTTTGCCGCATTGATCACATCTGTGTGTTTTCTCTCCAGTGTGGATCCTCATGTGTTCATTAAGGTTTGCTAATTGTGTGAAACTCCTCCCACACTGAGAACATGTGTGTGGTTTCTCTCCAGTGTGAATCATTTTGTGATGTTTAAAGGTACTAGCTAAACTGAATCTCTTGTCGCAGTGTGAACACTTGTACGGTTTCTCTCCAGTGTGACTCCTCTGGTGCAGTTTCAAGTCTGCAGCTCTAATAAAAGTCTTCTCACACTCAAAGCAGACAAACTCTCTCACAGCACTGTGGATCTTCTGATGTACATTTAAACTTGACTTCTGTGAAAAACTCTTTCCACACTCTGAACATGAATAAGGCTTCTCCTTTGTATGAACTCTGAGATGAATCTTCAGCCCTGAAGGCCTCAAAAAAGTTTTACCGCACTGATCACATCTGTGTGTTTTCTCTCCAGCATGCAGCAGCATGTGTGTTTTCAGGTTTTCTGAACGATTGAATCTCATGTCGCAGTGTGAACACTCGTATGGTTTCTCTCCCGTGTGAATCCTCTTGTGTGTTTTCAGGTGTCCTGAACAACTGAATCTCTTGTCGCAGAGTGAACACTTGTACGGTCTCTCTCCAGTGTGGATCATCATGTGATGCTTGAGAGTCTGTTTGCAGCTGAAACTCTTTCCACACTGAGTGCAGATCAAACCATTCACAGCTGTTCTTTCTATTGAAAAACTATCTTCAGTCTCTGACTGAGTTTCTTCTTCCCTCTTGACATGTTTCTCCTCATCTTCACTCAGTTCTTCACTCTCCTCCTTCACCACCACATCTGAAAATTAACAAGTCACATTTTAGGAGTCTAGCTCAAGAGTCTAGAACAGGGGTAGGGAACCTATGGCTCGGGAGCCACATGTGGCTCTTTGACCAAAAATATGTGGCTCTCCAGCTGTCTCTCTTCAATAATGTTACTAGAAATCAGTTTCCTATTGAAAATACAATTACAATTGCCTTTATATTTTATCTTCTACAGCAAAATTAATAAGAACTCGCGATAACAATAAAGGGCAAGTTATTTCTTACATTTCTATGGTGACTACACACGTAAATTCATGAGTGGTGATGGCAAAAAGAAAAAACCCTGTATATTGTCCTTTCTTCATACATTGTGATGCATCATATTTGTTTATTTTGGAGTCGTGCATGGACATAAATAAAGGTTCTTATATACAAACACCTCATATGGCTCTTTAAAAATGCATCTGATTAAAAAAATCTGAAATGGCTCTTTGCTAAAGAAAGGTTCCTGACCCCTGGTCTAGAATAAGAGCATTTGTGTGTTTGGCTGAGATGTGTTAGTGGTCAAATTTGTTTGCACCTTAGCTTTTATACACTCAAAAAATTATTTGGCACCCACACATTTAAGGGTGTGCTCTCACTAGGCACAGTTGCCTAGAATCGAGCACATGTGTCCTGCAGTTTTGGGCTATAAGCACAACCCCCACCTGAAGATGTCAGGCCCTCATACCACCCTCATGGAGTCTGATACATGCACATTTGTGGCTTGCTGGAGGTCATTTTGGAGGGCTCTGGCAGTGCTCCTCCTGTTCCTCCCAACCTAGGGTCATTCTGAAAACGTAGTCCTGTGGACGTTTCTGGAGACTGCGAATTATGTAGCCGGAGGTACGTATGGCTGCATTTCATTTTTTAAGCGAACGCTGCGGGGCGGTATGACGCCGTTCCTTTTAGCGTTTACCGGCTGACCGCTTACCTTTGTGTGGAGGGCTTTCCTGCCGCAACCAGTTTGTCCAGTTAGCTTGTCCTGTGCATCGGCGGACTTGAGACACAGAGAGGAGCTGACCTGACGACGACGACCAGGTTCGAGTTCTGGAAACAGCAGTTCCAGAAATCAGGTAAGACAAAAACAGATTTCAAAAAATAAAGCGAATAACAGGGTGAGAATGTGGTAAAATCCGAAAACGTGATAAAAATCAGATGAGGGCTTTTCTTTTTCTGGGCGGCTTTTGTAAATTGTTGGCTGGGTTTAGGGAAGTAAGCAGGTGGGCGGGTCAATCTGTAAAATTGGTTGGGTTTAGGGAAGGAGGAGGGTGGGTCAGCCGTCCGATTGGCCGGTCGCCCAGTCAATCATTCAGCCAGTCGGACAGACAGTCATTCGACAGCGGCCTCTGGTGGGTTTACGTGAGAACAGCGCGGGCACGAAAGGCACCCGCGAGAGACATTTGAGAAGC
This sequence comes from Danio aesculapii, assembly GCF_903798145.1. Taxonomy (NCBI): domain Eukaryota; kingdom Metazoa; phylum Chordata; class Actinopteri; order Cypriniformes; family Danionidae; genus Danio; species Danio aesculapii. The sequence continues at coordinate 2,583,399 of NC_079456.1, read as the reverse complement.
GAAAAAGTGCACACAGCGGCCTCTCGTAGATTCGCGAAAACCAAAAACTGCAAAAATACATACCTCCCGGGATGTATTTCGCGGTCTCCAGAAACGTTTACGGGACTACGTTTTCAGAATGAGCCTGGGCTGGTTCCTCCTTGCAGAAAGGTGGAGGTAGCGGCCCTGCTGCTGGATTGTTGCCCTCCTACAGCCTCCTCCATGTCTCCTGATGTACTGACCTGTCTCCTGGTAGCGCCTCCATGCTCTGGACACTACACTGACAGACACAGCAAACCTTCTTGCGACAGCTCGCATTGATGTATCCTGGATGTGCTGCACTACCGGATTCACTTTTTTTCATGCTTCCACTAGAGTGAAAGCACCACTAGCCTTCAAAAGTGACCCAAACATCAGCCAGAAAGCCTAGTAACTGAGAGGTGGTCTGTGGTCACCACCTGCAGAACCGCTCCTTTATTGGGGGTGTCTTTGCTAATTGCCTATAACTTCCACCTGTTGTCTATTCTATTTGCGCAACAGCATGTGATTGTCAATCAGTGTAGCTTCCTAAAGCCAAGTTCACACTACAGGATTTTAAGCCTGATTTGAAAGTTTACAAACTCGCCGACATATCGGCCTGACATCACGGGAAAATTTGGGGGTGTTCGGCACTCTTTATGTGTGCCCTACTAAACAACGTATCAAAAAGGCTTGCTGACGCTTCGCCAACATCTCGCAGATGAAAATCCACTATCTAGCAGGCTAAATATTCCAGACCAGTCAGCCAACTCGACCCCACACCAGTTCAGATGTAGTGACGAGCTGCAGCCAATGAGAGCATATCAGCATGAGCTGAATGGCGGTTGTGTTCAGGAGCTCAACAGAAATGCCTGTGATTAGCCAGAATGGGCATCAATACACACGCTTCACTCTGCTGACATGGACATGAGAGTAGGCTATAATAAGAGCGAAACTACAATTCTATAACTACTAGGATTACCATAGCCAGGGTTCATACACATTTTTACTACTAAACTTCCTTGACTTTTCCAAAACTTTCAAGTAAATTTTCATGATGTAATGTCTACATATACATGGTAAATAATAAGAAAAACAACGACGTTCAAATTCATTACTGATTCATAAAACACACAATCTATTTAGTTTAAATTTGTGTTTATATCTATGCAAAACTGATTTTGATAATGCTTACACAGCACTAACAATGTGAGAGAAAAGAAGTAAAGACAACTAACCTATATTCAAGTTAGGGCTGCACAATATATCGTTTCAGCATCGATACCGCAATGTGTGCATCCGCAATACTCACATCGCAGGATATGCAATGTTATATTGGAGTTATAGATTAATATAGAGTTTAATCATGATGGAGTAAAGGTTTATCATCTACATGCATTTATAAAGAGATAGTTCACTCAAACATTACTTACCATTTTCATTACATCCTTCACTTGCATCAAACATTATTTTTTAATGGACACAAAAAGAAGATAATTGAATAACTCCTATAGTATTGAGACAAGTGAAGGTAAATGAGTAAATAGTGAGTACATTTGAATCTTTGAGTGAACTGTCCTTGAAGGCTTACGACTGTGTTTAATATTTCAGTTTTTTTAACTTTAATAAAGATTGAATAATATACAATGAAGACTGTGCAGTGTTGATTATTGAATATCTGTACCAGAATAGTGAATACCTGAAAACTAGAATTCACTTTTGTCTTTACTATACTTTATCTCTGCTTGTACAAAATCCCCCCAATCAATCCAAATAAATCATCTGGTGAAACTGTATTCACATCGCAATAAACATCACAGAAATACAAAACATGGTCATGTCAGATTTTTACAATATCTCGCAGTCCTAATTCAACTATACAGATGTTGGTTTAGCTAATTTCCATGACTTTTCCAAAACTTTGTGGGTTTTTCTGTTTTTCCAAAACTTTTCCAGGCCTGGAAAATGCCATGTTCAAACTCCATGACTCTTACAGGTTTTCCATGACCGTATGAACCCTGCCTAGTGGTCATTCTGACCGTACTCATAAGATGTCATATTGTCACATCATATTTACATTCAAAGCTTCTATTGAGATATTAAAAAAAGCTTTTAATGTCTGTCATCATATTTAAAGACACCATTATCCTAAAAGTATTTTCTTTTTGGTGTAAATATATGCATAGAAGACACATCAATCAATTGAATTGAACATGCTTTCAAACTGAAATAATGACACTGAGAAACAACAGTATCTGAACATGCCGACACTCATCAGTCACTGAAGGAGAAAACTCCATCTTTTTTACAGAGAGACCTGGGGTTCGTTCATTCTGCTGGATTTGGTTATTAATGAATCTAAATAAAACTTGTAATAATGTAATGTAAGCCCCAAAATAACTGTCAAGGGGTGGTCCTAATCAAGGGGTTCAAAGAGAACATTAATTAATATGGACTTTATAGATACAACAAACATTTACTATTTCAAGGTACCGACCCAGCTTAGTACAATTTCTGTATGATAAGAAACATGGCCTATATGTTTATATATATATATATATATATATATATATATATATATATATATATATATATATATATTTTTTTTTTTTTTTTTGTATTGTTTTTAGGAATAATAATTTATGGCAGTCATACACATTTTTGACAGCTAATTTGCTGGTTATTTGATGCTTCACAAAGGTTGCAGACACCTTTACCAATATCACAATGCTTTTTGATGCTAAATTAATTGAAACAACCAGTTATTCCTTACGGCGATTAAGAAATTTGAATAGGCCTACTATTATAAAGAAAATCTGCTCTAATAATAAAAGCAAATAAATTGCTAAATACTCCTGACACATGAAAGTGTAAAGCCTACAGCCCACAACAAAGTTGAAAAGTTATTGCGTATCATATTTAACAGTCTGAAGTGAAGATTTTATTTATAACTAAATATTAATCAGATGATGTCATTCGAGGATCGATAGGTCTGTCCTTCACAACACACACAAATCAGCTCATCCAGACATTTAAATCTGATTCGCAAACTTGTTTGAAGAACCAAATTAGCCAGAGATCAGTTATCAAGATTAAAAATACAGGATCTGTCAAATCATCAGATCATTTAAGCGAAGTACGAAGAACGGACCCCTGGAGATTGGTCAGTTTCACTGCGGTCAGTGAGTGTCCAGTTTTCTCCAGTTATGATCAATACAGCAACGAAGACGAATGTCGGATTAACAACCTCACTGTTCTACAGGCTCATTATTGAAGAGTAATGAATAAACACAAACCTATTAGTTCTTCAGTCTCTTCCTGTTTAATTCTGCAGGGTTCTGGATCACTCATCTTCTCACTGTCCTTCAATAAACTCTGTCTTTGTCTTTCACTGATGGCGGCAGAGCTTCAGGAGAAGAAACAGAGAAATCGGACTCATTTACACTGATTGACGAAATAAACATATTATGATGTCATATCGTGATGCAATATGTTATTATGTAATTTGATCAAATCAGGTGACACCAAATAACATTAACTTATCTAATAATCTGAAGGTTGATGAGCTTCAGACTATAAACATTTATTAAACAGCCATTCGGGAGCAGCACTATATCAGTTAATGTTTTCTACATCAAAGTTCATATACCTGCTGCGACAAATTACCATTATTTCCCTTCACATATCATACTTAGCGGTATTACTAATACAAACGAGGAAAAACCTAAACCCTGACAGAAAAAACAAACACATTCACTCATATCTTCCTCTCAGAGCTGCTCTCTGCCTGCTGTATTGTTTTGGTCAGCAGACACACAGATAGAGGTGAACTCAATGCAGAAACTAGTCGCAGATTGTCGCTTTAATAAACTGTAAAGTGTGTTTTATTGTCGTGTAAACACGAGAAAAGGCGTCAACGACTCACCTCAGCTCTGAAGACTCGACGCTGAATGAACGCGTCAGCGCTGACGTCATCACGGCGAGGCGGGAACAACGGAGGATCATTAAAAACAACAAATAAATTAATTAAAAGGATCGTTAAAACGCGCCAATTAAAACACAACTAAAAGCCAAAACAATCGCTAATGTAGACAAAAGCCATCTTATCAATCATGTCCCTACTGAAAAAAAAAACAGCTTAAACCAGCCTTGGCTGGTTGACCAGCCTGGTTTTAGAGGGGTTTTGGCCATTTCCAGGCTGGTTTCCATCGATTTCCAGCCTGGTCTTAGCTGGTCAGGCTGGAAAATGACCAGCTAAAACCAGCTTGACCAGCCTAGCCAGGCTAAGAGCCCAGCCAAAACCAACTATGTCCAGCTTAAACCAGGCTGGTCAAGTTGGTTTTAGCTGGTCATTTTCCAGCTAAGACCAGGCTGGAAAGGCTGGAAACCAGCCTGGAAATGGCCAAAACCCCTCTAAAATCAGGCTGGTCAACCAGCTAAAACCAGCCAACCAGCCTAGGCTGGTTTAAGCTGGATTTTTCAGCAGTGTGAGGTGAAACGTTTTATTAGGCACTTAAAACGTTAAAAAGTCAATCAACAGATTAAAAATATATATGTAATAGGCCTATTTAATGGCTAACAGACATGTCTAAAATGATCTTTTCCTGAAGTAACAAAAAATAGTTTTTAATAAAATGCAAGAATTAATAAAGTTATTTCCCAGTGATGGGTTGCAGCTGTAAGGGCATCCGCTGTGTAAAACATGCTGGATAAGTTGGCGATTCATTCCGCTGTGATGACCCCAGATTATTAAAGGGACTAAGCCGAAAAGAAAATAATAATAATACCTTTTATTTATAGGCGCCTTTCAGAGCACTCAAGGACACCTTACAGTATGTCACAGAAACACTATAAAATCAAGACAGAAGAGTAATAAACATAATATTAACCCAGAAAGTCATTAAAAGCAATCCTGAACAGAAAGGTTTTAACCTGGGATTTAAAATTGGAGATCGAATATCTAATGACAGGGAATTCCATAACAGTGGTGCTTTGCAGCTAAAAGCCCTGCCACCAAATGACTTCATCTTAAAATTAGGAACTGACAACAGTTCAGCCGCAGAAGATCTCAGTGAGCGCCGAGGAGTGTACCAGTGAAGAAGATCAGAGAGGTAATCGGGTGCCAGGTTGTGAAGAGCTTTGCAAGTTAATAACAGAATTTTATATTGTACACGATGAACAACAGGAAGCCAATGCAAGTGAAAGAGAATTGGAGTTATGTGTTCAGAAGCGGGTGACTACCCTAGCTGCTGAGTTCTGGATTAACTGTAATCTGTGAAGTTGGTTAAGAGGGATACCAGATAGGAGGGAATTGCAATAATCAATCCTTGATGTGACCAGAGCATGTACAAGCACTTCAGTACTTTGTTGGGATAGCGAAGGGCGAAGTCTTGCAATGTTACGCAAGTGAAAAAAGGCAGTTTAAGAAATATTACTAATATGTGAATTAAACGAAAGCATACCATCTATAACCCCAAGACTTTTAGCATGAGTTGTAAAATTTACTGGAGATTTATTGATAGATAAAGGATTGAGCTTTGGAAAGAACGGATTATAGCCAACCAGAAGGGCTTCAGTTTTACTGGCAATTAACTTTAAAAAAGTTACTGTTCATCCACATATTAATATTTCACAGACATATAGTAAGATCGGGAGGGGGCGGGGGTAGGGGGGGTGAGATGGAGCACTCCTAGTAGACATATAAACTTGCATATCATCAGCATAAAAATGAAAATTTATGGCATAAGAACGAAATATATGACCTAAAGGTAAAATGTAAATTAGAAATAAAAGAGGACCCAATACAGATCCCTGAGGAACACCATGGGTGACTGAGACTGCATTAGAGCGATAATTATTTTTTAGGGGTTTTTGACCTTTATTATGATAGGACAGTAGATATTTCAGACAGGAAAGCATTGGGAGCAGAAGGATTGGCAAAGGACCTTAAGCCAAGAATCGAACTTGGGTCGCCGTGATTACGTCGGTGCTATATGTCGGCGCACAATACCACTAGGCTATTGGCACCGAGAACGCTCTTCCGTTCTTTACCTGGACAAACTGTTTTCTGTCACTTAAGTAAGATGTAAATCAGTAGAAGGCATTATCGGCGATTCCAATTGAGGCCAGTCGATCCAGTAATATTGAATGATTAATGGTATCGAAAGCAGCGGTGATATCTAAAAGAATAAGCATAGGCAAACAGCCAGAATCAGCAGCTAAGAAAAAGAGAAGATCTTTAACAACCTTAGCGAGGGCTGTTTCTGTGCCGTGTTTGGGGTGCAATCCAGATTGAAAGTGCTTATAGATAGAAAATGAATGAATAATATAACTATGTTTAAAAACAGTAAACGTATCGTAGATCATCTATAAAGTACAAGTGTAAAAATCTTTCCTGATCAGGTACAATTTGTAGATGTCGAAACAGTTGATAAACAAATGATTATACTATATTGACTGGGTTACCGGTTACTTGGCTGTTTAACTATGACATCTGGTGTTTGTGAATATTGTTTTCAGGACGGTAAATTTCAATGATGTAGATCAGGAGTGCTCAAACTCAGTCCTGGAGGGCCGGTGTCCTGCATATTTTAGTTCTAACCCAAATTAAACACACCTGAACCAGCTAATCAAGCTCTTTGTAGGTACACTAAAATCTTCCAGACAGGTGTGTTGAAGTTAGAGCTAAACTATGCAGGACACCGGCCCTCCATGCCAAAGTTTGGACACCCCTGATGTAGATAACGTAATGTAATACATTTATTTAGTGTCATGTCAGCAACCAATGACAGGAATACTTCAATAATAAATATACAATTAAAAATCGACAAACAAATGAAAACGTTGATTAAATAAGATTTTTAGTGTTAATACATGACAAAAATGGTAGATTCTGGTGTCACTTTGCTAAAAATGTACTTAAGAGAGTCTTTTAGTCGGCGCCAGTGGTGTAGTGGTTAGTGTGTCGACACATGCACAGTGCTCACGGTGACCCGAGTTCGATTCCCGCCTCGTGGTCCTATGCCGATCCTTCTTTTCTCTCTGCTCCCCATGCTTTCCTGTCAATTCTCTCTACTGTCCTATCAATTAAAGGTGAAAAACCCTGAAAAAAAAAAAAAGTCTTCTGGAATCAATAAAAGCAGGACTCGATGATGTGTAAAACTCTCTGTTAAAGCACAGGAATAAAGCCTCTCCTTTGTATGAACTCTAAGATGTCTCTTCAGCTCTGCAGGCCTCAAAAATGTTTGTTTGTTTGTTTTATGTGTGATTTTTCTCTCCAGTGTGGATCAGCACATGTTTATTAAGGGTTGATAATTGAGTGAAACCTTTCCCACACTGAGTACATGTGTACGGTTTCTCTCCGGTGTGATCCCTCTCATGTGCTTTCAGGTGTCCTGAAACTCTGAAGGTCTTGTCGCAGTGTGAACACTTGTACGGTTTCTCTCCAGTGTGAATCCTCTGGTGTCTTCTCAAGTCTCCAGCTTGAATAAAAGTCTTCCCACACTCTAAGCAGACAAACTCTCTCACACCGGTGTGGATCTTCTGATGGCCTTTTAAATGTGACAGTAGTTTAAAACTCTTCCCACACTCAGAGCATGAATACGGCCTCTCATTTGTATGAAGTCTTAGATGGTTCGTCAGCTCTGAAGGCCTCAAAAATGTTTTGTCGCAATGATCACATTTGTGTGGTTTATTTCCACTGTGAGTCATTTTGTGATTTTTAAGGGTACCAGTCAGCCTGAATCTCTTGTCGCAGTGCGAACACTTGTACGGTTTCTCTCCAGTGTGAATCCTCTGGTGCCGTTTCAATAGATGAGATGTAGTAAAGGTCTTCTTACACTCAGAGCACACAAACTCTTTCACACCAGTGTGGATCTTCTGATGTGTGTTTAAATTTGACCAATTCCTAAAACTCTTTTCACACTCTGAACACGAGTAAGGCCTCTCGTTTGTGTGAACTCTAAGATGGCTCCTCAGCTCGGAAGGCCTCAAAAATGTTTTGCTGCACTGATCACATCTGTGTGTTTTCTCTCCAGTGTGGATCAGCATGTGTGCATTCAGGTTTCCTAAATGATTGAATCTCTTGTCGCAGTGTGAACACTTGAAGGGTTTCTCTCCAGTGTGGATCCTCATGTGACGATTGAGATCATATTTAGAGGTTAAACTCTTTCCACACTGAGTGCAGGTCAAACCTTTCACAGCTGTTCTTATCATTGAAAAACTATCTTCAGTCTCTGATTGACTTTCATTTTCACTCTTGACATGATGTTTCTCCTCATCTTCACTCAGATCTTCACTCTCCTCCTTCACCTTCACATCTGAAAATTAATAAGTCACATGCTAAGAGTCTAGTTTTAGTCAAATGATCATAAATAAGAGCATTACTATGTTTAACTGAGATGTGTAAGTGTTCAAATAGGTTTGCACCTAGGTATGGGATGATAACCGTTTTCAAGGTGTACCATGGTTTGGAAAAGGTTTTAGGTTTAGGTTCCGTTCCTGAGGTGTGTGTAAGATTTTTTATTTATATATATATATTTTTTAGGACAACAATATCTCCAGCAAAAAAAATATCCAAAGATGCCATTTTAAATTGTAAAGAAATCTGTGTTTTTGAAACTAATGAAGACAGCAGAAGTCAATTAATCATTTGAATTATTTAGCCAGACATGTTTACTGCTCCAAACTATCATAAATCTTTCAAAAAATAAAATATGTTGTTTTCAAAGGGGAAAAAAGTTTTTGTTTTTTATTCAGACATTTAAAAAGAATATATTTTAGAGCACAATACTGTGATATTTTTATCCGAGGTTATCATACCGTCAAAATCTTATACCGGCCCATGCCTATTCGCACCTTGGCTTTTATAGACATGACACATTTAGGGCCTTATCATACACCCGGCACAATGCAGCGCAAGGCATGACGCAATTGTTGTTTGCTATTTTCAGCTCGGCGCAAGAGTCGTTTTGACGTTTTGCACTACTCATATGTGCGCCCATAGACATTCTGGTCTAAAAAAGGAGGTGTGTTGAGGCGCATTGCTGCTGCGTTGCTATTTGAGGAACTATAATAGACTGTTTATTAGTCCAGATCAAAGCAGGTCTAAAGTCCAGGGCAGAGCGCATTAGTTGTACGCCTCGCTTACACATTGCTTAATACACACAGGATGTAGAGCAATACGCAAATATCTTTACAAATTAAAAGAATTAAAGGAATAAAATATTACAAAACATATTATTTTCTAGCCTACATAAATATAAAAACCACCGCCTCCTTGCTGTCTTCATCTTGGGTGGCTTTTTCAGTTTATTCATAACAATTTGCTTTTGTATAATGTTATCATTATTATCAGTATTATTTATTATATGCATATTTATATTTGTTTTATTAAAAACAAGCTTAGATTTGCCCACCTGTCAGGTTTTAGACCATATGGGGCATAGCGTGTGTATTTGGATATAACTTATTAGAACTGAACTTATTAGAAATTAGAACTGAATTTAGAAATAGTTTTGAAACAAATCTTTAAGCTTAATAAACTAAATTAATTATGTAAAGGCTAATGGATGTCTGTGCGTACAACACGTTTTCCTATCCACGAGAGTGAAAGTGAGAGTAAATAATGAGGAGGCTCATCTCTCATTCTCGCGTTGTAGATGCTCTGTTTAACTGTTTTCTCTCTAGTGAAGTGTTCAGTTTTTACACTTACAAAGTCCGCCATGTAAATAGCAAATGCGCTATAGCGTGATGCAACTGATTCTTAAAGGGAATGGTTGGTTTACTCTCAAAACACACCTATAACTCATTAAGAGAATAAGCTCAACCCTGTTAGACCATGCGCCATGGCGCAAAGTGGATTATTCGTCCTTAAAATAGCAAAAGTGGATTCTGACACACCCTTAATGCTTTTGTGCCCTGCTCTTTGGACTTTGCGGATGGATCGTCAAAATAGAGCCCTTAAAGACTCTCGCTAGGCATAGTTGCCTTAAAGCAAGACACAATTGTCACCATAGGCAGAGACCATAATTGAAGAGTAATGAATAAACACAAACCTATTAGTTCTTCAGTCTCTTCCTGTTTAATTCTGCAGGGTTCTGGATCACTCATCTTCTCACTGTCCTTCAATAAACTCTGTCTTTGTCTTTCACTGATGGTGGCAGAGCTTCAGGAGAAGAAACAAGAGAAATCTGATTCATTTACACTGATTGATGAAAACTAAACATTAAGATGTTAAATCATGATACAATATGTGATTTCCTTAAGTCAGGTGACACTATTGTAATTAAAATACTTTTTTTGCATTCATATTAATATATAGTTAAGTATTTATACCAATAAAGTAATTACATTGCTAGCACTCACACGTCTATGTATAGTTTAACAACATAAACTGGACTGACGCTGTTTCAATTGACTAGAACTTCTATGTTAAGCTGTTTTGACACAATCTACATTGTGAAAGCGCTGTAGAAACAAAGATGAATTTAAATTAATGTAAAACATGTGAAAATCACCAAAAAAAACAAACATTGGAAAACGAAATGTACCACAAAACTATTTATTTGTTGTTTTCTGCATCAAACTTAATACATCTGCCACAGTATAATCCGCATTTTTCCGTTCACAGATCATACTTTACGATATTACGAATACAAAAGTGGAAACACTCAAACACACTAACACAGAAAAACACAAACACATTCACTCATATTGTCCTCTCAGAGCTCCTCTCTGCCTGCTGTATTGTTTTGGTCAGCAGACACACAGATAGAGGTGAACTCAATGCAGAAACTAGTCGCAGATTGTCGCTTTAATAAACTGTAAAGTGTGTTTTATTGTTGTGTAAACACGAGAAAAAGCGTCAACGACTCACCTCAGCTCTGAAGACTCGACGCTGGATGAAGGCGTAAGTAATGATGTCATCACAGCGAGGCGGGAGCAACTGAAGCAACTGACGCTAAAAAAACACACAGCTGACAAGCCAAAACAATCGCCAATGTAGACAAAAAAACACGTTACTCAATCATATGAGGTGAAACTGTTTATTAGGCACTTCAAACGTTAAAATGAAGTCCAAAATAAAGTCCAAAGCAAACGTCATAGGTATATACTTCATGGCTAACAGACATGACTGAAATGATCTATTCCTGAAGTTTTTTTTTTCTTTTTTTAATTCATTATTATTATTATTATTATTATTATTAAATCTTTATACGAACATACAGAAAGAAACAAATAACCAATCATAGAAACATCTTAATCAACTAGGAAGTCCAAATAGCATTTACTTTACTTAGACTTTACACACCTGAAACTTGTCTATAGCACTTGTTCACTGCTGCTCTTATAGTTGTGTAAATTGCTTCCTTGTCCTCATTTGTAAGTCGCTTTGGATAAAAGCGTCTGCTAAATGACTAAATGTAAATGTAAATAGCAGCATCCACACACACAAAAATAAAAATAGATTAAAATAAAATAAATAAATAAAAATAAATAGCAAAATACAATGCAATATAATACAAGGGGATTAATCATCAAAATGCCTTTAACAGACTACAAAGTTTAAAGGATTTTTTTTAATGTCTCATGAGCTATAAAGAATTGAAGAAGACCATTAAATCTCTGTGGAAAAGCAAAAAAATCTGCATTTATGAATGAAATCGTCACAATATTGTTAACCAAAAATTCAGAATTCTGACAAAAAGATAAATATTTTATAGTTTTAAAATCAAAATCAGGTATTGCATATTTTAATCTTAACCAAACAGAAATGTCCCCCCATAACCTTTTAGAAAATTTGCTTAAATAAAACATATTCCAATTACTCTATGTCTGCTTCACAAAAGGTACAAACATTACAATCCACAATAAATCTATGTCTGAGGAACACATTACAAGGATAAATATCATTAATAATTTTACACTGAACTTCTTTTGCCGTTGGTAGAAGTGGAAGAGAGAGAAATCTAGTTTGAATTCGAACCACCAAAATCTAAAACAAGGGGTCTTTTCTTAACTTTAGAAGGGAAAAGCTGTGTATTTACTAACATTCGTAACATCTTATTATTACAGCTCTGGCCAGTAAAATTAATACCAGCAATAATAAGACTGCCCAATCTTGGTATCACAGAAGAATAACCCAATTCCCCTTTGATCAGCTCAACCAAACCACCAGGAATAGCTTTCACTTTTCATAACTGAGGAAATTTCCAACCACATCCATAACTTGTAGACCAAACACCTTTGTCCATCCACTCCTGAAAAAACACAGATTTCCTCTCATTAAGTATATACTTATTATTCCACAAAAAATGTGGCAAACAATTATGTTTGTATATTAACGTCCAATACATCAATACCTGACTAAGAAAAAATGACAATTTACACTTTAAATGTAATGACTCAAAATCGCATCTTTTTCAATTCACCTTTATTTGTACATTGAATTTTTTAAATTCAATTAGCAGACCAGAAGCATTTGAACAATGAGAAACAGGGTGGTATCATCTGCTAGTTGACTTATTATTGACTCCCTAAAGCATTCAAGGGTCTGATAACTTAGCAAATTTTAACATACAGAGCTAACAATTCAGCTACTGAAATAAATAAATACTTGGATAAAGACTTGTTGGATCCCCATGTCTAATGCCTCTATTAATGTTAAACCTCTTCAAAGTCCCAAATGGTAATGATACTGAACTATTTATGTCTTTAAACAACATTTCTATTACTTTAACAAATTTATGACCAAATCCAGCTGCAACCCAACACTGGGAAACACCCATACACTCTTGCATTAACACACGTATACTGCAGACAATTTTGCTTATTCAATTCTCCTATAGCACACGTCTTTGGACTGGGGGGAAACCAGAGCATTTTGAATAGTTTTCCCATGGGAACTACATATTGGTTTGCTTTACATTTGTAATAGTTTTAAAAACTCTTATGTTATATAAATGTGCATACAGCCTATTATCATATATATAAATGTATCCCACGCACGCATACAACATACCTTGAGTGAATACCACTAGCTTTGGCTGTCAGTTTCAAATCCTATATTCTTTTTCATAGAGGGTAGAAACGAGGCAAGAGGGAAAATATGATCAAATGCATGCAAGTCCTGTATAGAGAGGGAGCAATACTCTTTATTGTCACGACGTACAGTGAAAAGCAGCCCATACATTCACATATAGTGTTTTAAATTAGGAACGGCAATAAATGAATATATAAAAATACATATTCAAATACACTCAACGTAACCGATGGTATGCACAAAACAACTTCAGTCAAAGAAATTGCAATAGGACGATTTGTGTAGAGTGACGCATAAGAGCAAGATGAGAAGTGTAAATACTGCAGTTATGACCTACAGTTATACGTTCAATGTGTTCAGATGATATTTCAAAAAACGTTGAAATATCATTAGATTTATGGTAAAGTACAACAATTAAACATAGTTTACACACTTACACATTTGTATTACGAAGAACAGGCAAGAGTCAGACTGCACTATGGTCAGCAGTATCTTCATAAAACCGTTTCATTAAAATAAATGATCAACAAGTCAACGCTCTCTACAAGTGAAGGCATCGTCTACACACAATATTCCCAATTACCCTAAATCAGAAAAAGTTGGGAAAACACAAATAAAAATTGCAAACAATACAACAAACATAATTAACGTGTTCCTCGTTATTTATATTGTTTTAAATAAACACGTATTACAATGTTGGTTCTTTCAACACACTACAGAAAAAGTTGTATCAGTAAGGCATTTACCACTTTGTAATGTTGCCGTTCCTTTTCACAACACTTGAAAGATATTTAGGGACTGAAGACACCAAGTGACAAAGTGTTTCGGGTGTAATTTTGTCCAATTCCTCCTGTAAACAAGTCTTAATGTGGCAGCAGTACGGGGTCTTCTTTGATGCATTTTACGCTTCAAAATGTGCCACACATTCTCTATTGGAGACAGGTCGGGACTGCAGACAGGCTGGTAAAGTACCTGTATCCTCTTCCTCCGCAGCAGGACTCTGTAATGTGTGCAGAATGTTGTTTTGCATTGTCTTGGTGAAATATGCATGGGTGTCCCTGGAACAGAAGGCAGCATATTGCGCTCTAAAACCTCTATGTACTTCAGCATTAATGGTGGATCACAGAAATGCAAGTTACCTTTGCCAAGGGCACTGACACAACCCCATACCATGACAGACACTGGCTTTTGGACATGATGCTGGTAACAGTCTGGATGATCCTTTTCTTCTTTGGTTTGTAGCGCATGGCATCCATGTCACCCAATCAATACCAGAAATACTGATTCATCTGACAACAGAACAGGTTTCCACTGTGTGCAACAAAGACGCCTTCGAGTCATGAGAAGTTGCTGGCACTTCTGGACACTGTTAACATAGGGCTTCCTTTTTGGGACAGTGCAGTTTTTACTGGAATTTGTGGATGTAACTCCATATTGTGGTACTTGATAAAGGTTTGCCTTTGTAGTCCTGAGCCCATGTGATGATTTGGCTTATAGATGAATGAGAATTCTTAATGCAGTCCTGCCTGAGGGATCAGAGATCACGGTTATCCTTTACACTCCGAAATATCTCCAGATCACTTGAATCTTTGTTAATGATGTTCTGCACCGTTCAAGGTTAAATATCCATGTCTTCTTATCTTTCTTTGAGGAACATTGTTTTTAAACATTTCAATAACGTATTTGTTGGCAAACTGGCGATCCTCGGCCCAGCTTTGCTCCTAAAGGACTAGACCTTTCTTGATGCTGCTTTTGCACCAAATCATAATTACAATCGCCAGTCGACATCACCAGTTTCAAATCACATCACTATATAAACATGGTTACTGCCCTAAACATCTCCTGCCCAACTTTTTTTAAATGTGTTGCAAGAACCAAGATTTGAATACGTGTTTATGTACAAATAAATAAATAAATCACGAGGAACACCATAATGTTTGTTGTATTGTCTGCAATGAAATACAAGTCAAAGTAAATTTAGAAATCTTTTTTATTTGAGTTTTCCATACTGTCCAAACTTTTTCTGATTCGAGAAGTGAAGAAATACTGTAACGAACAAACATTACATGCTTTAATTATTGTTTTAGTTATTTGTGATGTCAGAAACAGTGGTTGCAATATTACTACGGGCCACTAGGCTGCACTAGAGGGGAGTGATAACTGGATATATTCCAGGTCACCATAGAGTAAGTGAGTTATGTTTGGTAGAGGGAACCACATGGTGAACTAAGCCTACCGACCCACTCTGCTTCTAACATTTCTTTGAGAACATTATTGTTGCTGCTCACATTTGAGTATTGAATAAGTTTTAAGTTTGAGAATATTTTCGATATTTAGTTGTGGTTTGCCCTATGTTTTTTTTTTATGTAGACAGGACCTGTTGTCCTGGAGGGTTTCAGATGTGGTAAATGATACTTTTAATTAGTGGTGGGCAAAGCGAGGCTTCATAAAACACTGAAACAGTTGAAGCAAATGTGTCGAAGCTTCAAAACGTTTCGAAACCCTACTCTACGGTGACACCTAGTGGTCATTTTTTGATGTATTGCACTGGAACCGCTTCAGCAAAGAACAATTGAGCAGATTGAGGTATTAAACCCCTCAAATGATATAGTGGAGTGGTTAGGGTTCCTGACTACCATGCGGGGGTTGTTGGTTCGAATCCAGGCTGATACAGCTGTTTTGAAATGCTTTAACATCAGTTTAAGATTCTTTGTTCGTGCATCGTTCTGTTTCAACATTGGTCTGACATCTGAATAAACACTTTGTGAATAAATATAGCTTGTTTTGGTCATAAACAGGGCTGTTGATAGATCAGATACAGTTGTGGACAGAAGTTAACAAGAATTAATTATTTTATTCATTAAATTTCCCATTTATTGTATTTTATAAACGTCTACCCCAGGCATGGGCAAACTCGATCCTGGAGGGCCGGTGTCCCTGCAGACTTTTGCTCCAACACTAATCAAACATACCTGAACACCCTAATTAGTGTCTTCAAGATCACTAGAAAGCTACAAGCAGGTGTGTTTGATTAGGGTTGGAGCAAAACTATGCAGGGACACCGGCCATCCAGGATCAAGTTTGCCCATCTCTGGTCTACCCCAACCCTAAACCCAACCATCACAGTACTGTAAAAATATTAATTATTGTTTTACAGTTAAAAATGATGCTCTAAATTGATGGCGTATCTGCAGCTGTATCCTATCTAGACTACACCATAACAGTAACATGATTAAAATGCATAAAATTATGATTTTGGAGTATTTGTACAAGTCTGGAATTGAACCCAAAAGTCATTTGAAGCCTGTAACAACATGCACATGGACGGTCCACTAGGCCATATAAGACATACATTTTCAACTGACCCTGTCAGTCAAATGCAGATTCTCCAGGTCTCGAAACGCTTCTGAACTGATCAATGCTTTGAATTGCTTTAGTCACGTGACCAGGTGTTTCGAAACACTTTAGTCACATGACCTGGGTGTTTCGGATCATGCTTCGGTGCAGTGTTTCGAAACACTTGGGCTTCGGGATCTCGACACTGTGTCGAAACATCAGTTTCACGTCAGCCATCCCTACTTTCAATGGACTTCGTTGATTGGGTTTCAGCAATCTTTATGCTCAACATCGGCGAGTCAACTATATGCTTAGACTTGGAATGACGGTCAGTGACTCTTAAATTCCTCACTGTGCTATCGTTTTCCCAGAGTGAGGAAGTGGATATCATTGGATCGCACTCAAAAACATATCTATACAACATTCGCCTCACCATCTATTTCATTTAAACAGACTGTGTACTTTCAATGACTGCTTAGTTCTGTATATTGAATGCTTTTGTTTGTGTGGGCTATATTTACATGTAGAGAAGTTAAACAAGAAGGAAAGAAATAAAACAGGCTTGTGAATTTTTGAAATTTCGGTATTTTTGAAATAAAAATTCTGTGAACTCCCTCAGTGTAGCATCTTGCATACATAGAGGAGGTGTTACAATACTATTTACGAATTTACTTATCCAAGACAACTCCAAATGCCCAACATAAGCTGTAAAAGCAGGCTTCGTTGATGACGTACAATGAGTCCGACATAACATGTTGCTTAAAGGGACTACAGGCTAGCAACCGTCTTTTTAAAGAGGCGTAACCATGAAAGTATCTTGAGTTTGTGTTTGCCACCAACCTTATTCAAGCAATTTAACCAAAATACTGTTCAAAAAAACATTGATTCTTGGACGAGGGAACCAGAATTGCTAAAATGCTAACTTGTTCATGGGTTTTTGCATACAAATTGACATCATAGTTCCTCCAGTCACAGGTCACTGCTAAACCAGCGCATAAGGGTGATAGATAAAGGATGGAAAATTACAGAATGTACTGGTTAACTATTACTGAAGCACTTTCGGAAAAGTCCCTGCTGTTGTGTGTATGTGTCTGTGCAGAATTGGGCAAGCTAACCTGTTGAGAGCTGTTCTGCCAGACAACTTGTAAGAGGACAGCTTCCATTGAAGGGGAAATACAAAGGAAGAGAGATGACGATTAATACTGGCTGCTAAGGCTTAGCGAGCAGCTGTGGAGTGCCCAAGATTCACGCTGTAAAGAGTTTAGCTTCGCAGCCCAGAGCTTTATCCATTGGACTAATTGAACATTTTGAACTTATTTGAAGCCTCTGACCGATCATTGAACTTCGGGGACTAGGGGATGCACATCAGCCTGTTGTTGGAGACCCCAAAACCAAACTATTACCTTTTATAATGCATAACAGGGGCTCTTTAACTGTGAAATCTGGTGTTTCTGAATATAGAGTAGAGTTTACAGGCAGGTACATTTTATTGTGCTTTTTAAATTTGAGATTCTTCTCTCTAGTGTGGTTCAGCACATGTTTATTAAGGTTTGCTAATCGTGTGAAACTTTGCCCACACTGAGTACATGTGTACGGTTTCTCTCCAGTGTGAGTCCTCTCGTGCGTTTTCAGCAATCCTGATTGTCTGAATGTTTTGTTGCAATGTGAACACACGTACGGTTTCTCTCCAGTGTGGATCATCTGGTGTTTTTTTAAGCCGCCGTTTGTAATAAAACTCTTCCCACACTCAAAGCAGACAAACTCTCTCACACCAGTGTGGATCTTCTGATGGTCTTTTAAATGTGACTGCTGTGAAAAACTCTTCCCACACTCTGAGCATGAATAAAGCCTCTCGTTTGTGTGAACTCTAAGGTGGATCCTCAGCTCTGAAGGCCTCAGAAATGTTTTGCCGCACTGATCACATCTGTGTTTTTTCTCTCCAATGTGGATCTTCTTGTGTTCATTAAGGCTTGATGTTTGTGTGAAACTCTTCCCACATTGAGTACATGTGTACGGTTTCTCACCAGTGTGAATCATTTTGTGATGTTTAAGAGTACCAGACAGTCTGAATCTCTTGTTGCAGTGTGAACACTTGTACGGTTTCTCTCCAGTGTGAACCCGCTGGTGCTGTCTCAAGTATTTAGCTGTAGTAAAAGCCTTCCCACAGTCAAAGCAGAAAAACTCCTTCACAGCAGTGTGGAGCTTCTGATGTTTTCTTAAACTTGACTGCGTTCTAAAACTCTTCCCACACTCAGAGCATGAATAAAGCTTCTCATTTGTATGAAGTCGAAGATGGTTCCTCAGCCCTGAAGACCTCAAAAATGTTTTGCCGCATTGCTCACATCTGTGTGTTTTCTCTCCAGTGTGGAGCAGCATGTGTATTTTCAGGTTTTCTGGACGATTGAATCTCATCTCGCAGTGTGAACACTTGTATGGTTTGTCTCCAGTGTGAATCCTCTTGTGGGTTCTCAGGTTTCCTGAACGATTGAATCTCTTGTCACAGAGTGAACACTTGTAAGGTTTCTCTCCAGTGTGGATCCTCACGTGAATCTTCAGATTGTATTTAGAGCTTAAACTCTTTCCACACTGAGTGCAGGTGAATCCTTTTATGACTGTTTTTTCCATTGAAACACTTTGTTCAGTCTTATCTTCGGTTTTGGTTTCAGTTTTGACATGATGTTTCTCCTCATCTTCACTCAGTTCTTCACTCTCCTCCTTCACAATCACATCTGAAAATTAATAAGTCACAATTTAGGAGTCTAGATTTAATCCATGCAGTCGAATGATCATGAATAAGAGCATTTGTGTTTGAATGAGATGTGCAAGAGCTCAAAAAAGGTTTGCACCTTGGCTTTTCTAGACATGACACATTTAAAGATGTACTCTCACTAGGCATGTATGCCTTGAACCGAGACCGGACACAATTATCACGATTGACAGACAGCATTTTCAAAAGGTGACTATGCAATAACTGGATGTGTTTGTGGTTGGGTAGTTGTTGTTTTTTAAGTATTAGCTTTTTTCTAGGTTTAAAATATAAAAACTGTCAAAAATAAGTATATGCTATTATGGTGTGTGAAGAAGCCCCATTGGCTCATGTCAAAGTGTCAAACCCAAAGCTCTGCGGGTCAAAAATGGCCCAGAATATCATTCTATGAAGCCTAGAAGAGCATAAGATTAAAGAGTCCCTATTATGGGTTTTTAAAATTGACCTGTCATGCAGTGTGTAACAGCTTTAAGTCAATGAAAACATCCAGCTAAGGTTTAAACGTGAAAGTGCACCATGTTAGCCAGTTTGAGTTGACATGGATATAAAACATTGCCATATATGAGGCGCCTGAACCAGGACAACTTAAACCCTTTAAACGCTAGTGTAGTGCGGGAGAGGGGATTGATCATGACTGAAGATGATGATGATCACTGGGAGATGCTAAAGATGCAGCGGTGGGGAATAAAGGCTGATTTTTATACTTGATGCGTCTGATGCTCGATTGAGTGTACACAGCGAATGTGATGCCATCGTGGTGTTATGCTGTGTTCACACCAGACGAGGAACACGCGGATAAACACACGCTATTCACGCATAAATAGACACGTGAACATTTTGAGTTTACTCGCTTCATTCGCGCGTCAAATCCGCTTCATTTGAGGATCAAATTCACTGAGCAGTAGACACGGATTTGCAGAATGGCCAGGGCTGTCTGCCTATACTCTAGCTTTGTTGCTAAATGGCTAACATGGATTTTACTGAGA
Organism: Danio aesculapii; assembly: GCF_903798145.1. NCBI lineage: Eukaryota > Metazoa > Chordata > Actinopteri > Cypriniformes > Danionidae > Danio > Danio aesculapii. Next base: position 2,563,271 of record NC_079456.1, on the reverse strand, counting down.
GAATAACTGTTTATGTGCTTGAAAAACTGTCTGAAACACAGTGTTGATTCGTTTGGAGCCGTGTCTGAGTTCCCTAGATTCTTTCAGAGGTGCACCCAGCTCTTAAGCTGGATGATTGAAGCTTTCAGCTGTGCTTCGACTGAGACAACCCCAGTTTGATGAACTGTTGTCGGTGTAGGCAGGAGGATTTTACCCTGGGACCAACATTGTGAAGCTGCACGCCCAGAGACCCAACTGCAAGCTCAGACCTGCATTTCCAGACCTTCGCAGTGCCACCTGCTGGTTGAAAGATCGCCTAACCTGAATTCAACTGCATATACATTGTAACTTACTCTATTTATCTACTATTAAAGATTACGCTATGATTGAATACATTATTAGATAAAATATACCAGATTATGATTTAATGCATTCATTCTGTGGTATATTTATTAATTGTATTTGTAAATATTGTTCAGTTACTTCATTATTTTCAGTCATTTATTGTGTTTTTTTTAATCATTAAGGATTTATCACACTGTTTAGTATTGAGTTGAGGGAATGAATATTATCTCTTTCTTCACATACAATAAATTACAGTATTCGGAGTTATTTTCTCACAACAAACTTTATTTTTGAGCACTTTTCCATGAGGTCCTACAAATCATCGAGCTGTAAACAATTCAGGGAATGATGGTGAATAGTAATAATTGGATTAATAATTATTACGTAGAAAATAACATCAAATAAAATAAACGCTTTGCATTCTTGTTAGGGAGACTTTTAATTTCTCCAGCAAAGAACTGGAAATATCTGCAGCATTTGGTGCACTGTATTAGTGTTGGCAGAAATCCCCCTTTTTGAATTGTAATATCAATCTGGAAAAAAATACACAAGTCACAAGCAAATTATTTTTGCTTTAACCTAAGAGAGCTCATATTGTAAATTCTATGCAGATTAATCCAAGGATGCCACAGCGGAATGAACCACCAACTTATCCAGCATAGTTTTACGCAGCAGATGCCCTTCCAGCCGCAACCCTTCACTGGGAAACATCCATACACACTCATTCACACACATACACTACGGACAGTTTAGCTTACCTAATTCATCTATACCGCATGTCTTTGGACTTGTGGGGGAAACCGGAGAACCCGGAGGGAACCCACGCGAACGCACGGAGAACATTCAAACTCCACACAGAAATACAAACTGACCCAGCCGAGGTTCGAACCAGCGACTTTCTTGCTGTGAGGCGACAGCACAACCTACTGCGTCTCCTATTTTGATTGTAATTACTACAGAACTTATTAACAATTGTTAAACTGCTCCTGTGTTACTGTTATTGTCTTTGGTAGCACTTTCAGATAGATAATACAGTACTACAGTAGACCTACATGACACTAAAATATGTTACAAAAAATTACTGCGTTATATATTATACATTTTATTTTAACATTTTTACTGTGAGGTTTTTTATTTTGCCAGAAAACATTGCTAAAAAAGTGTCCCAGAATGGTGCTGTAAAGAAACTTGAAATAATGTGTTACTTTACGAGTTAGAATTGTTTTGTTATGTTGTTGTATTTGGTATATGGTTTGGATTGTTGAATGAATTAAGTTGTTTGGGGGCTTTAATTATGACATCAATTGCTGAGCCTACCGGATGTATATATTGCGTATAGTAATGAATGAAAACAAAGCATGGAACGCTGGGTGAAACACGGTAAAACACGGTAAAAGGGGCACAGATGTACGGTTGCTTTACGGATTCCTCCTTCATGGGTTTTAGCTCCTGGTTTGAGGGAAAAATAAGGTAATTTTGTTTGTTTGTTTAAGATTAATGTTTGATTGTTGATGTTGGCTTAGTGTTTTATCTTTCGGGATTCATTTGTGTTTGTTGTTTGTTTATTTTCTCTCTCGTTCTTATGGTGATTCATGACGAAGTAATGTGTACTAACTCTATGGAGTGTGACCAATAAATGAATCGTGAACTATCAGTGAAAGACCTAATCTTTTAACCAGGACGCTACAGTACAATAATACATAAAATAAGAGCGAGCTGTACTAGCGAGCTGTCTTTTGGCACTAATTTTGATCAAATCAAACACTGAAATAATTGTTTGTTGTTGTAAAAAGATGCCTCACTGATTTATGCCCTAAAACCTAGTAATTTTTAGGAATCGCTTGAATAAAATCAATAACCTTACTCAATGTATCCAATGTTGCTACTTGCTAGAAAGTGCTGGTCTGAGCGTGCAGTTGGGTTTCTGGACCTGCTGCTTCACACAACCCAACAGCAGGTGGCGTTGTCTGAGAAAACGATAGGTCTGGAAGTGCAGGTCTGAGTGTGCAGTTGGGTCTCCGGGCCTACAGCTTCACCCTACTCTCCGGGATACGAACAACAGGTGCTACATCATACTGTTCCCGAGGCCCTCAGACTACGCAGAGTCACTGATTCAATCCAAGACCAACGATGAGATGATCCCAAGGTTTCCATATCCTGGACCGGGCCGTATCCTGAGCAGCTACTGTGGTGGTCATGGAGGAGTGGAGAACATGAGACTGATTCCTGTGACGCTCCAGAGACAGCTTCCAGCCTCCGCCACTGAGACTGCAGCTCTGCACAAGACGTTTGGCCAGCGGAGAAATTAAAATGGTCGTGCCCAACTGAGCCTGGTTTCTCTCAAGGTTTTTTTTCTTCACTTCCGCGATTAGTGAAGTTTTTTTCCCTCTCCGCTGTCGCCACTGGCTTGCATGGTTCGGGATCTGTAGAGCTGCGCATCGTTGGATTTGCTCTTCAGTGTTTGGACTATCAGTAGTGATTATTAAACCACACTGAACTGAGCTAAACTGAACTGAACTTAAACACTACAAACTGAACTACACTGTTCCTATTTACTGTGACCTTTAATGTGAAGCTGCTTTGACACAATCTACATTGTAAAAGCGCTATACAAATAAAGGTGAATTGAATTGAATTAATCACTCCCCCACAAGAGAAAGCTCCTGATTGGTTAATGCGGCGCGAATGTCTGTCAATCGCACAAAACGCTCAACTCGAGCGAATCGCGTCATTCAAGCCATCTCATTCGCACGTATTGCACCACATGATGTCTATTCGCTTCTTTGCATTGACTTATCATGTAAATTACTAACGCTTGATGCTTCTTCCGTGTCTGGTGTGAACGCAGCATTAAAGGAGGTTCGCTTTGGGTGCACACGACAGGATTTCGGCTTGCGGAGCAGACTAAATGTTTTCAAGACTTGAGCGTACAGTTCGTGCGGCGCCGCAGTTGATTTGAGTTGAGTATAAATCACTTTAAAGAGACTTTGTCTGAAACCGGTAAGCCTGTACAGACATCTTTATGACCCGGCCATGCGTGATCATAGGGATTTAACTAGATTATCAATAATTCTGGCCTACAAATTGCAACAGCCGTGGGAAAGGAAGAAAGTTTTTGGAAAAGTTTGGAAAAACTTGAGGGATAAGTTTGGTCAAGCCGAAAAGCAAGGCCATGGTAAAAGGAGACCCAGGTGGTTTTAATAAACAATAACTATTTAAACTATTTAGTTATAAAACTTAGAAGAAACAAATGATATCTTTGATAATTGGAAAGGAATATTTGAACCTATCGGTTTACAATATACTAACGCCGTTTTTCTAGGCTTTATTGGTGAAAATGGTGAGGAATGTTGTAACATTATTGTCTTTTTAGCACATAAGTGGAGGACACAAACTAGTGTGAATTGTGGAGTGGGCTAAATCTACAAAGCGTCAGTATTTTTTAGTAAGTACAGTGAGTCCGAATTATTAAACCTCCTGAATTATTATATTTAAAAAGGCCGATATTTATACCAACCAAAAGACAGATCGTATTATTTTAAATATTCCGATATTGATACTTATAAAAGGTTGATATTTTAACAACACTAGTGTGACGGGTTATTTAATATTAATCATGTGATTAGCACTGATGTATCTTGTGCATGTTACTGATTGAATTGAACATGCTTCATGACACTGAGAAACAACAGTATCTGAACATGTTGACACTCAGCAGTCACTGAAGGAGAAAACTCAAGCTTATTCACAGAGAGACCTGGAGATTGGTCAGTTTCACTGCGGTCAGTGAGTGTCCAGTTTTCTCCAGTTATGATCAATGCAGCAGCGAAGACGAATGTCGGATTAACAACCTCACTGTTCTACAGCCTCATTATTGAAGAGTAATGAATAAACACAAACCTATTAGTTCTTCAGTCTCTTCCTGTTTAATTCTGCAGGGTTCTGGATCACTCATCTTCTCACTGTCCTTCAATAAACTCTGTCTTTGTCTTTCACTGATGGCGGCAGAGCTTCAGGAGAAGAAACAGAGAAATCTGATTCATTTACACTGATTGAGAAAATAAATATGTTATATCTTGTGATAAAATATGTGATTTGCTCAAGTCAGGTCACACCAATTAAATCAACTTGAATGAGTAGATCTGAATATTGACTCTAAACTCTCATTAAACAGATATTCAGGTTAGGCAGCAGATCAGCTCATTCTATACTGTTTGCAGGACAACCTCATCACTATTGTAAATAATAATAAGAAAAGAATTTGCCTTCATATCAATGTATAGTTAAGCATTTATACTAATAAATTAATTAGATTGTTAGCAGTCTGCAGACTGAAGCAGCTTCAATTGACTAAAACTACTATGTTAAGCCGCTTTGACACAATCTACATTGAGAAAGATGAATTGAAAACAGAAACTGGGAAATCACAGAAAACCGTTGGAAAATTAAGTATACATCAAACTTAGTATATCTGCCACAGCATAATCACCATTATTTCCCTTCACAGATCATCCTTTACGATATTACGAATACAAACACAGTAAAACTCAAACACATTCACTCATATCTTCTCCTCAGAGCTCCTCTCTGCCTGCTGTATTGTTTTGGTCAGCAGACACACAGATAGAGGTGAACTCAATGCAGAAACTAGTCGCAGATTGTCGCTTTAATAAACTGTAAAGTGTGTTTTATTGTTGTGTAAACACGAGAAAAAGCGTCAACGACTCACCTCAGCTCTGAAGTCTCGACGCTGAATGAACGCGTCAGTGCTGACGTCATCACGGCGAGGCGGGCGCAACGGAAAATCGCCAAAAACGCGCCAAACAAAAATACTGCAGACAAGCCAAAACAATCGCTAACGCATGTTAAAAAAAACACCTTAAACATGTAAGGTGAACTGTTTATGAGGCACTTAAAACGTTGTTAAAATGAAGTCTAATTTAAAAAGCAAACGTATGGGCATGTACTTCATGGGTGACAGACATATGACTAAAATTATATTTTCCTGAAGAAACTAAAATTAGTACCTAAAATGTTTTTCACAAAAATGTAGGAATACATTTATTTTAAATAAATAAATAAAATAACACCAAAAGAAAAAAAGAAAAACTGCACAAACATATCTACCAAAAAAAAGACAGATTTACGGTAATGTATAACGATCACGTTAAAATGTCAGTAAACAAGTATTTACAAATTAATTAACACACTAATCCACACATTTGTATTATGAAGAGCAGCGAATAGTCAGTCTGCACTATGGTCAGCAGTGTCTTCATGAAACTGTTTTATTAAAATAAATGATCAACAAATGAATCTGTCATGACGGTCTCCACACACTACACACAGCATCAATTCCCAATTACAACCCTAAATCTGAAAAAGTTGGGACAGTATGGAAAACACAAGTAATTTTAAAAAAAAGAAAGTAGTGATTAGTAAATGTTCTTTGGCTTGTATTTCATTGCAGAAGTCAAAACAACAAACATTATTTACCGTGTTCCTCATGACTTATTTTGTAATCCATTTTTTCAAAAAAAGTTGTATCAGTAAAGCTTTTACCACTTGGTAATGTTTCCATTCCTTTTCACAACACTTAAAAGATGTTTAGGGACTGAAGACACCAAGTGATGAAGTGTTTCAGGTGTAATTTTGTCCCATTCTTTCTGCAAACAAGTCTTAAAGTGGGCAACAGCATGAGGTTTTCGTTGTCGCATTTTCTGCTTCAAAATGCGCCGCACATTCTCTATTGGAGACAGGTCGGGACTGCAGGCAGGCCAGTCAATTACCTGCATCTTCTTCCGGGATATTCTTAAGACATATTTTCCTCCTTAAAGCCGGTTATATACACAATATTGTGTATATATAATATAATATATTATTTATTTTTTACATAGCAGTATTTTAAATAGAATAATATATTTGACGATATAGGCATTAAACGTGCTGCTTTACTGAACAGTTTTCTGAAAATAAAGTTTATTGTTAAAATCACTTCCACATCAGGAGTGAGAGTAACATCGGACATTTGTTTGGAATCATTGCGCACATTTCAACAAGTCATTTCTTCACGTTATAGTTTGAAATGAAAATAAGCATAATATAATCTGTAAGGGGTTCACCATGTTTCAAAAACACCGTCATAAGCATCCCAATGTCTTCAAAAGCTGGCTATTGGACATTACAAAAACTGTACTACAGTTGATAATGAGCTTGAAGACCGCCATTGTGTACATCTTCACCGCAAATACAGCCTATTCTATTGCCAATATAACCTATAATCATATATATATATATATATATATATATATATATATATATATATATATATATATATATATATAGAGAGAGAGAGAGAGAGAGAGAGAGAGAGAGAGAGAGAGGAGGTTATTTTTTAATAAATACAATTCAGGTATTATAAATCAGTGGGCTATGCTAGAAAATTGACTTTTTTTTAAAAATGGCTTCTTATTGCTGTCATTCAGTGTGTTTTTGGTCAATATCAATCAATGCATTCTTATTTTGAGCATAAGCAGCGCTGCAAAACAGACCTGAAATGCTCATAATCGTGAATAAATATTCGTGGATTGTGTTCATTTTATGAATTATTGTACAGCTTCTAAAGTTTTAACTCATAAAATTATGATGTCCCATTGTTTAGGCTGCTGCTATATGTGCACATGGCTATTTGGAATTATGGATAGACCCACTGTAGCGGGGTGATGACGCACGCACACAACTCATCCACAAGCTTTAGTGATAGTCCATTTTTAAAAGACACGGGACACTTATCAGGGTGTTTGTGTAGCATCCTTCCTGTCAGATCAAATTAATTGATCATTTTTATTTTAAAATACTGTCACTTATTGAAATGTGCGTAACGAACAACCGTATTAATGCCTCCCTCACTTGAAATGATGTGTGGTCAAACTTGGGGAAGTGGATGTGTTATGGTTTTAACAAAATTAAAACTTTCTTTTCCGAAAAGTGTTCAGTAAATCAACGTAACGCTTGCATGTAACGTCAAAATAAAGGTTGTTCAATTTAAAACATGCTCACAAAAAATAAATATATAGCCAATAACCGGTCCTTATATGAGAAAAACATCGTCTTATTGGGAAAAGTATGTCTGTTATCACTAGAAAATAACTTTTATAACAATATTAAATGGAAAAAAAATAATAGCCTACTGTAGGCTAGCCTGTATGTTGCAGCATTGCGTCACCGTGAATGAGTCGGCCTATCTGGTTTCGGAATATAGTAAACAAGCCTTAATTCGTTTTTGTTTTCTGGTGATTTTATTTTTTGTTATTCAAAATAAAAATTTTAAATCCAATTTTTTAATTTTGCATTTTGTTTTTTTTCCATGAAAAAGAAAAACGCCTCGTATTTCAAAACGCGTTTTTGAACTTTAAAACGAAAATCAAAAAATGGCTCGTTTTTCAAAATCTGTTTCTAAAATGAAAATCCAATAACCGAGAGATACATGGACTCGTTCCAGACCAGTTTAGCTCAATGACGTATAATGAGCAATTGTCTTTTTAAAGAAGCATAACAGTTTTAAAAACTCAAGAGTAATGCGTGAGAGTATCTTGAGTTTGTGTTTGCCACCAACCTTATTTAAGCCATTTAACTGAAATCCTATTCAAAAAACCCACTGACTCTGGGATGAGGGAACCAGAACTGCTAACATGCTAACTGCTTACGACATACAAACTGACGTCATAGTTGCTCCAGTATATTGATAAGCTGTGGTGGGCGTTTCCTATCAGTCTCGAGTCGACCAATCAAAACAGACTGGGTCATCGGACCAATCACCGCAGATTAGCATCACACAATATAGGGGTTTGAAAAAATTGATCACTGAACAAATCATATAGGAGTTGTTGGGTTCATTAGGTAAAAATAAATGCATATTATAAGACAATAACAGTGTTCTTTGAGCTTGCGTTCACATCAGCCTGTTGTTGGAGACCCCAAAATCAAAATAGGACCTTTTATAATGAATAACAGGGGCTGTTTAACTGAGAAATCTGGTGTTTGTGAATATAGAGTAGAGTTTTCAGGAAGGGAGATTTCATTGAGCTTTTTTTAGTTTTTGATTTTTCCCTCCAGTGTGGCGCAGCTCATGTTTATTAAGGTTTGATAATCGTGTGAAACTTCTCCCACACTTATTACATGTGAATGGTTTCTCTCCAGTGTGGCTCCTCTCATGTTTTTTCAGGTGTCCTGAATGTCTGAATGTTTTGTTGCAGTGTGAACACAGGTAAGGTATCTCTCGAGAGTGGATCATCCGGTGTCGGTTCAGAGTTCCAGCTGTAATAAAACTCTTCTCACACTCAAAGCACACAAACTCTCTCACACCAGTGTGGATCTTCTGATGGTCTTTTAAATGTGACTGCAATATAAAACCCTTTCCACACTCAGAGCAGGAATACGGCTTCTTGTTTGAATGAAGTCTAAGATGGATCTTCAACTCTGAAGCCCTCAAAAATGTTTTGCCGCACTGCTCACATCTGTGTGTTTTCTCTCCAGTGTGGAGCAGCATGTGTATTTTCAGGTTTCCTGAATGATTGAATCTCCTGTCGCAGTGTGAACACCTGAAGGGTTTCTCTCCAGTGTGGATCATCATGTGACGCTTGAGAGTCATTTTGAGGCGGAAACTCTTTCCACACTGAGTGCAGGTGAAACATTTCACAGCTCTTTCTTCAGTCTTTGATTGAGTTTCTTCTTCAGTTTTGACATGATGTTTCTCCTCATCTTCACTCAGTTCTTCACTCTCCTCCTTCACCATCACATCTGAAAATTAATAAGTGACATTTTAAGAGTCTAGTATTTATCCATACAGCAAATGATCATGAATCAGAGTATTTGTGTTTGGCTGAGATGTGTAAGAGGTCAAATATGTTGGCACTCAAAAAAAAAAAAAAAAATTTAGTCCCTTCATAGACATGACACATTTAAGGTTGTACTCCATAGACTGTAAAAGATATGGACGTAATATCCATGACAACACCTATAGGTTTCTGAAGAGCGCAAATTAAGCTACGAGTAGGCGTGGCCAACCGTCACCATTTTGTTTGCATCTCACCGACCGGGTGGATACCAAAAAAGGGCAAAGAGGCGGAGCGTGAGCGGAGCTACAGACGCCTTGGAGCATTTTGCTTGGATGAGCTTTACTTTGAGAGAAACGCTTCATACTTCATTACCTGCGACTTGTTTTTAATCTGACCACATGTGCTTGGCTGTGTACTATATATATAAAGTGTTTAGACTTAAAAAAATACAGTTGAAACACATTGAGCTACTAAGCATTGTTTACTTCAAATTACTTCCAAACACTTCAAATATAATCTGTGTTAGTAAATGTAAGGCTATTGATGAAATCCAGGCATAACAGTGTATGATAACGCTTCAGATGACTGTTGTAGAGCCTACAGCTAATCAATCTGTCAGATTCTGGAGTGCAATAAAGTTCTAAATGCAATTATAAACAATACATTATCTTAAATAAAACAAATACTTATAGAGATGGTATAGAAGTATATAATTTCACTCATGTGGAAAATAGAGGCCACGTGAATGGTTTGTGAGCATAATTAGGTGAACACAGCATGCCACATCATCTGATAATAGTAGGAAATAATTCCAGAAGGCAGCTGACTGTGTAAAGCCACATAAAACAAAACAAAAATATGATGTATATGCAGAGTTCAGCAGCTAATCAGCCGGAGTCAGCTGAGGTGACGAGACAGCGAGCAGCGAGACCTAGCTGTCACTCATGTGGCCACGCCCTTAATTATGCAGACTTAACATAACCTAATAAAAATGAAACAAATGAGTTAAACAAATTCACCCCCCCTCAAAGTTGTCATAAAGAGTAATATTAGCTATATGCACCAAAACCATTGTTTGTAACTGTAAACATGCTTTTATCAGCTGTAAAACTGCCCAATTTAGCATTGCAGTCAGTGAACATCTGGAGTTCCTGGAGCCAGCCCCCAAAGGCCAGTCGATGAATTGCAGTTTCAGTTTCTTACTGGTCAGGATGTCAAACTCAAGGCCCGCAGGTCAAAATCATTTTATGAGACCCACAAGAGCAGTGGTTCTCAAACTTTTAAGCCAGCGACCCCCAATGTACTATCGTCAAGAACTCGCGACCCCCCCACTACCAAAGCATATCCAAACAATAAAAATAACTTATTTTCAGCTGTTCACAATATTTTAACTATATTTACTATACATTACAGGGCTCGAAATTAACATTTTTTGCTTGGTAGCACTGGTGCTCCTAAATTTTTTTAATTTAGGCGCACACAATTATCGCACCATTACTACAAGTTTTATAAACAGATTTATTGCATTAGAAATCAACACTAATCAAAACTAACAAGCAAAAAATATATATATATATGCATGCGTGAGGAAAATATGTCTCAATGAAATCCCGTTATCACAAGAAAATACATTTTTATAACATAATTGAGTGATCAAAAGATACACGGACCGCTCACCGGCCCCGCACGGCACGCATTCAGTCACGTTTGACATGAATTCATTAATTAATCTGTTAACAACACGTTAACTGTGCTGTGTTCTCACAGATGGTGTCTGATATTGCACAGATACTTTTGACATATACCTTATTATTTGCATACGTCATTTTAATAGCAATGCCGGTCTTTTCATGAGCTGCTATATTAGTTTAATCTTAGTCAGTGAAAGCCCTTTTGCTATAGTGTACGTGGTGTTATATTTTACATGTAGCTGCCACTTGCACGGCAGACAGTATATGGTGATCGTGCTTAAAATGTGTAGATGTGGCAAACAGTTACCTGAAAATGCCGTCCCACAGACTTTACAGTGAATGCTTTTGTTATTTTCATAGCGGACTTGAAGCCAATGGAAGTCTTTTATCCACTCTTCGAAAAGTGTAGATGGTGGATTAACATTCAGCACATGATCAGTAATCAGATGTGCCATTATTTGTAGCTTTACCTGGTGTCTAAAACTAAATCTGTCAGTGTTGTTTTCATTCTCTCATCTTCAGCGCGTTACATTTTCGCGGTTGTATCTCCTGCCATCTGAAGGCAGAAGGCGTTGACTGAATGATTCAGTCTAGCGCAGTGGGCCAATAAGAAGAGCGCGAAGGCGGGACAAGCGTTGTTTACTTTGTTTACTGCAGCAAGTTGACATGACAACAGTTTTAAACTGTTCCTGAGCGCTGCGTTTCAAGTACAGAGATGCGTTCTGCCTGAATGTGTCCTAAATACTTTATGAACTCATCAGTGATATCTTTATAAAATCTGAAAATATTAGCTTTCACTTGTAATACTGAAAAATATATATTATAATCACAGAAAATTACATAATTTTTAAATCACTCTCGCAACCCCCAGTTTGAGAACCACTGCACAAGAGCATAAGATTAAAGAGCCCGATTATAAGTTTTGACCTTCCATGCAGTGCAGATTCTCTGGTGTTTGTCGCTGCTATGGGCACTCTAAGAGTGTAGATTCACTTTTGATATTGGTGGGGACCTAATTTCATGAAAAATGATTTTACTTTGTGGAGGAATGAATGCAAACTTCTGGGAAAGGGGGAGGCATTTTCCTTCTCTTCTTTTATTTTACTGGTGGGCTGGTGTCATATGTAGGGGGAGGCTTATGACGACATTTTATCTCAATTGTTGTTTTTCGTAATCGTTGTAGAGGCCAAAATCAAAACTAAATTGAGTAATGGCACAGCCATGATTACTATTATGGTGGACTTGAAGAGAACTTGACTTCAAGTGACTTACACTTTACTTTGAAATGTTGCAGCTTATGCTCACGTCTCACCTGAGTCTTCCACAGTAAGCTCGACTGGAAAATGTCCAGTTTTGGTGCTGCAAACATTTAAATGTGCCATAGAAGCCACTCACCTGACAGCAGGGAAAGTCACAGCCAATCATAAAGGCTGTAACCAGAGTCAAGTAGAGAATGTTGTAAGGATGGCTCAATTTCTCCATAATATCAGACCCGAGAACTGTTATGGAAATCCATGAGGCAAGACCACAAGAATTGACTCGCAATAAAACAAACTTAATCTGAGGTGAAGATCAGCTAGGAAACCAGTTGTTCGGCTGTCTCAGTCACACATCCTGCTCCTCCCTGCCCTCTACTTTACCCTCTCCACCAGAGCAGCTCACTGAAACATCGAATTTCCAAGTTTACAGTATGATGCATCTTGTGAATCTTTAACTTTAGCTCGTCATGTTTGATATCCTCTGTGTGATTAGTAAACAGTCCCAATTGTGCAGTGGTCACTTGTATTATGATAATTATTGCCTGTTGATCTGAGGTCTGTCCTACTGAAGAGTGAAATTGTCTGTCAGTTATGAACTTTAAGGTCCAGGTGGTGATTAGTTTTCAGGTTAGCATGATCAGACGGATGTTTTAGTGAAGCTTTTATTATCTTGAATTTCTGATTGTTTGTTCTGAGTTGAGCATTTAAAGAAAAGGTGGAAAAATATCATTGGGATCTTGTGGCGAAGTTACCCGTTACACTGTCATGCATCTGAGACTTTTATGCTGCAACGTACTTCATCCACCTCTAACTCTTGGATTTATCTTTGAGTAATTGATGTTGTATCAATGCAGCAGTGAAGACGAATGTCGGATTAGCAACCTGACTGTTCTCCAGCCTCATTATTGAAGAGTAATGAATAAACACAAACCTATTAGTTCTTCAGTCTCTTCCTGTTTAATTCTGCAGGGTTCTGGATCACTCATCTTCTCACTGTCCTTCAATAAACTCTGTCTTTCACTGATGGTGGCAGAGCTTCAGGAGAAAAAACAGAGAAATCTGATTCATTACACAAGTCAGGTGACAACAATAACATTATCTTGAATTTGTAGATCTGAAAATCAAACACTCTTTAAACAGCAGCAGATCAGCTCATATTATAATGAGCGTTTGTAGGATGAACTCATCACTATTGTAATTAAAAACTTTCTGCATTTATATCAGTATATGAGCAATTCCATGCAAATGTCAACCTTGCCATGAAAAACATTAGGCTTTCATCAAAATACGGAAACCATTTCTAAGTTTTTTGTGTAAGCAAGTATTTTACGGTACTCTAGAAATACTCAAAAACAAATCTGTCAATGTTTTCAAACTATTATATTTGATTTACCAAAGTCACACAAGTGGCATTTTCACATCTGTCACATTCATAACGGAGAGACGTCACATCCATAACGACACTTTTTCCTCATAAATGCAAAAATATATTAAATTAAAATCAAATCAATCATGTTTGTTCTATAGAGAGCCAACTTTTTTCCTTTTTGATTAGCATTATTTCTTTTGGGTTGTGCCGTTTAATTCACAGAATTTCTACCCAATATGTTGTGTACTGTAAACTCGCAGACTTTTTTTTGTCACATCCATAATGCATGTTTATTTCCCTCATTTAAAATATAACAAAATGTTTACAGATTGATATTTTTCTCCTCCCATCACTCTGTATTGAGTTGTTCTGGAAAATATAAACAGATGTTTTAATATCATGTTAACATATACTTTATCTGTGAATTTATGTTTCGAGTTTTTACTGCAAATGTCACATCCATAACGCTGGAATTGCTCATATACTATTATCAAGCATTCACACCAATAAAGTAATCAGATTGTCAGCAGTCGCGCGTCTGTACTAAAATCGTTGGAAAATAAAGAGGTAAAGTTAGTTTTATATTCGTACATTCGTTCATTTAACAGTCTCTATATTGTTTACCATGTTACCTTGAATATTCGATCGGAATTAGCATGCAAGTATGACTTTTTTTTTTAGGGGGTTTCACCTTTATTTTGACAGGACAGTAGAGAGAATTGACAGGAAAGTGTGGGGAGCAGAGAGAGGGGAAAGATCGGCATAGGACCTTGAATCGGGAATCAAACCCAGGTCGCCGCGAACATCAGAGTGCACTACATCCACTACGCCATAGGCACCGACACAAGTATGACTTCTAAACAACATTAACACCATCTAATTCACTGTGAACAATGTTGTACTTTGATAGTCATTCGCTACTAATGCGATTTCCCTATTTAGAGTTTGCAAATAATACTTTTCTGAAATTATATTATTAAGGAGAATGTCTGAAAATCCAAATATAGAACAAACTTTACCTCTATTTGGAAAATAAAGAGCGTCAAAAACTTTAATGTTGTTTTCTGGATTACAATTTGTATATCTGCCGCTGTATATTTCAGTTGTTTCCCTTCACAAATCATTACAATATTACAAATACAAACGCTGATAAACTCAAACACACTTAGTAAAACACAAACGCTGAGCTCATGTTTTCCTCTCAGAGCTGCTCTCTGCCTGCTGTATTGTTTTGGTCAGCAGACACACAGATAGAGGTGAACTCAATGCAGAAACTAGTCGCAGATTGTCGCTTTAATAAACTGTAAAGTGTGTTTTATTGTTGTGTAAACACGAGAAAAAGCGTCAACGACTCACCTCAGCTCTGAAGACTCGACGCTCAATGAACGCGTCAGTGCCGACGTCATCAAAGCTAGGCGGGAATAACGGAGGGTCAACAAAAACACGCTAAATAAAATACTGCTGACAAGCCAAAACATTCGTCATTGTAGACTAAAAGCCATCTTACCAATCATGTGAGATGAAACGATTTATTGGGCACTTAAAACATTGTTAAAAACATACTTAACAGATTTAAAAAGTAAACGTAATAGGTTTACTTAATGGCTGACAGACATAAACCTAAAATAATCTTTTCCCGAAGTAACTAAATTACGTTTTAATAAAATTTAAGAATTAATACAATGTCTTTTTTTTAAATAACAGCAAATAAAAAACGCACAAATGTATCATCTATCACTGAAAGTGTAAAACTTTTCTTTTCTGAACAGGCACGATTTGTACATGTTGAAAAATATGCTACATAGCCTAGCAAATAACAGAATAACAGGCGATGAACATCCGTTCTATAAACATCCTCTCGCTATTACTTGAGGTTATGGTAAAGAAGAGATTAATAATCCCATAGGCTTCTCAATGATTGAACATAATAAGCTGTGTTCAAACACTGTTCACCCTTACAAGATAATATTTTGGATCCTAAATGCAAACACAAGAGCAGAAAACTTATCTACACACAGTATCAATTCCTAATTACACCCTAAATCAGAAAAAGTTGGGACAGTATGGGAAACACAAAAAAAAAAAAAGAAAGAAAGAAAGTAGTGATTAGTAAATGTACTTTGGCTTGTATTTCATTACCGTCAATACAACAAACATTATTTACTGTGCTCTTCATGACTTATTTATTTTGTATTACATTTTTGGTTCATTCAACACATTTCAAAAAAAGTTGTATCAGTAAAGCTTTTACCACTTGGTAATGTTTCCATTCCTTTTCACAACACTGAAAAGACGTTTACGAACTGAAGACACCAAGTGACGAAGTGTTTCAGGTGTAATTTTGTTCCATTTTTCCTATATATATATATATATATAGTAGGCTTTTTAAAATCATTTATATTCATGAATTAAAAATCAGTAGGCTATGCTAGAAAATGGAGCTTTTTTTGCTGTCATTTAATGTGTTTTTGGTCAATATCAGGACGGTGACGAGTCTGCTTACAGACAGGAGGTTAAGGAGTTGGCTGTCTGGTGCAGTCACAACAACCTGGAGCTCAACACGCTCAAAAGAGTGGAGATGATAGTGGACTTCAGGAGAAACCCCCCTGCTCTCCCCCCACTGAGCATCATGGACAGCATTGTGGCAGCAGTGGAGTCATTTAGGTTCCTGGGCACCACCAACTCTCAGGACCTGAAGTGGGACAAGGTCGCACTTGAAACTAACTGTGTGCTAGTTTCAAGTGTCGAGCTTGTACACAGAAACTAATAACCACGCACACTGAATTAACTTTGACTGAGGCACCGGATGCGCCGCTCGAAGCCGCGACACGGCACACCAGACACTCTCTGTGGCGCGGCAGAGACATGAAGTGTCCCGAATCGTCGCGCCACGCATTTTTGAATTCTAAACAGGTTTCTGCAGCGGTCCGCGGCGCCCAGCCGTCGACTTGAGTGTACCCTGATAGAAACCTATGTTTAGAACTCTAAAACGCATGCTAGTTAAGATCACAGGGAGCTTCTGGGATCGCGAGAAATGCAAACGGCTGAAGTATAAGGTAGACTCAATGAGAAGTACACATGTTTGCAAACCTACCTAAAGATACAACCAATAATTCTGATTAGAGCGATAATGTGGAGAATATTGATCTTGTGTTGAGCCCAATGAGCCTTGCATCTAAAAATAGAGCTAGTGTGTTCCTTTAGTGATATCGCTTCGACTCACGCTGAAAATGGCGGACGTGAATCAACAAACTGAGGATATGATGACGCGCCTGTCAATCAATATTGGTGGGCGGGGGGACCGCTCTCCTACGTAAAGTTGCGGTCGATTTGAAAACCGCTCCAATTGGTCCACCGTTTTTATGTTGTTAAATTGAAAAAAAAAAGCACTGGGTGTGCTTATATCACCCCAATATGACGGTCTAAACACCATACATGCACATATGTCTGTCCAAACAGCTTGAAAAGTCGATTTTTTACCATAGGTGCCCTTTAAGTGAAAATGATACATGAATAAACAAAAAAAAATCTGCAAAGCTGAAGAGGAAAGGATCCTGCAGTCCTGTTCTCTTGGTCTTTCTCCAAACGCACATCGAAGGTAACACTCCGCACCTGGGGCCTCATGTACCAACGCCAGGTTATACGCTCACGTTTGGATTTAGTACCGATGAAATTAACGCAAGAATGTGCGTTGGTCCATGCCAAATTCATGTCCAGTGTACGTGTATTTCTTGTGTGTGTTTGTTTTATTTCCATTGGCGGCTCCTAGAGGCAATTGTGTTAAATTGCACACTACAAAGTATTGCACCAACACATGTGATAAACATTGCTATTCATTTATAACTGATAAAATGGGTTAATTGACACTATATATATATATTACCAATTATGTGATTTAGAACATATAAAAGCATTTGCAAATGTATACAGCTCTTAGTCTATGGCAATAGCAGTGTTGGCCTTATTAGAGGACATTGTCAATGCTCGAATCCGAAGGCTCCAAGGTGCGCGATGGGTGGCTTCTTGGTGAGTGATGTATTTAAAGATATTATTCCAGCTAAGTTTTTACTAAAATTTTTTTTTATTGAGTGTAATTATTTAACTGCAAATCAGGCGACTGCGGTTATAGACGTGGCTATTAACAACCCACAAACTGACCAAGAGCGAAGATACAATTATGCCCATTCTCGCACTCGTCGGTTGTAGAGCGGGCGATTGGGCAGCTGAAATACCGGTGCCACTGCCTTGATAAGAGCCACCTCACCACCTAACCACCTAACAAAGTGTTCCACTAATATATCTGTGTCTCCCACAGACACGGATACTACTCCAGACAGTAAAGTGTCGCCCACAATTGAGGCAACTCCCTCCTCAAATGGTGTTAGTTCAGCATCCCCTGTTCCCCCTGCCTGTTTGGTCCACACTTTGACTGTGCGCCGCTGTTCTCCTCTTAACCTGCACCTTTACATTGAGCCATTTCTTTTTTAATTCACTCACAGTGCGATGTTCAGACCCCACCGCGTTAACCGCATCAGCTAAACTCCCCCACTCTATTTTTATTTATTTTTTGTTATTAATTCCGGAGGACAAACTTGTAAATAACACCGTGTTTCTCCGGTCTACCTCCGATAGGAGCACCTCCAATTCACATTCTGTCAAGTTTCTCTTCTTGCTTGCTTTTGCCATTGCTTTTTCGTTTGGTTTTGCCAAAGTAGAGTCATTACCATATTTATATGGGGGAGGAGGCAGGGAGGGGCTTTGTGCTCATTCAGATGTACAAAGAGAATATGTGTGGGATTCAGCGTACGCAGTGTTTCATACATCTGATTTTTTTACAGTGCATTTACAGATTTGTCCATGCGCAATGTTTTAGTATTGATTCAACGCAAGTCTTCGTACATGAGGCCCCTGATCCAAACGTAATCACGCCAAAACACCGCACCCGTTCAACACTCCAGAAGAACACCAGATCATGAAACACCTCCATCTAACGGACACTGCTTAATAGTCCACAGCAACACTACAACCGTAATTACAGCAGATTAGCATCATGCAATAGCGGTGTTTGGAAAAAAGAAACACGAACAAACTCAAATGGGAGTCGTTGGGAACATTAGGTAAGAATAAATGCATATTATAAGACAATACCAGTGTTCTTTGAGCTTGTGTTCGCATCAGCCTGTTGTTGGAGACCCCAAAACCAAAATAGGACCTTTTATAATGTATAACAGGGGCTGTTTAACAGAGAAATCTGGTGTGTGTGAATACAGAGTAGAGTTTCCAGGAAGAGAAATTTCATTGAGCTTTTTTTAATGTGTGACTCCTCTCATGCATTTTCAGGTGTCCTGAATCTCTGAATGTTTTGTCGCAGTGTGAACACTTGTACGGTTTCTCCCCAGTATGGATCATCTGGTGTCGTCTCAAGGTTCTAGCTGTAATAAAAGTCTTCCCACAGTCAAAGCAGACAAACTCTCTCACACCAGTGTGGATCTTCTGATGGTCTTTTAAATGTGACTGATGTCTGAAACTCTTTCCACACTCAGAGCATGAGTAAGGCCTCTCGTTTGTATGAACTCTAAGATGGTTCTTCAGCTCTGAAGGCCTCAAAAATGTTTTGCCACATTGATCACATTGGTGAATTTTCCCTCCTGAGTAGACCTTCATGTGTGTACTGAGGCTTGATATTTGTGTGAAACTCTTCCCACATCGAGTACATGTGTACGGTTTCTCTCCAGTGTGAATAATTTTGTGATATTTAAGAGTACTAGACAGTCTGAATCTCCTACCGCAGTCTGAACACACGTGAGGTTTCTCTCCAGTGTGAATCATCTGGTGGCGTTTCAAGTATTTAACTTTAGTAAAAGCCCTCCCACAGTCAAAGCACACAATCTCTCTCACAGCAGTGTGAATCTTCTGATGTTTTCCTAAAACTGTCGGGGTTTTAAAACTCTTTCCACACTCAGAGCATGAATAAGGCTTCTCATTTGTGTGAACTTTAAGATGGCTCTTCAGCCCTGAAGTCCTTAAAAATGTTTTGCTGCACTGATCACATCTGTGTGTTTTCTCTCCAGTGTGGATCAGCATGTGTGTTTTCAGGTTTTCTGAAAAATTAAACCTCTTGTCGCAGTGTGAACACTGGTAAGGTTTCTCTCTTGAGTGCGTCCTCTCGTGTGATTTCAGGTTTGCTAAACGATTGAATCTCATGTCGCAGTGTGAACACTTGAAGGGTTTCTCTCCAGTGTGGATCATCATGTGAATCTTAAGATTAGATTTGGAGCATAAACTCTTTCCACACTGAATGCAGGTGAAACATTTCACAGCTGTTTTTTTCATTGAAGCACCATGTTCAGTCTTTGTGTGAGTTTCTTCTTCACTCTTGACATGATGTTTCTCCTCATCTTCACTCAGTTCTTCACTCTCCTCCACTATCACATCTGAAAATTAATAAGTCACATGTTAAGAGTCTAGTGTTTATCTGTACAGTAATATGATCCTAAATAAGAGCACTAGTGTGTTTGGATGTGTAAGTGGTCAAAAATGTTTGCACGTTGGCTTTTATACACTGAAAAAAGGATTCGGCCCCTTCATAAGCATGACACATTTAAAGATGTACTCTCACTAGTAGGGATGGGTATTGTTAAGGTATTAATGGTATTACTACTTTTATCAATACCACTTATCGGTTCGGTACTTTAACAGGTCTCTTATCGGTACATTTTGTAGTGTTTTCAATGAAAAAACAATTTGAACAGAATTAACAACACTTTATTTTATTATTACATTTTAAATATGAAATAAAACAAAACCAATAAATGTAAAACTCTTTCCTGTAAAAGACTGCACAATGGTTTGAAGGACATTGACTCTCGGTTTTTAACCATTCTTCTGGAGAAAAATCAACTTGTTTGCCTTTTCTGGCAGAAGTCAGGATCTTTCCTGCTTTATTGTGCTCCCTGCAGTTAAAATATCCTCTTTGAGTTGTAAAATGCAGTTAAATGAGATAATGATTATGATTTTTCATTAACACATTCATATAAATGAGTTAACAGTGTTTTGGTAGTTAACTGTGTTTTAATACAGTTTTGGAGCATCTTGCAATGTAAAAATAAGCTGTTTTAATAAGTATAGTTTATTATTAGGCTATTCATAGGCTACATTTGTAAATACAGCTCATGTAAAAACATTTTTAATGTTCAAGATTTATTTAGGCTACTGCAGAAAACACACTGTTTTTAATGTAACCGAATGTGTGTGTTTATTTAACTATTAATATGAGCTTATACTAATTTAGATGACTGACTGCTGGCCTAACTGTTTGATAGGGTTTGAACTGTATTCACTAGTTCAGACTTAATTGGGATCATTACAGGGCATCGGTAAGAATGCACATAATCCAGGAGTCCAGTCAGAGGTATTTAATTGGTTAATTTGAATATGCACATATGTGTGTGTGTGTGTGTGGTTTCTACAATAAACACATAAATAATCAGTTTCCAGTGACATGATAAATGAACATCAAATTACAGATGAAATATTAGAACAGAATATGTTGCTAAATAAATGTTTACATAATTACTGCACCCAATAAAGCATGTGGCTTCAGCCCACAATAACTGCAAATTTCACTGACATCATTTAAATAGCACTACACAATGCAGATACTGTATATATGGTATAACACTCAAACATATTTGATACTTAGTTATCAACAACTCGTTAATACAACGTGCGTCGGCGCCTCGTGCACAAATGATAAACATTCCTTTGCTAGCATTAGCACAATGCACATGCAGTGTGACATATGACATGTCCGACCGGCGAGTGCAAACCCTAACAACAATGCAAGCATGGCAGGTTCATCAACATTTATGTTGGAATTTGGAAATAAACCTACTTTAAAAGTTACGCACACTCATAAGCTTGGCCGTGATACATCTGGCGACTCGAATGCCTCTCACGAGCCCTCTCACGAGTCCTCCGTAGCACTAAAGCGAAACTGCAAGTTGCGTCAGTCTCTGGGGGCGGGACTAAGGTATAGCTGTCAATCAATCCTAAACTACTATTAATTCCCTAAACCTTTCAACACTAACGATGTGGATGATGTAACGTAATGGTGAGTAGCTATAGGCAGTCAAACACTTTTCATTTGTCTTTCTGCAGTTAATGTACATTTGAAAGATACTTCACTTTGCCAGATTGCTTGCGTTTCCGCTTATACAAGAAAACAACTGGTTGCAACGGACAATGTCGCTGTCCACTCAGGCAATACAGCCTTTTTGGTTTACTCCGCAAGCTTGCGAGCTGTGTGTGTGCGCGTGAAGCTGGATTTGTACTTTCGCCTGGCGCCGCATCGCACACCTCCGCTGACTGCGCGCGCACCTCGCGAAACCGACAAGGCTTTTATACTCGCCGTGGTGATATTCTTTAAGAAGACAGGGGGCGATCAAAAGAATCTGACTGTAAAGTCAGACGGATAACCAAGAGAAGTAGGAAGTTTCCGAACTACATCATATCATTAATAGCATTCAATACTTTTAAACGATTGAAATAGTTTTAATAAATAATTTTAAGCATTATATGAGTTTTTACAACCAGTCAAGATTTTTTTATCAAAACTTTGATCGTTCACTTGCTTTTGTTCACATCTCAGACAGTTTATTAAAGTTTATTAAATAAAAGTTTACTAAATAAAATACAGATGTTTTTGCTTAGATTTAGCCCGATGCACAATTCACAGATTACTGTCTGACTAGTTTCTGTCCTCTACTTATGCTAAAAAGGCAATAATGGTCCAACATATTCGATCATTATCACCAATAAAGCCTAGAGAAACAGGCATCACTATATTGTAAACCTTTTCCAGTTATCAAATAAATGATTTGTTCCTTAATTATAGTTTTGTAACTGTTAAATTATTTTAAATTCTAAATTGTAATTTATACATCAGTGTAAAACCTGTAAATGGTGAAAAAGATATCCTGTAATTGAGTACCTGGGTCTCCACTTTAGCCATGGCCTCTTTTGGTTTTAACAAACTTATCCTTCAGGTTTTTCGAAACCTTTCAACAAAAGCTTTCTCCTTTCCCACAACTGTTGCAATTTCTAGCCAAGAATTCTTGATAGTCTGTTTATTTCAGTGATCATGGATCATAAAGATGTCTGTGCAGTCGTACTGTTTCCGACAAAATCTCTTCAAAGTGATTCAAATTCAACTTAAATCAAACGTGGCGCCAAGTGCGCACCGCCAGACGAAATCATGTCGGCCGCACCCAAAACGAACATCCGGAAACTCTGCGATGACGTCACATTCGCCGCGCGCACTCAAGCGAACAAGCGGACGCATCGAGTATAAACCAGGCTTGAGTCTGTCGCGAGCTATGTGTGTGAGCGTAGCGCGAGCCTCCGCTGAGTCCGCACACACAGCCGAGAACTGTGAAGGCTTTTATACGTGACGCACTTGCCAGAAACACGAGCATTTCTTATGTGAGATTGCCGACTGTGCAGACGAATATCAAATATCGCAAATTAGAAAAGGTTGATCAGTTAAATTATGCTACTGTAAGTAATGTTTATTCAGCAATAATTCTCCAGTACCGCTAGCAAAACCGCTAACGTCAGAGCTTATCGATACTTGTCTTTTCTAATGTAGCACCGATAAAGTACCGAGTTTCGGTACCCATCCTTACTCACTAGTCAAGTTTGCAGTTATGTATTGTTCTTTTAAAGCAATTATATAAAAGAATGTGGAGTTTGCATGTTCTCCCCGTGTTGGCATTGGTTTCCTCCGGGTGATCCGGTTTCCCCCACAGTCCAAACACATGCTCTATAGGGGAATTGATTAACTAAATTGGCCGTAGTGTATGTGTCTGAATGCAAGAGTGTATAGGTGTTTCCCAGTGTTGGGTTGCGGCTGGAAGGGCATCTGCTGCGTAAAACATATGCTGGATAAGTTGGTGGTTCATTACGTTGTGGCGACCCCTGATTATTAATGGGTCTAAGCTGAAAAGAAAATAAATGAATGTATGAATGTACATAAAAGAAAAGTTATTTGACTGAAGTTGGGGAGTGTTTCTTTGTGTTGTGTGTGTTTCTTTTAGTTGTGGTTCTCTTCTCTCCGACTCTCTCCGCTGTCTTTTTCGACAGGTCTCATTATGAGTGCACAGGCATGGTGAATCAGGTGTCGACGCGTGGGGACTTGCCGGCATGTTGATGGAGTTTCGATTCAATTCACCTTTATTTGTATAGCGCTTATACAATGTAGATTGTGTCAAAGCAGCTTCACATAAAAGGTCACAGTAAATAGGAACAGTGTAGTTCAGTTTGTAGTGTTTAAGTTCAGTTCAGTTTAGCTCAGTTCAGTGTGGTTTAATAACCACTACTGAGAGTCCAAACACTGAAGAGCAAATCCAACGATGCGCAGCTCTACAGATCCTGAACCATGCAAGCCAGTGGCGACAGCGGAGAGAAAAACACTTCACTAATTGGTGGAAGCGAAGAAAAAAAAACCTTGAGAGAAACCAGGCTCAGTTGGGCACGATCATTTTAATTTCTCAGCTGGACAAACGTCTTGTGCAGAGCTGCAGTCTCAGTGGCGGAGGCTGGAAGCTGGCCTCAGCGAAGACTCGTCTGTCCCTGGAGCGTCACAGGAATCAGTCTCATGTTCTCCACTCCTCCATGACCACCACAGTAGCTGCTCAGGATACGGCCCGGTCCAGGATATGGAAACCTTGGGATCATCTCGTCGTTGGTCTTGGATCGAATCAGTGACTCTGCATAGTCTGAGGGCCTCGGGAAGAGTATCCCCAGGTGGAAATGGAGAATAAAGAAAATAATTAGCGTAGCTGCTGGCCATTTAAATCGAGCTGGACGATCGTTCAGAGAGTCTCGTCTCTCCCGGCTTGTTTTGTTTCTTTGTGAGAACTTATGTTGTATTTGCTGTAACGCTGAGTGCTGTCTGTTAGACTACTGAGACCAACATACGGAGACGCATGTGATGAGGAGGGTTTTCTCATGTTTCGTGGTTAGTAGCGAGGTAAGTGAATGTCGTTTAATTTGTTTTAACTTAAGTTAAAAGGGTTTAAAACTTAGTTGTGAGTTTTTGTTTGGTATTTTGGCTTTACCTCCGCAAGATCTTTATGTCTCCTTTAAACCTAAATGTTAAAGAGCCCATATTATGGGTTTTTGAAAATGCCCTTCCATGTAGTGTGTAACACAGCTCTAAGTGAAGTGAAATATCCAGCTAAGGCTTAAATCTGTAAGTGTACAGTGTTTAAAACTATTGATTCATCTATAAAAGAGTCGACTCATAGTGCTTCAAACGAGTCGCCTTGATAACGAGTCATTAGGTGTTTCGCGATGACGCAGCCACGAAACACAAGCCTCGCCAGTAGTTACGCGCGCAAACCAGGGAGATTTGAAACCTGCGGCCCCGCCCACTAACACAGAAAAAACACTAGACACACACACACAGACGCCGCCGGTCGAATGAAGTCACGCTGTGCTCAGATGGATAATATTGACAGTCTCTACCCAAAGATGAAACTGTGAAGAGTCAGTGGTTGAGGTTTATTCACTAGTGTAAGTAAGTGCAATTAAAATTGTTGCCTCGTTTACTCTAGCTTGCAAATTATGTATTTATTGTGTTTTGTTACTTGTTAACCTGGTACAGTACACGCGGTTACTCTTTATATTCTCTTATCACATGTAAGCCACGTTAAAAACGCGACGCGTGCCGCTTTGTTTACGGATTTAACGTTAAAGGCTTTTGTGAGCTCGCGTTCCACTGCCGTATGTCGTTGCTATGGCGATCGTAAGCTAGCTGTGTGTGTGTGTGTGTGAGAGAGAGAGAGGGAGAGAGAGAGAGACAGAGAGAGACAGAGAGAGAGAGAGAGAGAGAGAGAGAGAGACTCGCGTCGCTTTCCCTAGTTTTTCTGAGGAGCGTTGTGTGTGTGTGTGTGTGTGCGAGAGAGACTCGCGTAGCTTTCCCTAGTTCTTCTGAGGAGCGTTGTGTGTGTGTGTGTGAGAGAGAGAGAGAGAGAGACTCGCGTCGCTTTCCCTAGTTTTTCTGAGGAGCGTTGTGTGTGTGAGAGAGAGAGAGAGAGAGAGAGAGAGAGAGAGAGAGAGAGAGACTCGCGTCGCTTCCCCCAGTTCTTCTGAGGAGCGTTGTGTGTGTGTGTGAGAGAGAGAGAGAGAGAGAGAGAGAGAGACTCGCATCGCTTCCCCCAGTTCTTCTGAGGAGCGTTGTGTGTGTGTGTGTGAGAGAGAGAGAGAGAGACTCGCGTCGCTTTCCCTAGTTTTTCTAAGGAGCGTTGTGTGTGTGTGAGAGAGAGAGAGAGAGAGAGAGAGAGAGAGAGAGAGAGAGAGACTCGCGTCGCTTCCCCCAGTTCTTCTGAGGAGGGTTGTGTGTGTGTGTGTGTGTGTGAAAAAAGCCTTACACTATGAAGCGCGTGTGCACTGTGACTACTTTTATATTGTTGATTACCAGCTGGGCATTTCACTCTGTCTCGTGCTGAAGCCTGTCACTGTCGACCAATCGCAGCAGGCTGTCATCGGTCCAATCAGCGCAGATTAGCTTCGCGCTGAGGAGGGGGTTGGGAACAAATGAATCGCTGAACGATTCATATGGGAGTCGCTGGGATAATTAGGTAAAAATAAATGCAGATTATAAGACCATCAAAGTGTTTTATGACCTTGCATGCATATTAGACTGTTGTTGGAGACCCTTACAACCTAAATATGACCCTATTTCATGTATAATATGGGCTCTTTAAATAAATTTGACCTTGTCATTTCTGTGGTCAATCGTCATGGTTGTTTGTTTTTTTGTAACAGGAAATGAGACTTGGGTCTGCTCATTCATTTTAGAGGTGTCCTATATAATTTATTTCAATTGTATTAATCGTTACTGGTCTGGCTTGCTTTACGAAATCATGCAAAGTTTAGAGTATGTAATTGATCAACTGACACGATTGACAGACATCATTTTCAAAAGGTGACTAAGCAAGAACTGGATGCTCTTGCAGTTTATTGGTGGAGATCTAATTTAATAAAAAATGATTTTACTTTGCGAAGGAAGAATGCAAACTTCTGGAAAACGGGAGAGTAATAGAAGAGTAATGAATAAACACAAACCTATTAGTTCTTCAGCCTCTTCCTGTTTAATTCTGCAGGGTTCTGGATCACTCATCTTCTCACTGTCCTTCAATAAACTCTGTCTTTGTCTTTCACTGATGGCGACAGAGCTTCAGGAGAAGAAACAAGAGAAATCTGATTAAATCATATTAGATCTTGTAGTTATACAATATTTGATTGTGTAATTTGCTCAAGTCAATTGACTCAAATACAGTTAACTTAATGTGAGAATTTGTAGATCTGAATATTGATGAGCCTCAGACTATAAACACTCATTAAACAGCAGCAGATCAGCTCATATTATAATGAGCGTTTGTAGGCTAAACTCTTCACTATTGTAACTAAAAATACTTTTTGAATTTATATCAGTATATGATTTTATCAAGTATTCACACTAATAAAGTAATCAGATTGTCAGCAGTTACGTCTCTGTACAGTAACTGAGAAAGCAGAAAAACCGTTGGAAAATAAAAAGCGGCAAAACTATTTAACGTTGTTTTCTGCATTAAAATTTGTATATCTGGCGCAGTATATTCCAACTCTTACCATTCACAAATAAATATTGCTAAAACAAACGAGGAAAAACCCAAGACAAAAACTCAATCACAAAAGCAAAAGTAAAACCCAAACACTTCACTCATATCTTCATCTCAGAGCTCCTCTCTGCCTGCTGTATTGTTTTGGTCAGCAGACACACAGATAGAGGTGAACTCAATGCAGAAACTAGTCGCAGATTGTCGCTTTAATAAACTGTAAAGTGTGTTTTATTGTTGTGTAAACACGAGAAAACGCGTCAACGACTCACCTCAGCTCTGAAGACTCGACGCTGAATGAACTCGTCAGTGCTGACGTCATAACAGTGAGGCGGGCGCAAAGGAAAAAAACCGTTAAAAACGCGCCAAACAAAAATACAGCTGAAAGCCAAAACAATCGCTAACGCATGTTAAAAAACATCGTAAACATGTGAGGGGAAACGTTTAATTAGACACTTAAACGTTGTTAAAATGCACTCTAATTTAAAAACAAATATATAGGCATTTGCTTCATGGGTGACAGACATATGACTAAAATTATATTTTCCTGAAGAAACTAAAATTAGTAACTAAAACGTTTTTCATAAAATGTAAGAATACAATTATTTAAAAAAACATCAAATTTTTTTAATTATGAAAAAAGTGCACAAACATATCATCTATCATTTAGTAAAAAAATACTAAAATATCATTAGATCTATGGTAATGTAAAACGATCATGTTAAAATGTCAGTAAACAATTAAATACACACTACACACTTATTCTTACATTTGTATTATGAACAGGCAAGAGTCAGACTGCACTGCAGTGTCTTCATAAATTCATTTTATTAAAATAAATGATCAACAAATAAATCTGTCATGACGGTCTCTGCAAGTGAAGGCATTATCTACACACAATATGAATCCCCAATTAGATAAACACTACAAACTATAAAACACTACTTACGAAAACACTTAACCAAAAAACAGACAAATCCAAACACCCAACACAAGCTGTAAAAGCGGGCTTCATACCAGACCAGTTCAGCTCAATGACGTATAATGAGTCCGACATCGCCTGTAGACCCATTGAGCAACCGTCTTTTTACAGAAGCGTAACCGATTTAAAAAGTCAAGAGTGATGTGTTTAGTGTCGTAGAATAAAACGTGAAAGTATCTTGAGTTTGTGTTTGCCACCAACCTTATTGAAGCCATTTAACCAAAATCCCATTCAATAACCCACTGACTCTGGGACGAGGGAACCAGAACTGCTAATAGCTAACTGCTTACGGCATACAAACTGACGTCATAGTTGCTCCAGTGTATTGATAAGCTGTGGTGGGCGTTTCCTATCAGTCTTGCGTTGAACGCAGTTGACCAATCACAAACTGGGTCGTCAGACCAATCACCACAGATTAGCGTCAAGCAAAGGAAGAGTTTAGAAACAATGAAATCGCTGAACAAATCATAAGGGAGTCGTTGGGATCATTATATAAAAATAAATGCATATTATGAGACAATAACAGTGTTCTTTGAGCTTAAATTCACATCAGCCTGTTGTTGGAGACCCCAAAACCAAAATAGGACTATTTATAATGTATAACAGGGGCTGTTTAACTGAGAAATCTGGTGTTTGTGAATACAGAGTAGAGTTTCCAGGAAGGGAGATTTCATTCTGCTGTTTTAACTCATGATTTTTCTCTTCAGTGTGAATCCTCTCATGCTTTTTCAGGTGTCCTAAATGTATGAATCCTTTGTCGCAGTGTGAACACTTGTACGGTTTCTCTCGAGTGTGGATAATCTGGTGTTGTCTCAAGGTTCCAGCTCTAATAAAAGTCTTCCCACAGTCAAAGCACACATGCTCCCTCACACCAGTGTGGATCTTCTGATGGTCTTTTAAATGTGACTGATGTCTGAAACTCTTTCCACACTCAGAGCATGAGTAAGGCCTCTCGTTTGTATGAACTCTAAGATGGTTCTTCAGCTCTGAAGGCCTCAAAAATGTTTTGCCGCATTGCTCACATTGGTGAATTTTCCCTCCTGAGTAGACCTTCATGTGTGTACTGAGGCTTGATATTTGTGTGAAACTCTTCCCACATCGAGTACATGTGTACGGTTTCTCTCCAGTGTGAATAATTTTGTGATATTTAAGAGTACTAGACAGTCTGAATCTCCTACCGCAGTCTGAACACACGTAAGGTTTCTCTCCAGTGTGAATCATCTGGTGGCGTTTCAAGTATTTAACTTTAGTAAAAGCCCTCCCACAGTCAAAGCACACAAACTCTCTCACAGCAGTGTGAATCTTCTGATGTTTTCCTAAAACTGTCAGGGTTTTAAAACTCTTTCCACACTCGGAACATGAATAAGGCTTCTCATTTGTGTGAACCCTAAGATGGCTATTCAGCCCTGAAGGCCTTAAAAATGTTTTGCCGCACTGATCACATCTGTGTGTTTTCTCTCCAGTGTGGAGCAGCATGTGTGTTTTCAGGTTTTTTGAAAAATTAAACCTCTTGTCGCAGTGTGAACACTGGTAAGGTTTCTCTCCAGTGTGAGTTCTCTCGTGTGATTTCAGGTTTGCTAAACGATTGAATCTCATGTCGCAGTGTGAACACTTGAAGGGTTTCTCTCCAGTGTGGATCATCATGTGAATCTTAAGATTAGATTTGGAGCATAAACTCTTTCCACACTGAGTGCAGGTGAAACATTTCACAGCTGTTTTTTCCATTGAAGCACCATGTTGAGTGTTTGTGTGAGTTTCTTCTTCACTCTTGACATGATGTTTCTCCTCATCCTCACTCAGTTCATCACTCTCCTCATTCACCATCACATCTGAAAATTAATAAGTCACATGTTAAGAGTCTAGATTTGATCAGTACTGTAATATGATCATGAATAAGAGCATTTCGTAGATGTGTAAGTGGTCAAACAGGTTTTCCCTTTTTTCAGCCCTTCTTGATTCAGCTCTGTAGTGGCTATTTTCTTTAAGGAGGGTCTCTCGGTGGTAAAGAAGACGAAGTCTTACCCAAAGTGTCTTTTAAAGTTTTATTCTTTGCAAAGAAGCTCACACGATCATACATCAATAGCAGCATTTCCACTATCGGGCCAGTGCGAGCCAGGGCTTTAATCGGGCCAGGCCAGGCCAGGCCAATAGCCCGGGAGGTTGAGAAATGAGGCCGAAATCATGTCGCGTTTCCACTGTCGGGCTAGTTGCTCGCAGCGCGTCACGCAAACACCGCCCCCAGAACGTCCCCCGAATCAAACGTCAAACAACCCGCCCACTTCAGCGGGAACAAAAAACTCAAATTATAACCCCAAACACAACCTGGCATCACTACGAGAGCTGGAAGATGGAGAACACCGAAGCGATTGCTTTTTTACTGTTTGTGGTCTGTTGGTGTAAGGCCAGACAGCGATCCCTGGATAAGGACATTCGAGTTCGGCGGCATTTACTTCGAACACAGATTTTGGCTGCAAGGCGCAAAAGAGCAGCCGAGCGACGAGAACGACGATAGCAAAACAAATGTAAGGGAAGAAAGCATCTTGTCTCCTCTTTACCTGACAGGAAAACTCCGCCTTTGTATGTAACCCCGCCCCGAAGCCCCAGTTGGCCCTCCTTGGCCCTTGGTATTCCGCGGGCCGAAAAAGGCCGGACGCTGGCCCCAAGGAAGCCCCGCTTTGGCCCGATTACGCCCCGGAAGTGATAGTGGAAACGCGACTGGCCTTGGCTCGCCCTGGCTCGCTAGCTTTAGGCGCGATAGTGGAAACGCGGCTAATGACGCAGAAACAGAGTGCGTTCCCTTTTTATCTAGTTTGTAATACCCACAAGGTCATCAGTGACATACAGAATGAATCACAGTTACATCAGCGCTCAACTTCATATTTGACCGTCTACATTTCAGCCTTACATCCCATCCAAACATGTAGTTTGTTAAATCACCATGTACTTATCCAGATCTTGTCTGGCGATAAGTGAGGTTTATTTATAAACTAATTTCGAGAGGATCACGTGCTTATGATTTATCACAGCCGGTCTCGTATTACGCTAATCAGTATCATCCAATCATATGAGCCATAAGCTACTATAAATAACCACAGTTTTCAGTCCACTTTATCTTCGTTTGGAAGAAACCCCCCCTTCCTCCCCGTTCTCCTCCTTCACTATAGATCGGGCGGCACGGAGGCCTGGTGGTTGGCACTGTTTGCCCCACAGCAAGAACACTGCCAACCCTGGTCCTGCCGGGGTCGGTGGGTGTTTCTGTGGGGAGTTCGTATGTTCTCCCCGTGTCCGCATGGGTTTTCCCCGGGTTCTCCGGTTTCCTCCCACCATCCAAAGATATACATCATGCATAACAATCAAGCATTTGTCTAGCCCCCTTTTTTCCTCACGTATTCCCTTAGCTACTGCAGATGGGGAGTTCTGAGATCCACCGAGCTCAAGCTCCCCTCTCGCTCTGCAAACGGGAGGAAGCCCCAGGCTCGAGGATCCCTTGAGCTCGTGGCTCTCTCCTGGGACAGCATGCCAAACAAGCTTTTGATGAATCATCAGCTAAGTGTGAACTCTTGAAACAGATGTTAAAGTGGTCACACTTGGTCTTGCTTAAACAGTACATCCATGGAGGAATAAAAGAACAGACCTTTATAATGAATATAAATCAATTTCCACCACAAGCCCCTTCATAGACATGACACATTTAAAGATGTACACTCACTAGTCGAGGTTGCGGTTATGTATTGTTTTTTTAAAGCAATTATATAATAGAATGTGGAGTTTGCATGTTCTCCAGTGTTCGCATGGGTTTCCTCCGGGTACTCGGTTTCCCCCTCAGCCCAGACACATGCTGTACAGATGAATTGAATAAGCTAAATTGGCCTTAGTGTATGGGTGTTTCCCAGTGTTGGACATCCGCTGTGTAAAACATATGCTGGATAAGTTACATTTACATTTACATTTAGTCATTTAGCAGACGCTTTTATCCAAAGCGACTTACAAATGAGGACAAGGAAGCAATTTACACAACTATAAGAGCAGCAGTGAACAAGTGCTGTAGACAAGTTTCAGGTGTGTAAAGTCTAAGAAGCAAAGCATTAGTAAAATTTATTTATTTATTTTTTTTTGGAGAGAGAGAGAGAGAGAGAGAGAGAGAGAGAGAGAGAGAGAGAGACAGTTAGTGGTATAGTCAGAGAGGCAATTGCAGATTAGGAAGGAAAGTGGAGACTAAACAGTTGCGTTTTTAGTCGTTTCTTGAAGACAGCAAGTGACTCGGCTGTTCTGATGTAGTTAGGGAGTTCATTCCACCAACTGGGCAGATTGAATGTGAGAGTTCGGGAAAGTGATTTCTTCCCTCTTTGGGATGGAACAACGAGGCGACGTTCATTCACAGAACGCAAGTTTCTGGAGGGCACATATATCTGCAGAAGTGAGAGCAGATACGAAGGAGCACAGCTAGAGGTCACTTTGTAAGCAAACATCAGAGCTTTGAATTTGATGCGGGCAGCAACTGGAAGCCAGTGCAAACGGGTGAGTAGCGGAGTGACATGTGCTCTTTTGGGTTCATCAAAGACCACTCGTGCTGCTGCGTTCTGAAGCAGCTGAAGAGGTTTGATAGAACTAGCTGGTAGCCCGGCTAGCAGAGAGTTGCAATAGTCCAGTTGGCGGTTCATTCCGCTGTGGCGACCCCTGATTAATAAAGGGACTAAGCCGAAAAGAAAATGAATGGATGCTGTTGCAATTGGTGGGGATCTAATTTAATAAATATTATTTTACTTTGCGGAGGAATGAATGCAAACTTCTGGAAAAGGGGAGAGTAATGAATAAACACAAACCTATTAGTTCCTCAGTCTCTTCCTGTTTAATTCTGCAGGGTTCTGGATCACTCATCTTCTCACTGTCCTTCAATAAACTCTGTCTTTGTCTTTCACTGATGGCGGCAGAGCTTCAGGAGAAGAAACAAGTGAAATCTGATTCATTTACACTGATTGAGGAAATAAAAACATTATGATGTTAGATCTTGTGATGCAATATGTCAGGGGTGTCCAAACTCGGTCCTGGAGGGCCGGCGTCCTGTAGATTTTAGCTCCAGCTTCTTCAAGGATGTTTCTAGAAAGCCTAGTAAAAGCTTGATTAGCTAGCCCAGGTGTGTCTGATTGGGGTTGGAACTAAACTGTGCAGGACACCGGCCCTCCAGGACCGAGTCTGGACATCCCTTCTATATGTGATTATGTGATTTGCTCAAGTCTTGAGACACCAATAAAATTAACTTAAATTTGTAGATTTGAATATTGATCAGCCTCAGACTATAAACACTCATTAAACGGCAGAACTCTGAGTTGATTTACCGAGAGATTAAAAACTCAGAGTTTTCGGTTTCAGAACAGCTGATATGAGTTGGGTCAATCAACTTTGAGTAGAGTAAAGCTGCGGTCACACTGGGCTTTTCTCCCTCATAGACTTCCATTCATCCGCATGCGAAGGCGTCATACAGGAAACGCAAGATCATGCGAAAAGTTTTGCAGGTTGCTGCGGTGCTCACTTTTTTAAATGTCTATAAAGCTACGGTCACACTGGGCTGTGTGTGTGCGAAATTCAGTCGTACGGCGCTGTGAAAAGGGGCGGGATTAAACAAGATGATTAGACATTAATAAAGCGATCGATTGCTCCATGTTTTAAATTTCTGTCCAGAGAGGTCATGTTTTGATCCTCGTTTGGTCTCACGCAGTCAAGTGATGCGATTTCACAGGTCAGAGTTCACCAAGCTTGAACTTTGCACCGCAGCAAACTGCGAAATTTAACGCATTACCCTGCGTTTCCGGTCTGACGCATTCACGTGCGTATGAATGGAAGTCTATGGGAGGAAAAGTCAAGTGTGACCGCAGCTTTAATCTTGTTTAATCCCGCCCTTTCTTGCAGCACCACACGACAGAATTTCGCAAGCTCAAACTGCAGTGAGACCGCAGCTTAACTCAGAGTTACGCACATACCGCAACTATAAAAAGGCATTATCAATTAAGATAACATTTCTAAGATTGAGTTTTTAATAGATTTAAAACTGCACTTGTGTGTGTCTGCCTCTATTATTGATCGAGTGATAGAGGTTGATGTGACATTTCAAATGTAAGCAGAACTAAACAATAGTTTTTAGAAAGAATAATAATCCCATTAATGTAGTTACAGTAGATATCCCTGTCGAAGGTCAGTGAATTTAAGCTAATTATTTATTAAAAAAGGACAAGCCATTCTCGTCACTTTGTTCTTTGTGTGACTGAAATATAGGCAATAGCTGTTTCCATCCAAAAGTGCTAATTAAATTCATGTCCAAAACTGGAATATCGCATAAAAGATGTGCTATTAAAGCAGCGTTTTCATATAACGAATCAAAGAGAACAAAATCGTCACTTCCTGATTAACTGGCGCCAAACATCAACAGTAAAAACAGAATTTACTGCGGCAGAATAAGCTACGTGAATCTTTTTTTCGCTTAATAAATTACTTTTAGCTCAGAGGACAATGCTGAGACACAATGAACACATGGTGGCGTTAGAAGCCATGAGACGTGGAGAACAGACGCTCTTAACACGCTCTGGAGGTTATTAATAATATAATAACATTAATACTAATACGGCTAAGGCACTTTAGAATGACCAAAACAACATTTCAGCTGTGCTACAGAGTGCTTAGCCTGCTGGTTTGTCTATTCACACACATTTTCATCATTACATGATCTCTT
Source organism: Danio aesculapii (assembly GCF_903798145.1). NCBI lineage: Eukaryota > Metazoa > Chordata > Actinopteri > Cypriniformes > Danionidae > Danio > Danio aesculapii. Next base: position 2,528,421 of record NC_079456.1, on the reverse strand, counting down.
ATAACAAACCTTTTTAACGGACATACTGGAATTTGTTCAGTAAAAGTGTTTCCATCGTAGTTTGTGAGTCTTTTCTTAACAAATAGAAGTTTATCCTCCTCAGTTAAGCACATATGTTTTTATGCCTATTTTCAAACGTTATGCACATGCAAAACGGGAGGAGACCGACAGAAACTCAGAGTTTAGAGAATAAAACCTGCTCCTGACCAGGTTGGCTTCACAGAGTAAGTTACCATGTTTCAGAAACAAGCTTGACTTAGCCTGCTTTCTCGAGTTTGACAAACCTGCCATTTTGAAACGGAAAACCCAGAGTTTCTCTCATTTCAGAGTTATCCCTGCTGAAAAATCCAGCTTAAACCAGCCTAGGCTGGTTGACCAGCCTGGTTTTAAAAGGGTTTTGGCCATTTCCAGCCTGGTCTTAGCTGGTCAGGCTGGAAAATGACCAGCTAAATCCAACTAAAACCAGCTTGACCAGCCTGGTTTAAGCTGAACATAGCTGGTTTTGGCTGGGCTCCCAGCCTGACCAGCTAAGACCAGGCTGGAAATGGCTGGAAACCAGCCTGGAAATGGCCAAAACCCCTCTAAAACTAGGCTGGTCAACCAGCCTAGGCTGTTTTTTTCAGTAGGGACATACTTAGTTTTCACCTAACATCCTTTCGGAAACGGGGCCCAGCTCATTTTATACTTTTTGTTTGCAGAATATACTCATAAGTATTGTAATTAATTTAAAAAAACTGCATTTATATTAGTATATAGTTTTATTAAGTATTCACATCAATAAAGTAATCAGATTGTCAGCAGTCGCGCGTCTGTACAGAAACTGAAATCAGAAAAACCGTTGGGAAATAAAGAGCGCCAAAACTATTTAATGTTGTTTTCTGGATTAAAATTCGTATAAATGCCCCAGTATATCACCACTGTTTCCCTTCACAGAGCATACTTTACAATATTACAAATACAAACGTGGAAAAACTCAAAGACTAACAAAGTAAAACCCGAACACTGAGCTCATATTTTCCTCTCAGAGCTCCTCTCTGCCTGCTGTATTGTTTTAGTCAGCAGACACACAGATAGAGGTGAACTCAATGCAGAAACTAGTCGCAGATTGTCGCTTTAATAAACTGTAAAGTGTGTTTTATTGTTGTGTAAACACGAGAAAAAGCATCAACGACTCACCTCAGCTCTGAAGACTCGACGCTGAATGAACGCGTCAGCGCTGACGTCATCACGGCGAGGCGGGCGCAACGGAAAATCGTCAAAAACGCGCCAAAAAAACAAACAAAAAACCAAGCCAAAACAATCGCTAACGTATGTTAAAGAAATGTGAGGTGAAACGTTTAATGAGGAATTTAAAACGTTGTTAAAAATCACTCTAATTTAAAAACAAATGTATTGGTAAACTTCATGGGTGACAGACATTTAACAAAAATTATCAATTCCCGAAGACACTAAAATGTTTTTAATAAAATGTAAGAATGCAATTATTTATTCATCTATCAAAAAATGATGAAAAAATCGTTCTAATTAATTTTAATGTAAAACAATCATGTTTAAATGTCAGTAAACAATTATACACACTTTACACACTTATTCACACATTTATATTATAAACAGGCAATAGTCAGACTGCACTATGGTCAGCAGTGTCTTCATAAAACTGTTTTAATAAAATAAATGATCAACAAATGAATCTGTCATGATGAAGGCATTATTTACACACAATATGAATAAATAGATAAACACTTCCAACTATAAATTGCTACTTACAAAAATACTTTCTTCTTACTTCTACTTTCTTTTTACAGAAGCGGAAAGGATTTAAAAAGTCAAGAGTGATGTGTTTAGTGTCGTAGAATAAAACGTGAAAGTATCTTGAGTTTGTGTTTGCCACCAACCTTATTGAAGCCATTTAACCTTAATCCCGTTCAAAAAACCCACTGACTCTGAGACGAGGGAACCAAAACTGCTAACATTTGTATACAAACTGATGCCATAGTTGCTCCAGTGTATTGATAAACCATAGTGGGTGTTTACCTATCAGTCTTGCGTTGGACACAGTCAACCAATCACAACAGACTGGGTCATCGACCAATCGCTGGATAATAAAAAACACATGGGAGTTATTGGGATCAGTAAGTAAAAATAAATGCATATCATAGATCATGACAATGTGGCCATGTCATTGACCCGTGAACATTTCCTGCTTATTATCAGACTATTTCATAACTGTAACAAGAGGCAATTCAATCATAACTTAATGTTAAAACAGCTACCATAACAATATTTATCAATATTTGGCTCTTTTTGGATTCTCGGAAGCTGTCGAAATTAAAAATGTAAAACAGGAAATATGCTGGGAACAATGTTTTTGTTTACATCCCTCAAAATGGTCTATAAGACAATAACAGTGTTCTTTGAGCTTGCGTTCACATCAGCCTGTTGTTGGAGACCCCAAAACCAAAACAGGACCTTTTATAATGTATAACAGGGGCTGTTTAACTGAGAAATCTGGTGTGTGTGAATACAGAGTAGAGTTTACAGGGAGAGAGATTACATTCTGCTTTTATAATTAGTTTGTTTTCTCTCCAGTGTGGCTCAGCATATGTTTATTAATGGTTGATGATCGTACGAAACTCTTCCCACACTGAGTACAAGTGAATGGTTTCTCTCCTGTGTGAATCCTTTCATGTGCTTTCAGGTATCTTGAATATCTGAATGTTTTGCTGCAGTAGGAACACATATGGGTATTCTCTCCAGTGTGGATCATCTGGTGCAGTTTCAAGTGTGCAGCTCTAATAAAACTCTTCCCACACTCAAAGCAGACAAACTCTCTCACACCAGTGTGGATCTTCTGATGGTCTTTTAAATGTGATTTCTGTGTAAAACTCTTCCCACACTCAGAACATGGATAAGGCCTCTCGTTTGCATGAACTCTAAGATGTTTCTTCAGCTGTGAAGACCTCAAAAATGTTTTTCTGCATTGATCACATGTGTGTGGTTTCTCTCCAGTGTGGATCATTTTGTGATGTTTAAGGGTACAAGCCAGTCTGAATCTCTTGTCGCATTGTGAACATGTGTAAGGTTTCTCTCCAGTGTGAATCATCTGGTGCCGTTTCAAGTTTTCAGTTCTAATAAAACTCTTTCCACACTCAGAACATGAATAAGGCTTCTCATTTGTGTGAACTCTAAGATGGTTCTTCAGCCCTGAAGCCCTTAAAAATGTTTTGCTGCACTGATCACATGTGTGTGTTTTCTCTCCAGTGTGGATCAGCTTGTGTGTTTTCAGGTATCCTGAATTACTGAATCTCTTGTCGCAGTGTGAACACTTGTACGGTCTCTCTCCAGTGTGGATTCTCATGTGACGCTTGAGATACCATTTGAGGCTGAAACTCTTTCCACACTGAGTGCAGGTCAAACCTTTTATGTCCGTTCTTTCCATTGAAACACCATGTTCAGTCTTTGATTCAGTTTTGGTTTCACTTTTGACGTGATGTTTCTCCTCATCTTCACTCAGATCTTCTCTCTCCTCCTTCACCATCACATCTGAAAATTAGGTCACATGTTAAGAGTCTAGTTTTTATCCGTACAGTCAAATGATCATGAATAAGTGCATTTGTGTTTGGTTGAGATGTGTAAGAGGTCGAATGTGCTTGCGCTCTGACTTTTATACACTCAAAAAAAAAAAAGATTTGGCTTCATAGACATGACACATTTAAGGTTGTAGTCTATGGACTGTAATTACCATAGACGTAGTATCCGTGATGTCACCTATAGGTTTCTGAAGAGTGCAAATGAAGCTACGAGTAGGCGTGGCCAACCGGCGCCATTTTTTTCGCACGTCATCGCATTGACTGGAGGTAACCAAAAAAAGGCAAAGAGGCGGAGCGTGAGCGTAGTTACAGACGCCTTGGAGCAATTTACTTAGATGGGCTTTTCTTTGGGAGAAACGCTTGATACTTCATTACCTGCGACTTCTTTGTGTTCTGACCACATGTGCTTGGTTGTTCACTATATCAGGGGTTTTCAAATTGTGGGGTGCGATAGCACCTATTAAAGGGGGTGTGAGACATTGAGGCGTGCACTCGAGTAAATTATGATGACAATTTGTATGTGTTTACTAGAGTGAATCTGATTAACATTAGCCCCACATCTAACTATCAGGCACCTGTAGAGTGTATGCGTTCCAGTAAAACACATACAAATAAAATGGAGCGGGTGCTTTTTAAAATGAACGACTGAATGAAAGTCAAACCAGTGAGCCGTCTGACAAAAAAAAAAGTGGCCTTCTGAATCAAATCAGCAGGATTCCCTTCTGGATCTTTAATTTTAAGACACTAGTGACTACCCTTACAGGAATGAATGCAAACTTCTGGATGAATGCATAATATGTACGCAGCAGATCCCCTTCCAGCTGCAACCCAGTACTGGGAAACACCCACACACTCTCACATGCACACTCAAACACTATGGCCTTCATCCAATATAGCACAGGTGTTTGGACTGTGGGGCAAACCGGAGCACCTGAAGGAAACCAACGCCAACCTACGCGAGATCATACCGTTTTAAATATTCTGGTTTTGATACTTATTTTTGCAGGTTTATTTAATTGCAATCATGTGATTAGCATTGAAGTATCTTGTGCATGTTACAGATGAAACTGAACATGTTTTCAAACTGGAATCATGACACTGAGAAACAACAGTATCTGAACATGCCGACACTCATCAGTCACTGAGGCAGAAAACTCAAGCTTATTGACAGAGAGACCTGGAGATTGGTCAGTTTCACTGCGGTCAGTGAGTGTCCAGTTTTCTCCAGTTATGATCAATGCAGCAGCGAAGACGAATGTCGGATTAACAACCTCACTGTTCTACAGCCTCATTATTGAAGAGTAATGAATAAACACAAACCTATTAGTTCTTCAGTCTCTTCCTGTTTAATTCTGCAGGGTTCTGGATCACTCATCTTCTCACTGTCCTTCAGTAAACTCTGTCTTTGTCTTTCACTGATGGCGGCAGAGCTACAGGAGAAAAAACAAAACAAATCTGATTCATTTACACTGATTGAGGAAATAAACACATTATGATGTTAGATCTGATGATATAATATGTGATTATGCAATTTTCTAAAGTCAGGTGACAACAATAAAATTTACTTAAATATTAATGAGCCTCAGACTATAAACACTCATTAAACAAACATTCATGGTCAGCAGCCAATCAGCTCATTTTAGACAAAGTGTTTGCAGGATGAACTCATCACTATTGTGTATAATTTAAAAAATTATATCAGTATATAGTTTTATCAAGTATTCACACCAATAAAGGAATCAGATTGTCAGCAGTCGCGCGTCTGTACAGAAACTGAGAAATCAGAAAAGCCGTTGGAAAATAAAGAGCGCCAAAACTATTTAACGCCTCTGCATCAAACTTCATACACGTTAGTCCCTTCATTTGCCTAAAGATACTTTGACATACTCATACAAACGCTGATGAACTCACTAACCCAGTAAAACCCAAACACATTCACTCATATTGTCCTCAGAGCTCCTCTCTGCCTTGGTCAGCAGACACACAGATAGAGGTGAACTCAATGCAGAAACTAGTCGCAGATTGTCGCTTTAATAAACTGTAAAGTGTGTTTTATTGTTGTGTAAACACGAGAAAAAGCATTAACAACTCACCTCAGCTCTGAAGACTCGACGCTGAATGAACGCGTCGGCGCTGACGTCGTTACAGCAAGGCGGGAGCTACGGTGACGCGGCAAATTAAAAGCTGACAAACCAAAACGATCGCTAATGTAAACAAAAACGCACACATTATACATGTGTGGTGAAACTTTTTATGAGGCACTTAAAAATGCACTTACGATTATAAAAAGCAAACGTAACAGGCATATGCTTCATGGCTGACAGGCATATGTATAAAACAAATTATTCCTGAGCGAGGCGGTAAGTGGGCGCAACAGGATTTTGTCAAAAACACTGCTGTAAGCAGTATTCACAAGCCATAGATATTTACATTAGATGTCGTCTACGCTATTGTTGTCTATTGAAAGGAATGGTCAATAGAGCCGCCATTTTAGTACAGGGTAGCGTTCTTTTAAAATAAATGTGGGACCAAGGTGTAGTGGAGAACTGAACCATCCAGAGCCAGAGATATATACACATATACAAATATGTATGATTGGGAGTTTTCCCAGTGGTCAGTATGCAATTAATTCTTTAATTACGAAAATTATATTACATCACTTATCTACATTGATGGATTAGTGACCGTGCGGGCATTACTGATAAATAGCGTGTGCTTGTGTATGGAAATGTATTATCTTCCCTCCCTGTTAAATTTGATCTAATCCGTGTCCTGAAACACACCCCCTGCTTTCACTTCTAATGCTAACGGAGGGAGCGATTCACTTGTAAACGAATCAACTCGAATGAGAATGAACAACTCATTCTCTTAGCCGACAATAATACAAGTTTCTGGCATCAGAGCATTTTGTTGTCATATTTTAGTTAGATTGTTTGCTGATTTTATTCACCAAAACTAGCATAAGCCTATTAAGTGCGAGTTGGTGCTGCTTTGGCTTATGGTCAGTGCAGTAAGAGACTGCATTATCATCAATACTTGTTGAGCACAAAAGTAAGTAACATACAAAAACGTTCAAATGAAATCTTACCTATGAAATGTTCTGCCTTTATGCTTTGTTGTCTCCTCACTACACCCGTAGCTAAAGGCCAGTATCTTCACATTGGCTTTAGTCTTGACTGGTGCGGTTGAATGACATTTGCCCTGGGAGCACTGTACAAATGTGGCGGCGCTATTGACGCATGCTCAGGGTCTGTATACAATATCTAGTGTATATATCTATGTTAACAATCGCTAATGTAGACAAAAAACACCTTAATCATTTGAAGTGAAACTTTAATTAGGCCCTTAAAATGTTAAAATTAACTAAAATTTAAAAGCAAATGTAATAGGCATACACTAGATTAGCTTATGTATACAAACCGACGTCATAGTTGCTCCAGTGTATTGAAAAGCTGTGGTGGGCGTTTCCTATCAGCCTCGCTTTGAATGCAGTCGACCAACCAAAACAGACTGGGTCATCAGAGCAATCACCGCAGATTAGCGTCACATAAAGGAAGGGTTTGGACAAAACGATTCACCGAACAAATCATAAGGGAGTCGTTGGGATCATTAGGTGAAAATAAATGCATATTAAATGACAATACCAGTGTTCTTTAAGCTTGTGTTCACATCAGCCTGTTGTTGGAGACCCCAAAACCAAAATAGGACCTTTTATAATGCATAACAGGGGCTGTTTAACTGAAAAATCTGGTGTGTGTGAATATAGAGTAGAGTTTACAGGAAGGGAGATTTCATTCTGCTTTTTTAAGTCCTGATTTTTCTCTGCAGTGTGACTCAGCACATGTTTATTAAGGTTTGATAATCGTATGAAACTTCTCCCACACTGAGTACATGTGAATGGTTTCTCTCCAGTGTGAGTCATCTCATGTGCTTTCAGGTGTCCTGATTGTCTGAATGCTTTGTTGCAGTGTGAACACACGTACGGTCTCTCTCCAGTGTGAATCATCTGGTGCATTTTCAAGGCTCTAACTGTAATAAAAGTCTTCCCACAGTCAAAGCACACGAACTCTCTCACACCAGTGTGGATCTTCTGATGTTCATTTAAACTTAACTGTCGTGTAAAACTCTTTCCACACTCTGAACATGAATACGGCCTCTCCTTTGTATGAGCCCTAAGATGGTTCTTCAGCTCTGCAGGCCTCTTAAATGTTTTACTGCAGTGATCACATCTGTGTGTTTTCTCTCCAGTGTGGATCAGCTTGTGTGTTTTCAGGTTTCCTCTATTATTGAATCTCATGTCGCAGTGTGAACACTTGTAAGGTCTCTCTCCAGTGTGAATGATCATGTGGCGCTTGAGAATCTCTTTGAGGTTATAACTCTTTCCACACTGAGTGCAGGTGAAACATTTCACAGCTGTTCTTTTTACTGATGAACTATGTTCCATCTTCAATTGAGTTTCTTCTTCACTCTTGACATGATGTTTCTCCTCATCTTCACTCAGTTCTTCACTCTCCTCCTTCACCATCACATCTGAAAATAAATAAGTCACATGTTTAAGAGTCTAGTTTTTATCCGTACAGTCGAATGATCATGTATAAGAGCATTTGTGTTTGGCTGAGATGTGTAAGATCTTCATAGACATTACCAGTGGTGTAAAGTAACAGATTACAAATACTTAAACTACTGTAATTGAGTAGTTTTTCTCAGGAATTGTTAATTACCAAGTAGTTATAAAAATGTTTACTTTTACTTTCGCTTGAGTACATTTTTACTGCAGTATTGGTACTTTAACTCCATTACTTTCCTTCAACCTGCAGCCACTACCTAATCTTTTCTTGTCTATAGGGATTATAAAAATCAGTCCTGTGATTCCTGCTCAATCAAATCACACATAGAAGGTAAATCACATCATGATAAGCTACCTCAAGACATGGATGCTTCATAATAGCAGCAAACTTCTTGGAAGCAGTAAAAGTGTCCAAGAAGATGTCCAAAATCTTTACACACATTGACCCAGAGGCTGTTTAGATGCAGGTCACTGATGAGAAGATGACGAATGTTTACTGTTTGATGACTGAAATGGCATCATGACGTCAGATTAACGTTGCACCCCAACGTCGTGGGGACATTGCATTTTGTTAGAAAACGAAAAACGGGTTGACGTCAGAACCCAATGTAACGCCGACAACGTCCAGCTTAAAATCAACCAAATATCAAAGTCTAATGATGTTACAGTTTGACTTTGTGTTGACGTTACCACTATGACCAGGGCCGGAGCAAGCTGAACTCCCGCTCCAGGCAAAGGACGATCACGCCCCCCTCAACCCGAAAGTGAAAACGAAAGTGACCAGTTAGCAAAGTGAGGAAGGGGGGTTGGGGTGGGGGGTCGCGGATATAACTGAGGATGCAGGTGGTGAGGGAGGTGTCGCGGACGCCGCCCTCTCTATTCTGCCACCCTAGGATATAACTGCTGAGGACGCGGGTGGTGAGGGTGGTGTCGCAGATTCTGCCAAGGTCGCCTCTATGGACGCGCCGGCCCTGACTATGATGTCTATCAGATGTTGGATTTTGGTTGCCATACCTGATGAATAAATGTCAGTATTTTACATCAATATGATGTTGAATAAGACTTCAAGTTGGTTTTTGGTTACTTCCCAACACAACCAAAAATCAAACAAATATCAACGTTATTTAACGTCGTTATTGGGCATCAAAATAACGTTGATCTTAGATGCTGGCTAGACATTAAATTTTGGTCACCTGACATCACAACCTAAATCTAACCTAATATTACCTACCTAACGTTGTGTGCCTGCTGGGTAATCACTAAATGCACTACAGAATGTTACGTTTACACACATCCACAAATTACAAGTAAACGCATCAGCTTTTTACAGCGTAATACTCACAACTCTTGAGTACGTTTGAAAGGTCTACTTTTTAATTATACGTTGAGTAATATTTACAGCAGGTACTCTTACTCGCACTACATTTTTAGGCAAGTAATGGTACTCTTTCCACCACTGGACGTGACACATTTAAGGATGTGCTCTCACTAGGCACGACTGCCTTGAATAGGACTGGGTGCAATTATCATGATTGACAGAAGGCATTTTTAAAACGTGACTGTGCAAGAACTGGATGCATTTGAGTCTGTGGATGTCGAGAAAGAGCAAACAGCAGATTTTACCTGTCAGTGGGTGCACATGAATATCAGAAGAGAAATGGCGGATTTATGTTGTTTTGGTATTTATGAATTTTATTGTTTCACTGTAACCCGCTGTAAAGAAACAGTGTAAAACACACACTTTCATACCATAATAAATAGAAATACTGTTAAAAATCTCGTCATTTTTTTTCTTGTCGCATGTAGTGAAACATTTAAGTGCCGTGGGTAAAAGTTGTTTAATCCAGCTACCACCGCAGGTATATTTCAAACCTGTGTGAAGCACAACCTGTACATCTGATCAAAATGGTTGCCTCCTTGTTTTCTTCAGCTTTCAAAACATGTGTTTAATTGTGTTGTAACTTCTGACCGCTTCGCTTCTACTGAATCTCTCTGGTTAACTCTTCATGGGCCTAATCACAGACTGAGCCACCTTTTATAATGCAGTATAGGGGCTCTTTACCATATAATGTGAGTAATTATTCATGTGAGTGGAGATTAAATACACAGTCAATGCAAACACAACAACGCTGAATGTGCAACATATTTGCATCGAATGCACTGAAATTGTTTCAATCACGTCTTTCGCTCAAGTTCAAGATATTAAACTCAAATTCGCATGCAGTGATTAGCATAGCAGTATCTTGTGCATGTTACCAATTAAACTGAACATGCTTAAAACTAGAAAATCAAGACACTGAGAAACCACAGTCTCTGAACACACCGACACTCATCAGTCACTGAAGGAGAAACTCAAGCTTATTCACAGAGACCTGGAGATTGGTCAGTTTCACTCCGGTCAGTGAGTGTCCAGTTTTCTCCAGTTATGATCAATACAGCAGCGAAGACGAATGTCGGATTAACAACCTCACTGTTCTCCAGCCTCATTATTGAAGAGTAATGAATAAACACAAACCTATTAGTTCTTCAGTCTCTTCCTGTTTAATTCTGCAGGGGTCTGGATCACTCATCTTCTCACTGTCCTTCAATAAACTCTGTCTTTGCCTTTCACTGATGGCGGCAGAGCTTCAGGAGAAGAAACAAGAGAAATCTGATTCATTTACACTGATTGAGGAAATAAACACATTATGATGTTAGATCTTGTGATACAATATGTGATAACAATAAAATTAACTTAAATATTGATGAGCCTCAGACTATAAACACTGATTAAACAGTCATTCAAGATCCGCAGCAGATCAGCTCATTTCAGACAAAGTGTTTGCAGGATGAGCTCATCACTATTGTAATTAATTTTTAAAAAATGCATTTGTACCAATATATTGTTTTATTAAGTAGTTACAGCAGGGGTGTTGCTAGAGCCAATTTACTGGGGCACGTGCCCCAATAAAAATCTCCAGTGCCCCAGTAAATGCATTGAGATATGATTTACTTCATATGCAAGTGTATTTATTAAGAGTGGTAATTCTGAAATAAAGATGTTATTGTCTATGTGCAACCGAACCAACGCTGGTGAAAGCAATGTATTTAATCAAAAAGCAAACGATGCAACCCGCGCGACTCTCGCACGCGCTGCTCTTCTCCTGGTGTGAGTCCCGGTAGTTAACATGCATGGCAAAATACTTGCTTGTCACGCGCCGCTCATGCGTTGTAAAACTAGCGTAACAGCCTTTTTCTGTTTTGCAAGTGGACAAAACTAAAGTTTAAACAATATGACGGTGATCTTACTAAGCATGCCTCCTGATAGATTTTTTTTGTATGAAGCAAAAAGGAGGGACGACGAGTCAGGGAGGTAAAGACTTAATAAATCTAATTCTCTGCCATGTATCAAGTCTAAGACAACAAATAATTCTATAAAACATCTTTTTTTTTTTCTAAAGAATTGTCTATAGAATTTCATTAAATGAAATTAATATTCATGCAAAACATTTCTTAAATGAACTTAGCATATCACTCCAGTTGTGTCTGGATTATGATGGTATAATAACAATAATACTTATAATTATAATAAATATTTGTTTTGTATATATATATATATATATATATATATATATATATATATATATATATATATATATATGTATATATATATATATATATATATATATATATATAAAAAAATATGTATATATATATATATATATATATAAAATATGTCTAGCAACGCCCCTGAGTTACACTAATAAAGCAATCAGATGAATTTTCTGGATTAAAATGTGTATATCTGCCGCTGTATATTTCCATTGTTTCTCTTCAGATACTATGCGATATTACTATTACAAACGCTGATAAACTTGTACTTACTAACACATAAACTCAAACACATTCACTCATATCTTCCTCTCAGAGCTCCTCTCTGCCTGCTGTATTGTTTTGGTCAGCAGACATACAGATAGAGGTGAACTCAATGCAGAAACTAGTCGCAGATTGTCGCTTTAATAAACTGTAAAGTGTGTTTTATTGTTGTGTAAACACGAGAAAAAGCGTCAACGACTCACCTCAGCTCTGAAGACTCGACGCTGAATGACGCGTAAGTGCTGACGTCATCACGGCGAGGCGGGCGCAACAGAAGATCGTCAAAAACCTTTTTCTTACCATGGGATAATGTTTTGTTTTGTTAATTACAAAACACAACCTTTACATAAATAGAAAATATATTTCCTTAATATTACCTTACATATATTGCTTTCTGAAATGCAGTAATACTTCGAAATGGTAAAAATTATATTTGAAAAACAACCGAAACTTGTAAACTATATAATCTATATAATATTGTGTGATGTATACGTCCATTCTGTTTTTTTCATTTTCATGTACTGTAAATGTATATTCTCACTTATCGCATAATAATAAATAAAAGATTGTCAAAAACGCGGCAAACAAAAATACTGCCGAGAGGAGGAGGGGTATGGCAAGCTATTTGACATTTAATTAATAACCTGTACTAGTATCTATTTATATGTTACTAGTGCTTCTTGTTTTAGATACTAGTATCTTTTACATTAAGTACTAGTGCATATTCATCATATACTCGTGCCTATTCTTTAGATACTAGTGCTTTTTAAAAATATACAAGGGCTTACTCGTTAGACACTAGGGCTGCATCCGAAACCGTCTACTACTCAGTAGGTACTGCATTTGAATTTAAACGTAGTACTCTGCTGTTACAAAAGTACGTTCTATACAGTATATATGTGAGCAGTATGAATGGAAGTCGGATGTACTACATTCTCCATTTTGTCATGGTCACGTGACCTCTACCTGCATCAGTTGCGTCGCTTCACTCCCATTCATGAATTCTCTCGCGAGGCATCATGGGATTGCTCAGCTTGCATGGGATGAGCACTTCAGAATCTCGCTGGAATTAGTGAGTCATCCCGTTACTTCTCGCATACTGATTTTCGAATTCTATGAATCTGGACATACTACTCGGCTCACATACTGTTTTTAACGTACTATATAGTATGGAAGTATGTGGTTTCGGATGCAGCCTAGTTTTATTTTATTAGATACTAGTGCCTATTAAATAGAACCGCGATAACTGGGCAAACCAGACAGGTTCAGAAACAAAAGTCTATGTATAAAAGCACTAATATTATATTTGCACGCAATTGACAAACAGTCGCAGCTAAGTTAAACTTTAGTGACCATCCTGTCTACTGTCCCGACGCATCGGGCCATTGGTCAGTCCTTATTGTTGAGCTCTGTAATGACTTAGTGCTTTTATGTTCTAAACTGTCAACATATACTCATAAGATCCTTAAATCATAAATCTAATATTTAAAAAAATCTTTTGTTTTACTTAGGTCCATGATTAGCATCATGCTAACTACATGCTAATCATGTTAACATCACAATGACTCAATTAGCATTTTATAAGTATTATGATGACACAATTAGCATCATGCCAGCTACATGCTAGTCATGTTAGCATGATTCGAAAACCTGATTAGCATCATGCTAGCTACACGCTAATTTATCTTTTATATTTATTTCTATAGCGCTTTTACAATGTAGATTGTGTCACAGCAGCTTCACATAGAAGATTATAGTGAATTGAAAAAGTGTCAGTCCAGTTTTGTTCAGTTCAGTGTGGTTTAATTTTCACTACTTAGAGTTCAGACACTGAAGAGCAAAGCCATCCATGCGCAGTTCCACGGGTCCCGAACCATGCAAGACAGTGGCGACAGCGGCGAGGAAAAAACGTCACTAATTGCCGAAAGTGAAGAATTAAAAAACCTAGAGAAACCAGGCTAATCATGTTAGCATCATGCTAATTGAGTTGCTAACATGATGCTAACACAATTACAATCATGTTTGCTACATTCTAATCATGTTAACATCATGGTAACAACTCAATTAGCATGTTGTTAACATGATGCTAACATGATTAGCATGTAGGGGAGAGGGGTAAATTGTCCCCTTTAGAGGCAAGAATGTAACCAAAATTGTCTCCATAGACTTAACATTGGCACAAAATAGCTGACAATCGGTTCTTTTGATTAATGAAACTCAAAATGTCTCTTTAAACTTATCATTGGCACAAAATGACTGACATCCAAAAATCCCCATAGACTTAACATTGGCACAAATAGTCTGACATCAGATATTTGGATGAGAGTGACATAGAAGTTTAGGGGTGGGCTCATTTGACTCGGCCTATCAAGCCTATTATGTAGTGATAAAACAAATTTGTACATGTTCCCTAGCAACCACTTATACAACCCTAACAACCATATAAAAACATTAACAAGCCATATCTCAGGCTGTTAAAATCTCCTTTGTTGTCACCTATTAAACTGCATTGCCACAGCCTAGCAACCATTTCAAATACCCTAGCAACAGCATGAACACCTATTTGGCCATTTCTTAGCACTCCATTGCTTTCGGGCAGTACGGTAATACATTTTACCCCATAGATTTACCACGGCAAACCCCACTGACATTTTCTTTAGTTATCAGAATGCAACTTTATATATAAACAATACAACAAAATGCATATCTCTATATGAAAACGTATAACTAGGCTACAATTAATCACTACACTATCCAACCATGTGCGTGTTTTTAATGTATAGAATTTAATGAATCCATATTAATGTGCAGTTGGGCTTTTGTACATCTGAAATAGTAAGGTGAGTGTATTAACTGTTTATATATTTAAACTCATTTTCTGATTAACTTAGCTTATATAGTTCACAAAAAAAATGTAAAGTATATTTATGTATAAGACACTTAGTAATCTGAAAGCTTGACTTCTACTGTATTATTTGGCCATGTATCATTTATCCCCTCTAGCAAGCTACTGTGGGCCCATAAAGGGCAGCGTTAATGTGGGTCCAGATAGCGGCATGAAATGTGGGGCATGTGTGGGCCCCCTTTGGGACAGCCCAAAAGTGTGGGCTATCCAGCACTAATCAGAGCGGGTTAGCCCACAGTCAGCCCACACTTTTGGGCTGTGCCAAAGGGGGCCCACAAGTGCCCCACAGTCAGCCCACACCATTGTGAACTGCTTGCAATGACCCTGTATGAGCCACTGAGTCTGGTTCTACTTTGTACATATAAAAAAACATTATACATTGCATATTCAGAACAATTTCACGTAACAATAAACTGGGTCATATTAATAACCATTTATTTACGGAGTTTAAAAACAAAAAATGTAACAACTGTATTATATTGAAATGGAATTATAT
This sequence comes from Danio aesculapii, assembly GCF_903798145.1. NCBI lineage: Eukaryota > Metazoa > Chordata > Actinopteri > Cypriniformes > Danionidae > Danio > Danio aesculapii. The sequence continues at coordinate 2,513,008 of NC_079456.1, read as the reverse complement.
TTCAAACAAAATCAAACATCAATAAACACAAAAGAAACTCCAACAATTTTAATCAAAAGCAAGTCCCCTCTGAGTTTTGGCCCTTCCTTGGCACCCAACATCTCACCATCCCCCCTACTGGACACATCAGGAACAACAGGGTCGTAAAACTGCCTGGATCCAAGTCTGCAGATGCCCCATAAAAGGCTGAAAGCAGTTTTCACAATCGCTAATGTATGTAAAAAACACCTTCCTCAATCAGTTGAGGTAAAACTTTAATTTAGGCACTTAAAACGTTAAAATTAACTCAAATTTAAAAGCAAACGTAATAGACATACTAGACGGCTGACAGATATTTAACTAAAATGATTTCTGAAGAAACTTAAATTTGTTTTTAATAAAACTTAAGAATACGATTAATAAAAAAAACACCAAATAAAAAATAAAAACATATCTATAAAAAAAAGATGAAAATAAAATTAATGTTAATGAGAAACGATTACGTTTAAATGTCAGTAAACAATTCAATACACTTTACACACTTATTCACACATGTGTATTATAAAGAGCAGGCAAGAGTCAGACTGCACTATGGTCAGCAGTATCTTCATGAAACTGTTTTATTAAAATAAATCTACACACAATATGAATCCCCAATTCGATAAACACTACAAACTATAAAACACTACTGACGAAAACGCTTAACCAAAAAACAGACAAATCCAAACGCCCAACACAAGCTGTAAAAGCGGGCTTCATTCCAGACCAGTTCAGCTTTTAGTTTTTACAGAAGCGGAACCGATTTAAAAAGTCAAGAGTGATGTGTTTAGTGTCGTAGAATAAAACGTGAAAGTATCTTGAGTTTGTGTTTGCCACCAACCTTATTGAAGCCATTTAACCAAAATCCCATTCAATAACCCACTGACTCTGGGACGAGGGAACCAGAACTGCTAACATGCTAACTGCTTACGCCATACAAACTGACGTCATAGTTGCTCCAGTATATTGATAAGCCATGGTGGGTGTTTACTATCAGTCTTGCGTTGAGCGCAGTTGACCAATCACAAACTGGGTCGTCAGACCAATCACCGCAGATTAGCGTCAAGCAAAGGAAGAGTTTAGAAACAATGAAATCGCTGAACAAATCATAAGGGAGTCGTTGGGATAATTAGGTAAAAATAAATGCATATTATAAGACAATACCAGTGTTCTTTGAGCTTAAATTCACATCAGCCTGTTGTCGGAGACCCCAAAACCAAAATAGGACCTTTTATAATGTATAACAGGGGCTGTTTAACTGAGAAATCTGGTGTGTGTGAATACAGAGTAGAGTTTACAGGAAGGGAGATTACATTGTGCGTTTTTAAGTTGTGATTTTTCTCTCCAGTGTGAGTCGCCTTATGTATTTTCAGGTGTCCTGATTGCCTGAATGCTTTGTTGCAGTGTGAACACTTGTACGGTCTCTCTCCAGTGTGAATCATCTGGTGCATTTTCAAGGCTCCAGCCTTCATAAAACTCTTACCACAGTCAGAGCACACGAACTCTCTCACACCAGTGTGGATCTTCTGATGTTCATTTAAATAAGACCGTCGTGCAAAACTCTTTCCACACTCAGAACATGAATACGGCCTCCCATTTATATGAAGTCTAAGATGTTTCTTCAACTCGTAAGGCCTCAAAAATGTTTTGCTGCACTGATCACATCTGTGTGTTTTCTCTCCAGTGTGGATCAGCTTGTGTGTTTTCAGGTTTCCTCTATTATTGAATCTCATGTCGCAGTGTGAACACTTGTAAGGTCTCTCACCTGTGTGAATGATCAGGTGACGCTTGAGAGTTTCTTTGAGGTTATAACTCTTTCCACACTGAGTGCAGGTGAAACCTTTCACAGCTGTTTTTTTAATTGATGAACTATGTCTGACCTTCAATTGAGTTTCTTTCTTTCTGTTGACATGAAGTTTCTCCTCATCTTCACTCAGTTCTTCACTCTCCTCCTTCACCATCACATCTGAAAATTAATAAGTGTTAAGAGTCTAGTTTTTATCCGTACAGTTGAATGATCATGAATAATGTGTTTGGCTGAGATGTTTAAGACCTTCATAGACATGACACATTTCAGGATGTGCTCTCACTAGGCATGGGTGCCGTGAACTGACACCTGGAGCAATTATCACGATTTTTAAATGGTGACTGTGCAAGAACTGGATGCATTTGAGTCTGTGGATGTCGAGAGAGAGCAAGCAGCAGATTTTACCTGTCAGTGGGTGCACATGAATACTTTTTATTGTTTTACTTTAATCTGTTGTAAAGAAACAGTGTAAAACACACACTTTCATACCATAATAAATAGAAATACTGTTAAAAATCTCGTCATTTTTTTTCTTGTCGCATGTAGTGAACCATTTAAGTGCCGTGGGTAAAAGGTGTGTTTAATCCAGCTACCACCGCAGGTATATTTTTAAACCTGTGTGAAGCACAACCTCTTCATCTGATCAAAATGGTTGCCTCCTTGTTCTCTCTAGCTTAAAAAAGTGTTCAATTGTGTGTTGTAACTTCTGACCGCTTCGCTTCTACTGAATCTCTCTGGTTAACTCTTCATGGGCCTAATCACAGACTGAGCCACCTTTTATAACGCATAATAGGGGCTCTTTACCATATAATGTGAGTGGAGATTAAATACACAGTTATTGCAAACACAACAACGCGAATGATGCTGAATGTGCAATGCGTTTGCATCGAATGCACTGAATTTGTTTCAATCACGTATTTCGCTCAAGTTCAAGATATTAAACTCATTAAATTCGATATTAAATTCACATGCAGTGATTAACATAGAAGTATCTTGTGCATGTTACCAATTAAACTGAACATGCTTATAAACTAGAAAGTCATGACACTGAGAAACAACAGTCTCTGAACACACCGACACTCATCAGTCACTGAAGGAGAAAACTCAAGCTTATTCACAGAGAGACCTGGAGATTGGTCAGTTTTACGGCGGTCAGTGAGTGTCCAGTTTTCTCCAGTTATGATCAATACAGCAGCGAAGACGAATGTCGGATTAACAACCTCACTGTTCTACAGCCTCATTATTGAAGAGTAATGAATAAACACAAACCTATTAGTTCTTCAGTCTCTTCCTGTTTAATTCTGCAGGGTTCTGGATCACTCATCTTCTCACTGTCCTTCAATAAACTCTGTCTTTGTCTTTCACTGATGGCGGCAGAGCTTCAGGAGAAGAAACAGAGAAATCTGATTCATTTACACTGATTGAGGAAATAAACACATTATGATGTTAGATCTTGTGATACAATATGTGATTTGCTCAGGTCAGGTGACAACAATAAAATTAACTTAAATATTGATGAGCCTCAGACTATAAACATTGATTAAACAGTCATTCAAGATCCGCAGCAGATCAGCTCATTTCAGACAAAGTGTTTGCAGGATGAGCTCATCACTATTGTAATTAATTTTTAAAAAATGCATTTGTACCAATATATTGTTTTATTAAGTAGTTACAGCAGGGGTGTTGCTAGAGCCAATTTACTGGGGCACGTGCCCCAATAAAAATCTCCAGTGCCCCAGTAAATGCATTGAGATATGATTTACTTCATATGCAAGTGTATTTATTAAGAGTGGTAATTCTGAAATAAAGATGTTATTGTCTATGTGCAATCGAACCAACGCTGGTGAAAGCAATGTGTTTAATCAAAAAGCAAACGACTCAACCCGCGCGACTCTCGCACGCGCTGCTCTTCTCCTGGTGTGAGTCCCGGTAGTTAACATGCACGGCAAAATACTTGCTGCTCACGCGCCGCTCATGTGTTGTAAAACCGGCATAACAGCCTTTTTCTCTTTCACAAGTCGACAAAACTAAAGTTTAAACAATATTACGGTGATCTTACTAAGCATGCCTCCTGATAGATTTTTTTTGTGTGAAGCAAAAAGGAGGGACGACGAGTCAGGGAGGTAAAGACTTAATAAACCTAATTCTCTGCCATGTGTCAAGTCTAAGACAACAAATAATTCTAAAAAAAAAAATTTTTTGTTGTTTTCTAATGAATTGTCTATAGAATTTCATTATAATGGAATTAATATTCATGCAAAAGGATTTCTTAAATGAACTTATCATACTCCAGACACAACTGGAGTGATATGCTGGTATAATAACAATAATACTTATAATTATAATAAATATTTGTTTTGTATATATATATATGTATATATATATATATATATATATATATATATATATATATATATATATATATATATATATATATATATATAAAATATATATATATATAATATGTCTAGCAACGCCCCTGAGTTACACTAATAAAGCAATCAGATGAATTTTCTGGATTAAAATGTGTAAATCTGCCGCTGTATATTTCCATTGTTTCTCTTCAGATACTATGCGAAATTACTATTACAAACGCTGATAAACTTGTACTTACTAACACATAAACTCAAACACATTCACTCATATCTTCCTCTCAGAGCTCCTCTCTGCCTGCTGTATTGTTTTGGTCAGCAGACACACAGATAGAGGTGAACTCAATGCAGAAACTAGTCGCAGATTGTCGCTTTAATAAACTGTAAAGTGTGTTTTATTGTTGTGTAAACACGAGAAAAAGCGTCAACGACTCACCTCAGCTCTGAAGACTCGACGCTGAATGACGCGTAAGTGCTGACGTCATCACGGCGAGGCGGGCGCAACAGAAGATCGTCAAAAACCTTTTTCTTACCATAGGACAATGTTTTGTTTTGTTAATTACAAAACACAACCTTTACATAAATAGAAAATATATTTCCTTAATATTACCTTACATATACATATTGCTTTCTGAAATGCAGTAATACTTCGAAATGGTAAAAATTATATTTGAAAAACAACCGAAACTTGTAAACTATATAATAATGTGTGATGTATACATCCATTCTGTTTTTTTCATTTTCATATGTACTGTGAATGTATATTCTCACTTTTCGCATAATAATAAATAAAAGATTGTCAAAAACGCGGCAAACAAAAATACTGCCGAGAGGAGGAGGGGTATGGCAAGCTATTTAACATTTAATTAATAACCTGTACTAGTATCTATTTATATGTTACTAGTGCTTCTTGTTTTAGATACTAGTATCTTTTACATTAAGTACTAGTGCATATTCATCATATACTAGTGCCTATTCTTTAGATACTAGTGCTTTTTAAAAATATACAAGGGCTTACTCGTTAGACACTAGGGCTGCATCCGAAACAGTCTATGACTCAGTAGGTACTGCATTTGAATTTAAACGTACTACTCTGCTGTTAGAAAAGTACGTTATACAGTGTGAATGTGAGCAGTATGAATGGAAGTCGGATGTACTACATTCTCCATTTTGTCATGGTCACGTGACCTCTACCAGCATCAGTTGCGTCGATTCACTCCCATTCATGAATTCTCTCGCGGGGCATCATGGGATAGCTCAGCGTGCATGGAATGAGCACTTCAGAATCTCGCCGGAATTAGTGAGTCATCCCGTTACTTCTCGCATACTGATTTTCGAATTCTATGAATCTGGACATACTACTCGGCTCACATACTGTTTTTAACGTACTATATAGTATGGAAGTATGCGGTTTCGGACGCAGCCTATTTTTTTTTTTATTAGATATTAATGCCTATTAAATAGAACCGCGATAACTGGGCAAACGAGGTTCAGAAACAAATGTCTATGTATGAAAGCACTAATATTATATTTGCATGCAATTGACAAACAGTCGCAGCCAAATTACACTTTAGTGCCCATCCTGTCTACTGTCCTGACGAATCGGGCCATTGGTCAGTCCTTATTGTTGAGCTCTGTAATGACTTAGTGCTTTTATGTTCTAAACTGTCAACATATACTCAGAAGATCCTTAAATCATAAATCTTATATTTAAAAAAATCTTTTGTTTTACTTAGGTCCATGATTAGCATCATGCTAACTACATGCTAATCATGTTAACATCACAATGACTCAATTAGCATTTTATAAGTATTATGATGACACAATTAGCATCATGCCAGCTACATGCTAGTCATGTTAGCATGATTCGAAAAGCTGATTAGCATCATGCTAGTTACATGCTAATTTATCTTTTATATTTATTTCTATAGCGCTTTTACAATGTAGATTGTGTCACAGCAGCTTCACATAGAAGATTATAGTGAATTGAAAAAGTGTCAGTCCAGTTTTGTTCAGTTCAGTGTGATTTAATTTTCACTACTTAGAGTTCAGACACTGAAGAGCAAAGCCATCCATGCGCAGTTCCACGGGTCCCGAACCATGCAAGACAGTGGCGACAGCGGCGAGGAAAAAACGTCACTAATTGCCGAAAGTGAAGAATTAAAAAACCTAGAGAAACCAGGCTAATCATGTTAGCATCATGCTAATTGAGTTGCTAACATGATGCTAACACAATTACAATCATGTTTGCTACATTCTAATCATGTTAACATCATGGTAACAACTCAATTAGCATGTTGTTAACATGATGCTAACATGATTAGCATGTAGGGGAGAGGGGTAAATTGTCCCCTTAAGAGGCAAGAATGTAACCAAAATTGTCTCCATAGACTTAACATTGACACAAAATAGCTGACAATCGGTTCTTTTGATTAATGAAACTCAAAATGTCTCTATAAACTTATCATTGGCACAAAATGGCTGACATCCAAAAATCCCCATAGACTTAACATTGGCACAAATAGTCTGACATCAGATATTTGGATGAGAGTGACATAGAAGTTTAGGGGTGGGCTCATTTGACTCGGCCTATCAAGCCTATTATGTAGTGATAAAACAAATTTGTACATGCTCCCTAGCAACCACTTATACAACCCTAACAACCATATAAAAACATTAACAAGCCATATCTCAGCACATGAACTCTAAAGACAAGGTTTGGGTTCTTTTGATTCAGGCTGTTAAAATCTCCTTTGTTGTCACCTCTTAAACTGCATTGCCACAGCCTAGCAACCATTTCAAATACCCTAGCAACAGCATGAACACATATTTGGCCATTTCTTAGCACTCCATTGCTTTCGGGCAGTACGGTAATACATTTTACCCCATAGATTTACCACGGCAAACACCACTGACATTTTCTTTAGTTATCAGAATGCAACTTTATATATAAACAATACAACAAAATGCATATCTCTATATGAAAACGTATAACTAGGCTACAATTAATCACTACACTATCCAACCATGTGTGTTTTTAATGTATAGAATTTAATGAATCCATATTAATGTGCAATTGGGCTTTTGTACATCTGAAATAGTAAGGTGAGTGTATTAACTGTTTATATGTGTAAACTCATTTTCTGATTAGCTTATATACTAAACAAAAAATATTAAAAGTATATTTATGTATAAGACACTTAGTAATCTGAAAGCTTGACTTCTACTGTATTATTTGGCCATGTATCATTTATCCCCTCTAGCAAGCTACTGTGGGCCCATAAAGGGCAGCGTTAATGTGGGTCCAGATACTGGCATGAAATGTGGGGCACGTGTGGGCCCCCTTTGGGACAGCCCAAAAGTGTGGGCTATCCAGCACTAATCAGAGCGGGTTAGCCCACAGTCAGCCCACACTTTTGGGCTGTGCCAAAGGGGGCCCACACGTGCCCCACAGTCAGCCCACACCATTGTGAACTGCTTGCAATGACCCTGTATGAGCCACTGAGTCTGGTTCTACTTTGTACATATAAAAAAACATTATACATTGCATATTCAGAACAATTTCACGTAACAATAAACTGGGTCATATTAATAACCATTTATTTACGGAGTTTAAAAACAAAAAATGTAACAACTGTATTATATTGAAATGGAATTATATTTCAAACTAAATCAAACATCAATAAACACAAAAGAAACCTAACTCCAACCAATTTTAATCAAAAGCAAGTCCCCTCTGAGTTTTGGCCCTTCCTTGGCACCCAACATCTCACCATCCCCCCTACTGGACACATCAGGAACAACAGGGGTGTAAAACTGCCTAGATCCAAGTCTGCAGATGCCCCATAAAAGGCTGAAAGCAGTTTTCACAATCGCTAATGTATGTAAAAAACACCTTCCTCAATCATTTGAGGTAAAACTTTAATTTAGGCACTTAAAATGTTAAAATTAACTCAAATTTAAAAGCAAACGTAATTGACATACTAGACGGCTGACAGATATTTAACTAAAATGATTCTGAAGAAACTTAAATTTGTTTTTAATAAAACTTAATAATACAATAATAAAAAAACACCAAATAAAAAATAAAAACATATCATCTATAAAAAAAGATGAAAATATAATTAATGTTAATGAGAAACGATTACGTTTAAATGTCAGTAAACAATTCAATACACTTTACACACTTATTCACACATGTGTATTAAGAAGAGCAGCGAATAGTCAGACTGCACTATGGTTAGCAGTATCTCCATGAAACTGTTTTATTAAAATTAATGATCAACAAATGAATCTGTCATGACGGTCTCTACAAGTGAAGGCATTATTTACACACAATATGAATAAATAGATAAACACTACAAACTATAAAACACTACTTACGAAAACACTTAACCAAAAAACAGACAAATCCAAACGCCCAACACAAGCTGTAAAAGCGGGCTTCATTCCAGACCAGTTCAGCTCGATGACGTATAATGAGTCCGACATCGCCTGTAGACCCATTGAGCAACCGTCTTTTTACAGAAGCGGAACCGATTTAAAAAGTCAAGAGTGATGTGTTTAGTGTCTTAGAATAAAACGTGAAAGTATCTTGAGTTTGTGTTTGCCACCAACCTTATTTAAGCCATTTAACCAAAATCCCATTCAATAACCCACTGACTCTGGGACGATTGAACCAGAACTGCTAACATGCTAACTGCTTACGGCATACAAACTGACGTCATAGTTGCTCCAGTATATTGATAAGCCGTCGTGGGCGTTTCCTATCAGTCTTGCGTTGAGCGCAGTCAACCAATCACAACAGACTGGGTCATCAGACTAATCACCAAAGATTATTGTCACACAAAGGAAGGGTTTGGAAAAAAATGGATCACTGAACAAGTTATATCGGATTTGTTGGGATCATTAGGTAAAAATAAATGTATAATATAAGACAATAACAGTGTTCTTTGAGCTTGCGTTCACATCAGCCTGTTGTTGGAGACCCCGAAATCAAAATAGGACCTTTTATAATGTATAACAGGGGCTGTTTAACTGTGAAATCTGGTGTTTGTACAAAGTAGAGTTGTCTGGAAATTTCATTCTGCTTGTTTAATTAGTGATATTCTCTCCAGTGTGGATCTCTACATGTTTATTAAGGTTTGATAATTGTGCGAAACTCTCCCCACACTGAGTGCATATGTACAGTTTCTCTCCAGTGTGAATCATCTGGTGTCGTCTCAAGTCGGTAGCTTTCTTAAAACCCTTCTCACAGTCCAAGCACACAAACTCTCTCACAGCAGTGTGGACCTTCTGATGCTCTTTTAAATGTGACTTCTGTCTGAAACTCTTTCCGCACTCAGAGCATAAATAAGGCTTCTCGTTTGTATGAACTCTGAGATGTCTCTTCAGCTCTGAAGCCCTCAAAAATGTTTTGCTGCACTGATCACATTTGTGTGGTTTCTCTCCAGTGAGGAGCATCATGTGTGATTTCAGGTCTTCTGAACGTCTGAATGTTTTGTCGCAGTGTGAACACTCATACGGTTTCTCTCCAGTGTGAATCATCTCATGTATTTTCAGGTGTCCTGAACGTCTGAATGTTTTGTTGCAATATGAACACTCGTATGGTTTCTCTCCAGTGTGGATCTTCTGGTGTTTTTTCAAGTGTTTATTTGTAATAAAACTCTTCCCACACTCAGCGCATGAGTAAGGCTTCTCGTTTGTATGAACTCTGAGATGGTTCTTCAGCTCTGAAGGCTTCAAAAATGTTTTACCGCACTGATCACATTTGTGTGGTTTCTCTCCAGTGTGGATCATTTTGTGATGTTTAAGGGTACCAGCCAGTCTGAATCTCTCATCGCAGTGTGAACACTCATAAGTTTTCTCTTCAGTGTGAATCCTCTGGTGTCGTTTTAAGTGTTCAGCTCTTCTGAATGTCTTCTCACACTCAGAGCAGACAAACTCTCTCACACCACTGTGGATCTTCTGATGGTCTTTTAAATGTGATTTCTGTGTAAAACTCTTCCCACACTCAGAACATATATGAGGCCTCTCGTTTGCGTGAGCTCTAAGATGGATCTTCAGCTCTGAAGCCCTCAAAAATGTTTTGCTGCACTGATCACATCCGTGTGTTTTCTCTCCTGTGTGGATCAGCATGTGTGTTTTCAGGTTTTCTGAACGATTGAATCTACTGTCGCAGTGTGAACACTCGTAAGGTTTCTCTCTTGAGTGTGTCCTCTCGTGTGAATTCAGGTTTTCTGAACTACTGAATCTCTTGTCGCAGTGTGAACACTGGTAAGGTCTCTCTCCAGTGTGAATCCTTATGTGAATCTTGAGACTGGATTTGCGGCTGTAACTCTTTCCACACTCAATGCAGGTGAAACGTTTCACGGCTGTTCTTTCCACTGAAAAACTATCTTCAGTCTCTGATCGAGTTTCTTCTTCACTCTTGACATGATATTTCTCCTCATCTTCACTCAGTTCCTCACTCTCCTCCTTCACAATCACATCTGAAAAGTAATAAGTCACACTTTAAGAGTCTACAGGGATCTTACACCTTTTCCAACGTCAAATTTCAATATACAACCATTTAAATCCTTTGTTATATTTTAAAAAACACAATATGACATTTCAACTTAAATTGTTGAATACTTTGGAACAGCGGATGCTGAACTAGCACCCTTTGAGGAGAGAGTTGCCTCAATTGTGGGCGACACTTTACTGTCTGGAGTAGTATCCGTGTCTGTGGGAGACACAGATGTATTATGTCCTATTTACACTGAGTGGTGCGGTACGGTTCGGTATGCTTTTATGGCCATTTCCACTGTCAAAAGGCGTACCGAACCGTACCACTTTTTTGGCACCCTTTCAAAAGGGTACAAAAGGTGGAGCTACAAGTGGAGCTGAACGCTGATTGGTTACAGATACATCACGAGCTCGTGTGGAGCAAGCCAGAATGAAAACAAAGGAACCTCCATGTATTTATACACAGCCGAGACATTACACTGTAAAACTATACACATTTATTAAATGAGCAATGGATGACCCAAGTTCAAACAAACTAGTGTCATGATATACAGACACTAGGCCAAGAATAACAAAATCTGCCGTCTCCTGTTGTTGATTTACGAGGCTGTCTAAAAGTGTGAGCGGTTTTCGCTTTCTTCCGGGAGCTCGCGATCATTAATGTAACGAACTTCTTGGGCTGATGATAATAACGTGCGCGTGATTATAGAAGTGTCTCCGACATCTGATCCATTCAGAAAGAAAAGGACAAACGCGAGAGTGAAGAGCGAATAAAGGAGAATCCCGAAAACACACAGAAGCATATTGTTTCAGCAAGCTGAATCACGAACAAACTGCCATGTTTATCATCGCCTTTTGGACTAATATGAACTGGGAATGACAGAATTACTCTCTAACAGAGGCTACATGTGCTGCTGAAGATTACAGGCACAGAGGTTTGCACTGACTGTGGGCTATATTTTGTGTTGTTTTTGAACCTAAATAAGGACTAAATGTCTGCTGTGAATATATTTCACAATTTATTTCCATTCCAATTTCTTTATGTCCTGGTTTATGTGTATTGAATATGTATGAAGACAGTTGTGCTTTGTCTACTAAAGAAAGAAAATTGATTGATTTATGTTTAATACAAGCAAGGCGTTGTATTCCTTTATGTTGGAAGAATGTTAATCGCCCCCTCATTGGACTTTGGTTGAGAAACCTTATAACATGCTTGGCTCTTGAAAAGCTCACATATATAATAAGGAAAAAATCCTCTGAATTTTGTGATATCTTGGAGGTGTTTTTGGACTGTAAAAAATGGAGATATTGAAGAAGCTTTGGAACTCTGAAGTTGTGGAATGTGAATTGATGCTTGATTAGAATTTTATTTTATTATTATTTATTTATTTATTTATATTTTATTAACTTTAATATTATTTTTTATTATATTTTTTAATAAGGATTATTATTTTTTTTTTTTCCTTTCCTAAACCTGTCTGGGGTAAGTTCTGGGTATGGGGGTTTGAATTACTATAAAATATTAAGAAAAACTCAATAAAAACATGTTATACAAAAATGTCTGCTGTGTATAGTTTTTCAGTAGTTGGTAACATATCGTAGACTGTAAGGGTCTGTATGTGTTTATATATGTTCATTTATTTCATATAATTGCAATAGGCTATTTCGTACTGTCATTGATCTGCAGTTATATTCAACTCATGTTTATAGAAAGTTTATTAATGAACATTTATACACAGGTATTTATGCGTATACATCTGTTTTGTGAGAAGTGCTTCTCATATGATATGTGAACGACTGTTACGTGGGTCTGTGTTGTATTTAATTTATATTTATTTATTGTGGATTTGTGCTCGTTGCGCTTGAGTTATAGGAGGAGTTTCCTACCCGGCTTGTCTAGGATTGGATGACGCCCGTGACGTCACGGGGATTCCCACTATATAAGGCTGACAGCAATGGCGGTTCAGTCTCTCTCTCTGACTCTTGCTCTCCCGCAGTTCGGTGGTGGCTTGCGCTCAGGCGGTCTGGCTGGCGGTGCTCCGCATGCCAGGCGATGCATCTACACGCCGCTCTCTTTAGAATTATGTATTTGTTAACATTTTGTTAACTCGTTTGTTTATTTTGATACTTTGTTTTTATAGCAGGTAGTGGATTATTTTTCATAGTCACGTTTTGGTATTTATTTAGTTTAGTGAAGGTAAGCAGTGGCCCGGAAGACTCACCTGTTTTTATTCCTTTTACAGGAGTTGTAGGTAAGATCTGTCCATTTAAAAACAGTATAGTCAGAGACCTGTTTCCTTAGCTGCCCTACCTGTCTACTTGATTTTTGTTTTGTTAATGTTTTGCTTATTATTTCTGTGAATTAAAGAGTGTTGACGGAACATCAATTTATTAATTCAGTCATCTGTGTCTTTCATATGTTCGGCTCAAACCTTGGTTATTGTTGTTTGAGCCAGTGTTGAGTTTTGGGCCGTAACAACGACCTGTTCAGCTTTACTGTAGACATTTATTGGACGGAGAATGACATCTAGTGAAACTCTCTGTTGTACACCAGGCCCACCAAAAGGGTACCCTTGGCGGTCAAAACGCCAGACTGATAAAGGTGACCTGTACCGACCCATCTGCTCTTATCAGTTCTTATCCAGGGAGCGCCACCGGCATTTCAGCTGCCCAATCGCCCGCTCTACAACTGGCCAACACTGCCATTGCCATAGATTAAGGGTTGTATACATTTGCAAATGCTTATATATGTTCTAAATCACATAATTGGTAAGAAAAATGGTGTCAATTAACCCATTTTATCACTTATAAATGAATAGCAATGTTTATCACATGTGTTGGTGCAATACTTTGTAGTGTGCAATTTAACACATTTGCTTCTAGGAGCCGCCAATGGAAATAAAACAAACACACACAAGAAATACACGTACGCTGGACATGAAGTTGGCACAGACCAACGTGATCCAAATGTGAGCGTGAAACCTGGTGTACACCAAAGTTTTTGTGTACAGTGGCCCCTGGAGATTGGTCAGTTTCACTGCGGTCAGTGAGTGTCCAGTTTTCACCAGTGATGCTCAATGTAGCAGTGAAGACGAATGTCGGATAAACAACTACACTGTTCTACAGCCTCATTATTGAAGAGTAATGAATAAACACAAACCTATTAGTTCTTCAGTCTCTTCCTGTTTAATTCTGCAGGGTTCTGGATCACTCATCTTCTCACTGTCCTTCAATAAACTCTGTCTTTGTCTTTCACTGATGGCGGCAGAGCTTCGGGAGAATAAACAAGAGAAATCTGAATTATTTACACTGATTGAGGAAATAAACACATCATGATGTTTTATCTTGTGATACAATATGTGATCATGTGATTTTCTAAAGTCAGGTGACAACAATAACATTAACTTAAATTTGTAGAGCTGAATATTGGTGAGCCTCAGACTATAAACACTCATTAAACAAACAGTCAGGGTCAGCTCATCAGTATTATAATTAATAAAAAACTGCATTTATATCAGTATATAGTTTTATCAAGTATTCACACCAATAAAGTAATCAGATTGTCAGCAGTCGCGCGTCTGTACAGAAACTGAAATCAGAAAAACGGTTGGAAAATAAATAGCGCCAAAACTATTTAACGTTGTTTACTGGTTTAAATTCGCTTATCTGCAGCAGTATATTCACAGTTTCCCTTTAGATACTTTGCGATATTATTATCGCTGATAAACTCACACACTGACGCAGAAAAACCCAAACACTGCGCTCATATCTTCCTCTCAAGAGCTCCTCTCTGCCTGCTGTATTGTTTTGGTCAGCAGACACACAGATAGAGGTGAACTCAATGCAGAAACTAGTCGCAGATTGTCGCTTTAATAAACTGTAAAGTGTGTTTTATTGTTGTGTACACACGAGAAAAAGCGTCAACGACTCACCTCAGCTCTGAAGACTCGACGCTGAATGAACGCGTCAATGCTGACGTCATCAATGCGAGGCGGGACTGATAGAAGATAGTCCAAAAAAAAAAAAAAAAAAAATTGTAAAAAAAAAACACCAAACAAAGCAAAGGAAATTCATTTAAAAAATCTACAAAAATACACCCTGTCAATGCATTTATCTAAAAAAATTTACTGATTTTGCACTTACTTGTTCTTTCTGTCAGGAAAATTTGACACATGTTTTTTTACACGTAAAATCTCACAAAAGTTTTGGTCAGATCTATATAATTATTTTTCACAATTATTATCACAATAAACAAAACAAATCTTTAAATTGAAAGATATTATTTGTTATTATTCTAGTCCCAATAATAAAAATGAATATATATATATATATATATATACTCAGTCAAAGAATTATTAGCCCCCCTGTTTATTTTTTCCCCAATTTCTGTTTAACGGAGAGATTTTTTTTTAAACACATTTCTAATCATAATAGTTTTAATAACTCATCTCTAATAACTGATTTATTTTCTCTTTGTCATGATGACAGTAAATAATGTTAGACTAGATATTCTTCAAGACACTTCTATACAGCTTAAAGTGACATTTAAAGGCTTAATTAGGTTAACTAGGCAGGTTAGGGTAATTAGGCAAGTTATTGTATAATGATGGTTTGTTCTGTAGACTATTGAAAAAAAATATAGCTTAAAGGTGCTAATAATATTGACCTTAAAATGGTGTTTAAAAAATTTAAAACTGCTTTTATTCTAGCCGGAATAAAACAAATAAGACTTTCTCCAGAAGAAAAAATATTATCAGACATACTGTGAAAATTTCCATGCTCTGTTAAACATCATTTCGGACATATATATAAAAAAAGTAAATAATTAAAAAAGAAAAAAAAAAAATCAAAGGGGGCTAATAATTCTGACTTCAACTGTATATTTATATAACTTTTTTTATTATATGCGAAATTCTTTATGCACAAACAAACATTTCTTAAATCCTCTCCCTCATTTGCCCATTTTTAATTGAAATGTATTCCTTGCTTAAAGCTATACACATATCTAATAACAAAAAATTCTATTTTAATAATTAATAGGTTTCTATTCTAGAAACCTATTAAAATATTATGCTTCCAGTAAGGTAGTCTTTAATGCTTTCTGAGTTTTTCCTTATTTAATTTTGTTATTTTTTTTCTTTCTATTACTTATTGTTCTTATCACTTTGTAATTGTATGTACTTGTATTCCAGTCTCCTACATATTACTTCCTGATTTATAGTGTACATTATTTAAAATAAAAGTTTATTTAAAACAAAAAAGATCGCAGCAAACAAAAACACTGTTTAAAGCATTTTTCACAATCGCTAATGTATGTAAAAAAAACACCATAATTGGAGGTAAAATTTTTAATTAGGCACTTACAACGTAAAATGAACTCAAATTAAAAAACAAACATAGGCCTACACAAGATGGCTGACAGAAATTTAACAAAAATGACCTGTTCCAGAAGAAACTAAACTGTTTTTAATAAAATGTAACAATACAATTATTTATTATTCGATCAAGAAAATGATGAAAATATCATTCGAATTATGTTAATGTAAAACGATCATGTTAAAATGTCAGTAAACAGTCATATAAACTTTACACACATCTGTATTATGAAGAACAGGCAAGAGTCAGACTGCACTATGGTCAGCAGTATCTTCATTAAATCATTTTATTAAAATAAATAATCAACAAATGAACCTGCCGTTATGGTCGTTATAAGTGAAGGCATTATCTACACACAATTCATTCATTCATTTTCTTCTCGGCTTAGTCCCTTTATTAATCTGGAGTCGCCACAGTGGAATGAACCACCAACTTATCCAGCATATGTTTCATGCAGCGGATGCCCTTCCATCTGCAACCCATTACTGGGAAACAAGTATACACCATACCTGCCAATATTTGTCTCTGAAAGTCCGAGAGACCGGGGGTAGGGGGTTTTGGTCAAGGAGGAGGATGTATCTGTGTCTAATACTTTACAGAGGCTAGTAAAACTGAAAAGTGTGTGTGTGTGTGGAGGGGGGGGGGGGGGTGGGGGGTATCTGTGTCCATTACAATTCTGAGACTTTACAGGGGCTGGAAAAACCAAAAAGGTAGAGGGAGGGACACCTCCCTAGGTAGGCATCCTGGAGGCATCCAAAACAGATGCCCGAGCCACCCTCAGCTGACTTCTCTCGATGTGGAGGGGCAGCGGGGTAAGGACTTGAAGATGGCAAACCACCTTGCCCGGTATGCAAGCGCCTGGTGCCCGGGTTTTTTCCCATGGAACCTAGTTGGGCTAAGGCCGAAGGAGAGACGTGGGACCATCCTACAGGGGGAGTCGTAAGGGGGGCGGGGTTGGTCGGTGCATTGTGGAACAGGCGGTGGTCGAAGGTTAGGACCAAGATATTACTATTTTTAGTACTTTCTTACATACATTTATAAACAGAAGTGTTTTTTTGTTAATACAGACTTTTTCTAATTAAAAAATAACCAAAAATACAAGTATTTCTCATCTCGCGTGCACGGACCTGCTTATGGTCGGGTCGCAGGAGTTCAAATATTTCAACAGATCCGCAGCTGAATTCGGATCCGAATTTTCCGCATACGGAGATGATCAGAACTCCACGCAGCTCCCGGACTACTCTCAATTAGAAAAGAATGACTTCCAGCCTGTTGCTTGTCATGAGCAGTGGAAAGGAGGCTTTACAGATTGTACCAAACACCTGAGGAGCAGGGGAAGGAGTTGAAATTCTGGGAGTTGTCCGGGAAAAATGACAAACCGGGAGGTGGGTCTGAAATACGGGAGACTCCCGGGAAAAACAGGAGTGTTGGCAGGTATGTCATACACTCTCACACACATACACTACGGACAATTTTAGCCAAGCCAATTCACCTCTACTGCATGTTTTTGGACTTGTGGAGGAAACCGGAGCACCCGGAGGAAACCAACACCAACTCGGGGAGAACATGCAAACACACAGAAATGCCAACTGACCCAGCCAAGGCTTGAACCAGCGACCTTCTTGGTGTGAGGCAACAGCACTACCTACTGCGCCTCCGCGTCACCCTCTACACACAATATGAATCCCCAATTAGATAAACACTACAAACTATAAAACACTACTTACGAAAACACTTAACCAAAAAACAGACAAATCCAGACGCCCAACACAAGCTGTAAAAGCAGGCTTCATTCCAGACCAGTTCAGCTCGATGACGTATAATGAGTCCGACATCACCTGTAGACCCATTGAGCAACCGTCTTTTTACAGAAGCGGAACCGATTTAAAAAGTCAAGAGTGATGTGTTTAGTGTCGTAGAATAAAACGTGAAAGTATCTTGAGTTTGTGTTTGCCACCAACCTTATTTAAGCCATTTAACCAAAATCCCATTCAAAAACCCACTGACTCTGGGACGAGGGAACCAGAACTGCTAACATGCTAACTGCTTACGGCATGCTAACTGACGTCATAGTTGCTCCAGTATATTGATAAGCTGTGGTGGGCGTTTTCTATCAGTCTTGCATTGAGCGCAGTCAACCAATCACAACAGACTGGGTTATCGGACCAATCACCGCAGATTAGCATCACGCAAAGGAAGGGTTTGGAATATATGAATCGCTGAACAAATTATATCGAAGTTAATGGGGTCATTAGG
This sequence comes from Danio aesculapii, assembly GCF_903798145.1. NCBI lineage: Eukaryota > Metazoa > Chordata > Actinopteri > Cypriniformes > Danionidae > Danio > Danio aesculapii. The sequence continues at coordinate 2,494,672 of NC_079456.1, read as the reverse complement.
TAAAAATAAATGCATATTATAAGACAATAACAGTGTTCTTTGAGCTTGTATTCACATCAGCCTGTTGTCGGAGACCCCAAAACCAAAATAGGACTATTTATAATGAATAACAGGGGCTGTTTAACTGAGAAATCTGGTGTTTGTGAATACAGAGTAGAGTTTCCAGGAAGGGAGATTACATTCTGCTTCTTTATTTCGTGATTTTTCTCTGCAGTGTGACTCAGCATATGTTTATTAAGGTGTGCTAATCGTGCGAAACACTTCCCACACTGAGTACATGTGAATGGTTTCTCTCCAGTGTGAATCATCTGGTGTCGTCTCAAGTCTCCAGCTTTAATAAAAGTCTTCTCACACTCAGAGCACACAAACTCTCTCACACCAGTGTGGATCTTCTGATGCTCTTTTAAATGTGATTTCTGTTTAAAACTCTTTCCACACTCAGAACATAAATATGGCTTCTCGTTTGTATGAACTCTAAGATGGCTCTCCAGGTGTGAAGCCCTACAAAACGCTTGGTCGCATTGATCACATTTGTGTGGTTTCTCTCTAGTGTGGATCATCTCATGTGCTTTCAGGTTTCCTGAACGTCTGAATCTCTTGTTGCAGTGTGAACACTCGTACGGTTTTTCTCCAGTGTGAATCCTCTCATGTATTTTTAAGGTTCCTGAACGTCCGAATGCTTTGTTGCAGTGTGAACACTTGTACGGTTTCTCTCCAGTGTGAATCATCTGGTGTTTTATCAACTCTCTATTTGTAATAAAAGTCTTCCCACACTCTGAACATAAATAAGGCTTCTCCTTTGTATGAACTCTCAGGTGGATCTTCAGATCTGAAGGCCTAAAAAACGTTTTGCTGCAGTGATCACATTTGTGTGGTTTGTTTCCAGTGTAGAGCAGCAGGTGTCCATTAATGTTTGATACTTGTGTGAAACTCTTCCCACACTGAGTACATGCGTACGGGTTCTCTCCACTGTGAGTCATTTTGTGATGTTTAAGGGTACCGGCCAGTCTGAATGTGTAGTTGCAGTGTGAACACTCATAAGTTTTCTCTTCAGTGTGAATCATCTGGTGCCGTCTTAAGTGTTCAGCTCTTTTAAAACTCTTCCCACAGTCAAAGCACACAAACTCTCTCACACCACTGTGGATCTTCTGATGCTCTTTTAAATGTGACTTCTGTGTAAAACTCTTTTCACACTCAGAGCATGAGTAAGGCCTCTCGTTTGCATGAACTCTAAGATGGATCTTCAGCTCTGAAGCCCTCAAAAATGTTTTGCTGCAGTGATCACATCTGCGATTTTTCTCTCCAGTGTGGATCAGCATGTGTTCATTAAGGCCTCCTAAACAACTGAATCTCTTGTCGCAGTGTGAACACTTGAAGGGTTTCTCTCCAGTGTGGATCATCATGTGATGCTTGAGATAGGATTTGCTGCTGAAACTCTTTCCACACTGAGTGCAGGTGAAACAATTTACAGCTGTTTTTTCCACTGAAAAACTATCTTCAGTGTCTGATTGAGTTTCTTTTTCACTCTTGACTTGATGTTTCTCCTCATCTTCACTCAGTTCTTCACTCTCCTCCTTTACATCTGAAAATTAATAAGTCACATTTTAAGAGTCTCGTAGTGCAAAAATAATTCCTAGCTTATCCAGGAGTAGGCTTAACAGGGTAGGTAGGTAGTTATTGACATATAACTTATTATTTGCATATATGTCATCTTAATAGCAATACCAGTATTTTCATAAGCTGCAATAGTAGTTTATCCTAATGTGTGTGAATGCTCACACCAGACGCGGCACGCGCAGATAAACCGCTGTTGTAAATTTCTCTAGTCTAGCTCACGGCACCAAAACTGTTGTGAAATTCTAAGACGAGATGAAAAACGGGGGGAATTTTCGGGTATCTTCAAAGCAGAATCCTTTAATAAGAAGAACTCAGCGTCGCTGTGGTGTCATCGGAAGAACTCTCAACTGGTACAGCAGACACTCAGGGTGCTTTCACACCTGTGAATCAATTCAGTTGTTCCAAATCAGGAATTACTATTGTTAGATTGTTGCTCTTTGCTCTTGGTGCGCTTCGCTTTCACACGGCAAAGTTTCTAAACGGACCAAAAGAGCTAAAACAAGTCACGTGTCAGTAAACTCTCCTCACACTGGTCAGAGTTTCAGGGTTTATTTTGCAGAGTCCCGCTCAGCTGTCAGGGAGGGTAGTGGTTTCGTAGTGTGTGACAAGGTGCATGCGAAGTGTCTGAAGAGCGAGGAGGGATGTGGTGGGGAGGGGTGAGACGGGTGAGCGACGTATTTGAGGACCGGGAGGGAGACGCACGATTTCCGGAAGATTATCACTCGTTTGCGGGCATCCGGGAGTCTCTGTGCATTTGCGGGAGACTCACAAAATTTCCGGCAGACTTGGAATGTCTGGAATGACCTCCCGCCCTATTCATAATTCTGTCTTCATATAGTCATATGCGTATTACATATCTATAAAACACTGTGATATAACCGGGCTCGGATCGTATTGCTTTCCCACTACAATCGATCAGCTCCAGAGTTTGTTTCAATTGAGCCGAGACCACCTCATTCAAGCAATCTCGGAGCGATTGTTTTGGTGCGAATCCGAGCACGATTGCTGGATTCACATATACCAAACGAACCACGCTAACTGGGCAAACGAGACAGGTTCCGAAACAAAAGTCTAGGTGTGAAAGCACCCTCAGTTTTACAGACATTGATACATGTAGGTGGGGACAGTCTAAACAAAGCATGCAAATAAAGTGTTGTTGTCGGCAGGGTAAAGTGCCTTTAGCCCTCATCTCGTCAGCATATAAGTATCCATTCACGATACATTTTAGTATGAAAACAGTGTGCAAATGACATTCTGGAGACAGAACCCGTCCGACCAGTTGACCGGCTTGACCATTTGTTAGACAATAGACACAGCTGTGCTGTGAAACCAACCATTTGCATTACTTTGGAGACAGTCAGGGCTCAGGAAACCAAGACATTTTAAGGTCTGTCACACCCTAAAAAACTGAAGCTATATATAGATAGTTATATATAGATTATTGCTAATTTGGAACTAGATTATATAAATTTATATTCCCACACCGCGCTATTCGCACATAAAAAGACACCTGAACATTTTGAGTTTACTCGCTTCATTCTCATGCTAAATGCACATAGCAATAGATGCGGATTCGCGTGATGGGCAGGACTTCCCGGTGACTGTAGCTTCGTTGCTAAATGGCTAAAAACAGGTATTTCATTGAGAGAATAGCTGTGTTTATGTGCTTTATGAAGGCTGAAAAACTGTGTTGATTTATTTGGAGTCGTGTCTGAGTAAACTAGATCCTTTCAGAGGTGCACCCAGCTCTGTGAGTTCATCAACTCCTCCAGAAACTTAACCTGGATGATGGAGGCTTTCAGCGGTGCTTCGACTGAGCCGAGCCCAGTTTGATGAACTGTTGTCCAGTGTTGGAAGGAGGATTTCCCCCTGGGACACCAACAGCAGGCACGACTTCATAAGCACGCCCCTACAAGAGAAAGCTCCTGATTGGTTAATGCAGCGCGAACGTCCGCTGAAGTTCAGATTTTCCAACTCGAGAGATTTGAGCTCTTAAGATTCTCGAGCTCCGAGCTCCCTCCCGTTTGCAGGGTGACAGGGGAGTTTGAGCTCAGGTAGGTCTCGAGAACTCCCCTGCATGTTAATTGTGAAGGCAAATTGTGAATAACTTTGGAGAAAAATATTGCTGGTTAATCGCTCGTCTATGGTGTCGATTGGTTTGGTCAATTTACTTATGTTACATGTTTTTGGACTGTGGGAGCAAACCGGAGAACCCGGGTAAAACCCATACAAACTTAACATGTAAACTGCACACAGAAATGTCAACTTGGCCAGGTAAAAACTAGGCATGGGACAATAACCGTTTTCAAGGTATACTGCGGTTTGGAAAACTCAAGGTATAGGTATCAAGGTATCTGCTATACCAATTTTTTTTTGAGTAGAATCTCCAGCAGAAAAGATATCCAAAGATACCATTTTAAATTGTAAAGATGTCGTTTTAAACTGTAAAGATGTCGTTTTAGATTGTAAAGATTACGTTTTAGATTGTAAAGATTCCGTTTTAGATTGTAAAGATTCTGCTTTAGATTGTAAAGATGCCGTTTTAGATTGTAAAGATTCCGTTTTAGATTGTAAAGATTCCGTTTTAGATTGTAAAGATTCCGTTTTAGATTGTAAAGATTCCGCTTTAGATTGTAAAGATTCCGTTTTAGATTGTAAAGATTCCGTTTTAGATTGTAAAGATTCCGTTTTAGATTGTAAAGATTCCGTTTTAGATTGTAAAGATTCCGTTTTAGATTGTAAAGATGCCGTTTTAGATTGTAAAGATTCCGTTTTAGATTGTAAAGATGCCGTTTTAGATTGTAAAGATGCCGTTTTAGATTGTAAAGATGTCGTTTTAGATTGTAAAGATGTCGTTTTAGATTGTAAAGATGCCGTTTTATATTGTAAAGATTCCGTTTTAGATTGTAAAGATTTTGTTTTAGATTGTAAAGATTTTGTTTTAGATTGTAAAGATTCCGTTTTAGATTGTAAAGATGCCGTTTTAGATTGTAAAGATTTTGTTTTAGATTGTAAAGATTCCGTTTTAGATTGTAAAGATGCCGTTTTAAACTGTAAAGATGTCGTTTTAGATTGTAAAGATACCATTTTAAATAGTAAAAACGCTGTTTTAAATTGTAAAGATGCCGTTTTAAACTGTAAAGATATCCAAAGAAAACCGGCACACTGCCACTTTAGCTCTCAAAAAGTCTTTAATGTCACAATGTTAATTTTGTGACATTAAAGACTTTTTGAGAGCTAAAGTGGCAGTGTGCCGATTTTCTTTGGATCTTTTTCTACAAATGTTTGTTTTTGATCGAGCACCTGTCTTTGAGATTGTCTGATGTGCACACACTTCTGTTTTTTGCTTAAACTGTAAAGATGCCATTTTAAATATGTTCTTTTAAACTGTAAAGATGCTCTTTTAAACTGTAAATATGTCATTTTAAATTGTAAAAATGCCATTTTGAATTGTAAAGATGCCATTTTAAACCGTAAAAATGCCATTTTAAACTATAAAGATACTTTTTTAAACTGTAAAAATGTTGTTTTAAACTGTAAAAATGCCGTTTTAATCTGTAAAGATGTCATTGATGCTGTAAAGATGCTGTTTTGAATTGTAAAAATGTTGTTTTAAACTGTAAAGATGCCTTTTTAAATTGTAAAGATGCTGTTGTTTGCACTTTGGCTTTTAAGATGTGGGCCCTTCATAGACATGACACATTTAAGGGTGTACTCTCACTACGTTGCCTTGAACAGAGCAAAGGTGCGACTGTCACAACTGGCAGACGCCATTTTCAAAAGGTGACTTATGCAAGAACTGCATGTGTTTGTGGTTGGGTAGTTGCTCTTTCCAGGTTTAAAATATTAAAATTATCAATAAATGCCATGACAATGAGTGAAGAAGCCTCATTGGTCCATGTCAAGGGTGTCAAACTCAAGGCTCGCAGGTCAAACTCATTTTATGAGGCCCACAAGAGCATTAGATTAAAGAGCCCCATTATGGGTTTTGACCTTCCATGCAGTGCAGATTCTCTGGTGTTTGTCGCTGCTATGGGCACTCTAAGAGTGTAGATTCACTTTTGATATCGGTGGGGACCTAATTTAATGAAAAATGATTTTACTTTGTGGAGGAATGAATGCAAACTTCTGGAAAAGGAGAGGCATGCTTCTTCTCTTCTTTTATTTTACTGGTGGGCTGGTGTCATACGTAGGGGGAAGGTTATGACGACATTTTATCTCAATTGTTGTTTTCTCATAATCATTGTGGAGGCCAAAATCAAAACTAAACTGAACCGATATATTGTGCAGCGCTAGTAAAAGGTGTGTTTCAATCCAGCTAGAACCACAAGCACAACCTGTACATCTGATCAAAATAGTTGCCTCCTATTCTCCAGCTTGCAAAATATGTATTTAATTGTGTGTTGTAACTCGTAATCACTCCGCTTGTACTGAATCTCTTTGGTTAACCTATTCACAGACTGGGCCACCTTTTATAACGCATACTAAGAGATCTTTATCATCTAATGCGAGTAAGTATTCATGCGAGTGGAGATTACATACAGTCGATGTAAACGCTGCAATGCCAGAATTTGTTTCAATCACGTCTTTCACTCAAGTTCAAGATATTAAACTCAAATAAAAAAAAAATCAACAACATGAAACAACAGTATCTGAACACACCGCCACTCATCAGTCACTGACGGAGAAAACTCAAGCTTATTCAGAGAGAGACCTGGAGATTGGTCAGTTTCACTGCGGTCAGTGAGTGTCCAGTTTTCTCCAGTTATGATCAATGCAGCAGTGAAGACGAATGTCGGATTAACAACCTCACTGTTCTACAGCCTCATTATTGAAGAGTAATGAATAAACACAAACCTATTAGTTCTTCAGTCTCTTCCTGTTTAATTCTGCAGGGTTCTGGATCACTCATCTTCTCACTGTCCTTCAATAAACTCTGTCTTTGTCTTTCACTGATGGCGGCAGAGCTTCAGGAGAAGAAACAGAGAAATCTGATTCATTTACACTGATTGAGGAAATAAACACATTATGATGTTTTATCTTGTGATACAATATGTGATTTGCTCAGGTCAGGTGACGCCAATAACATTAACTTAAATTTGTAGATCTGAATATTGATGAGCCTCAGACCAAGAATGGGCAGTATTTATACTTTATACTTTAAAATAGTATTTTGTCATTTGTATTTTATGGGGTTTATGAAAATGGCTTAATATTTTGTATTAATACTTTAGTGTCTTGTATTTTTAAAATACTGTAAAATACTTTGCAAGTAGTCTACATGAAGATATCATACAAATGTAGCCTCTGATTGGTGCTTTCTCAGTTATTTGCCAAGGCTTGAGATCAAAACAGAAAATGGATTAATACTGAAGACGTTGATCAATGCTTGGAGTATGGATGGAAATTATGCATCACATATAAAGAAAGTAACAAACAAATAGCAGGGGTAAATTCAGGAAAAGGTCAAAATCAGACAGGAAAATAAGACAAACAACATAAAAGAAGTCCTACAATGGCGATACCTACACTTCCTTGGATTTACTCAATTTTTTTTTACATTAAGTGGTTGTAAACAATTTATTTGGGCTGAATTAAAACAAACAAAGTTGACCATTATTAAATTTAATCAGTTTAAATTCAACACAAATAAATTGTTTGCAATAGTTTTGCATGCAACACTTTTTTTTCAGCGTACAGAAATAAATTGCCTGTTTCAAATGCCAGTAGCTAATCTGCAGGTGCCCTTTAGAGTTTATTCAAACTTTGACATGGTTAATTAATCAGTATGAGACAAAAATATTAAATAATATTCCAGTCTACTGGTCAAAAACACCCAACTTTTTTAAGATATGGTGTTTATGTATTGTTTTGTTGAGTCCAATTGCAAAAAAAAAACATGATTTATGGAAATGGATAAAACTGGAAATATTAGTCGTTTTCAGACACCGTGATTATACATTGAGTATTGAAGATTTAATTGGCAAAAATATTGAGAAAAATAAGACTTAAGAGATGGTGGCAATTTATCTGCATTAAATGGTTATTACAGTGATTAAATAGATCAAGACAGGACTTTCTGTATGAAATCTATAATGAAAACAAAGAGAAAAACAAGTTTTATGAATAAAACTTGCTCAGAGAAACACTGATGTTGTCAATTATTGTTTACTTCACTAAATCAGTTTAATAGTGAATAGATTGATCCAATAGGCTTATTGATACAAGGATTGCGAATGAAATGTCATGCTCCCTTGTTAAAGCATTTTGCAGGATTTTCAAAATACAGTATTTTATTTCGATATATTAGTCACTGCTGTATTTTGTAGTTTATTTTGATACATGTAAAACTGAGGTATTTGGTATTTTATTTTAAAATACATTATTGACCATCCCTGCCTCAGACTATAAACACTCATTAAACAAACATTCAAGATCCGCAGCAGATCAGGTCATATTAGACAGAGCGTTTGCAGGATGAGCTCATCACTGTTGTAATTAATTAAAATACTGCATTTATATCAGTATATAGTTAAAGCATTCACACCAATAAAGTAATTAGATTGTCGTCTGCACAGAAACAGAGAAATAAAAAAAAGTTGAAAAATAAAGAGCGCCACAAAATATTTGTTTTCTGGATCAATAGCATATTCCCGTTGTTTCCCTTAAGATACTTTGCGATATTACTGACACAAACAAGAGAAGAACTCAGAAACAGACGAACAAACTCAAACACACCAAGTAAAACCCAAACACATTCACTCATATTGTCCTCTCAGAGCTCCTCTCTGCCTGCTGTATTGTTTTGGTCAGCAGACACACAGATAGAGGTGAACTCAATGCAGAAACTAGTCGCAGATTGTCGCTTTAATAAACTGTAAAGTGTGTTTTATTGTTGTGTAAACACGAGAAAAAGCGTCAACGACTCACCTCAGCTCTGAAGACTCGACGCCGAGTGAACGCGTCGGTGCTGACGTCATCACGGCGAGGAGGAGCAACGACTGTATTAAATGGACAGGAGCAACGGTGGATCAACAAAAACGCGGCAAATAGAAAGATAACAACCGCAAATGTAGACAAAAACACACATTATTCTGTCATGCGAGGTGAAACACACAGAGCGTGATGTACGCTGAACACGGACAAATATAAAACCAATCACAGTAACTTTAGCTCAACAGATCTGTTGTGGATAAAGGCTGAATTACAATTAAACTTGACAAAAGAGTGATAGAGATTAATCGCGTTGTATTTAGAAGCTATATTGTCAAAGACAATGCAGCCAGGACTTGGTATCAGCCTCTCTATGAACAGATTACAGTTGAGCTGAGTGATTTGATATGATTCAGCATCTACATGTGTTTGATGAAACACGCTTCAAATTTCACAATAAACACGATACATTTGCAAAAGCTGTAACTAAACATACCTTATACCTCTTCAGAGTGGAGATGAGTAAATGTGTAATCTGTAAATCTGGTATTTTGTGTCCTGAGGCGAGTCTGAAACATGTCTTGTGCTGTCACTGCTCAGTAACACAAAAGTCCCACATTCATAGTAAGTTAAATATACAGTTATAATAACTAAGGGAGGGAAATTATCACTGTCGTATCACTAGAAAACATTTGACTTATCAAACGCAGCCTGAGGCATGCAAATTAATGATCTCAGTGCTTTTCTATGATCTTAAAGCTGAATATGAGTCGTGTTGTCTTGATGACATCAGCTGCTCGTCATGTCCGGATGAATGACCTAAAGTAGGCATACATGTAAATGTGAAGGGCATGGCCTGTGAGTCTTGTCACAGCTTGTTTTGTCTTCTGATTGGCTTGTTGTCCACTGGGCTTTTATACTTGTGGAATTTACATGAGAACAAGGAAACAGTGGTGCCTGAGGCTCACAGTATGCCCTTTTCTTTAATTATTCTACTATGCCTTAATAAAACCAGATTTTCATTAAAGGGCACCTTAGACCACGTTTAAATGTCAGTAAACAAATATATAAACTTTACACACTTATTTATACATCTGCATTACAAATAACAGGTAACAGTCAGTCTGCACGATGGTCAGCAGTGTCTTCATAAAAACGTTTTATTAAAATAAACGATCAACGTGTCATGACGGTCTCTACAAGTGAAGGCATTATCTACACACAATATGAGTCCCCAATTAGATAAACACATCAAAATACTATTTATGAAAATACCTAAGCAATAATCAGAAAAAAAGCAGGCTTCGTTTCAGACCAGTTCAGCTCGATGACGTATAATGAGTCCGACATCTCCTGTAGACCCATTGAGCAACCGTCTTGTTACAGAAGCGGAACCGATTTAAAAAGTCAAGAGTGATGTGTTTAGTGTCGTAGAATAAAACGTGAAAGTATCTTGAGTTTGGGTTTGCCACCAACCTTATTTAAGCCATTTAACCAAAATCCCATTCAATAACCCACTGACTCTGGGACGAGGCAACCAGAACTGCTAACATGCTAACTGCTTACGGCATACAAACTGATGTCATAGTTGCTCCAGTGTATTGATAAGCCATGGTGGGCGTTTTCTATCAGTCTTGCGTTGAGCGCAGTCAACCAATCACAACAGACTGGGTCATCAGACTAATCACCACAGATTAAAAATGGATCGCTGAACAAAATCATATTGGAAACGTTGGGCTCATTAGGTAAAAATAAATGCATATTATAAGGCAATAACAGTGTTCTTTGAGCATGCGTTCACATCAGCCTGTTGTTGGAGACCCCAAAACCAAAACAGGACTATTTATGATGTATAACAGGGGCTGTTTAACTGAGAAATCTGGTGTTTGTGAATACAGAGTAGAGCTTTCAGAAAGAGAGATTTCATTCTGCTGTTTTAATTCGTGATTACTTTTTCCAGTGTGGCTCCTCTCATGTATTTTCAGGTGTCCTGAATGTCTGAATGTTTTATTGCAGTGTGAACACTTCAAATTTATAGTGTGTATCCTCTGGTGTCGCCTCAAGTCTGCAGCTTTAACAAAACATTTTCCACACTCAGAGCACACAAACTCTCTCACACCAGTGTGGATCTTCTGATGATCTTTTAAATGTGACTGATATCTGAAACTCTTTCCACACTCAGAGCATGAGTAAGGCCTCTCGTTTGTATGAACTCTAAGATGTCTGTTCAGCTCTGAAGGCCTCAAAAATGTTTTGTCGCACTGATCACATCTGTGTGGTCTCTTTCCAGCGTGAATCATCATGTGTTCATTAAGGTGTGATATTTGTGTAAAACTCTTCCCACACCGAGTACATGTGAATGGTTTCTCTCCAGTGTGAATCATCTCATGTGTTTTCAGGTGTCCTGATTGTCTGAATGTTTTGTCGCAGTGTGAACACTTGTACGGTCTCTCTCCAGTGTGGATCATCTGGTGCAATTTCAAGGCTCCAGCTGTAATAAAACTCTTCCCACACTCAGAGCACGAATACGGCTTCTTCACTGTACGAACACTAAGACGTCTCAGCTCTGAAGGCCTCAAAAGTGTTTTGCTGCATTGATCACATTTGTGTGGTTTCTCTCCAGTTTGAGTCACTTTGTGTCTCATTTTGAGGGGACCTGCCAGTCTGAAACTCTTGTTGCAGTGTGAACACACATACGTTTTCTCTTCAGTGTGGATCATCTGGTGTCTTCTCAAGGCTCTAGCTGTAATAAAACTCTTCTCACACTCAGAGCAGACAAACTCTTTCACACCAGTGTGGATCTTCTGATGCTTTTTAAAATTTGATTTCAGTGCATAACTCTTTCCACACTCAGAGCATGAATAAAGCCTCTCACTTGTGTGAACTCTAAGATGGTTCTTCAGCCCTAAAGCCTTCCAAAATGTTTTGCTGCACTGATCACATTTGTGTGGTTTCCCTCCAGTGTGGAGCAGCAGGTGTCTGCTCAGGTTTCCTCTATTATTGAATCTCATGTCGCAGTGTGAACACTTGTGAGGTTTCTCTCCTGTGTGGATCATCATGTGTGTTTTCAGGGTTGCAGCATGAATGAATCTCCCGTTGCATTGTGAACACTTGTAAGGTTTCTCTCCAGTGTGGATCAGCATGTGTGTTTTCAGGTTTCCTGAACGATTGAATCTCTTGTCGCAGTGTGAACACTTGAAGGGTTTTTCTCCAGCGTGTATCTTTATGTGACGCTTGAGATAGGATTTGAGCCTGAAACTCTTTCCACACTGAGGGCAGGTGAAACCTTTCTCAGCTGTTCTTTCCACTGAAAAATTATCTTCAGTCTCTGATTGAGTTTCTTCTTCACTCTTGACATGATGTTTCTCCTCATCTTCACTCAGATCTTCTCTCTCCTCCTTCACCTTCACATCTGAAAAATAATAAGTCACATGTTAAGAGTCTAGTTTTTATCCATACAGTCGAATCATCATGAATAAGAGCATTTGTGTGTAAGATAAAACAAATATGTTTACACTTTGGCTTTTAAGATGTGGCCCCTTCATAGACATCACACATTTAAGGGTGTACTCTCACTAGGTTGCCTTGAACAGAGCAAAGGTGCGACTGTCGCAACTGACAGACGCCATTTTCAAAAGGTGACTTATGCAAGAACTGCATATGTTTGTGGTTGGGTGGTTGTTTTTGGTTATTATTTGCTTTTTTCCCAAGTTTAAAATATTAAAAGTGTCAATAAATGCCATGACATTGAGTGAAGAAGCCTCATTGGTCCATGTCAAGGGTGTCAAACTCAAGACCTGCAGGTCAAACTCATTTTATGAGGCCCACAAGAGCATAAGATTAAAGAGCCCCATTATGAGTTTTGACCTTCCATGCAGTGCAGATTGTCTGGTGTTTGTCGCTGCTATGGGCACTCTAAGAGCGTAGATTAACTTTTGATATCGGTGGGGACCTAATTTAATGAAAAATGATTTTACTTTGTGGAGGAATGAATGCTAACTTCTGGAAAAGGGGGAGGCATTTTCCTTCTCTTCTTTTATTTTACTGGTGGGCTGGTGTCATATGTAGGGGGAAGGTTATGACGACATTTTATCTCAATTTTTGTTTTCTCATAATCAATGTGGAGGCCAAAATCAAAATTAAATTGAGTAATGGCACAGCTATGGTTACTATTATGGTGGACTTGAAGAGAACTTGACTTCAAGTGACTTACACTTTACTTAGAAATGTTGCAGCTTATGCTCACATCTCACCTGAGTCTTCCACAGTAAGCCCGACTGGAAAATGTCCAGTTTTGGTGCTGCAAACATTTATACGTGCCATAGCAGCCGCTCACCTGACAGCAGGGAAAGTCACAGCCAATCATAATGTATTTGAGGGAGGAAGGTAGCCAAAGTAGAGTACAGAATGTGATATAACCCTTTCTGTACATCTGTTAACAATAGTTGACAGAGAATTATTTTATTTTAAAGCCAATTAATAATAATAATAAACTTAAGCAGGTCAATTGAGATCCAGTTCTCATTTACAATGACAACCTCGCCAAGAGGCAACATAGAAGTAGATACAAAGCAGCAGGGACACAATACAATAACACAGATAATAACATATAAAACCAAGGAAAAACTAAATACAAGCGCAGTGATCTTGTACGATTTACTGGATCAAACTTTTAAAGGATGATAGTGGAATTAAAGTGTTGAGCTTTAAGGTCTGCTGAAGATGACTTCAACCATCAGCAGCAGAAAACTGAAAAGAGTAGCGACCAAATGAAGTGCCAACTTTGGGTATGCAAAGATTAATAAAACTACTAGAGCGCAGACTTCAACGTTTTGTAAATAGTGACTGTAATTATAGTGGAGTTTTCCCAATGTGTTGACGAGATTGAAGAGAAGGCCAATTCAGTAAAGAATACAGTTGGCAGTGATGAGTATTAAATGGCGCACCAGTAACAAAACCAATTGCTGCATGGTAAATAACGTCCAGTTTGTGAAGGAGTTTAAGCTAATCTGTAAATCAAATCTCTGTGATCCAGAATTGGTAATACTGTTAATTTGACCAAATGCTACTTTAAAGAGTGCGTAAAAGAAGATTTGTTTCTGTCAAGTAAACCAATCCGGCCTTTATTATTCTCAGTACCGTCCAATGAGGACATTTTAGGAGGAAGCTCAACATCAATTTCTTTTAAAAACCATACATTTTGTTTGGTAAAAGTACGTTGGATGCTTAAAAAACTGGCTTGCAGTGAAGAAAGTGCTGTGGTCAGAGAAGAACTAGATGTGTTAATAGGGCTGGGTGATAATGGCAAAAAAGCTATCGCAATAATATTTCATATCAGACGATATCAATAATTATCACGATAAATGTCAAATCTTTATATCTATCAATTTCAAAGGATCTTCAGCATGCCAATCGATTTGTGCAGCTGATTTAACACATTTTGTAAAATGTTTCAACTGTCTGACAATATAAATAATAAAAAAATAAACAAAAGGATCTTAATTCAGTATTTACTGTTCAAGTTTTCAACAGCAAAGACATAATCTTACAAGTCATTGTATATTATTGTTCAACATCAGAACAGAATTATACCAGGTTTGGAACAAGTAAAAGGTGAGTTAATGGTGACAGAATGTTCAGTTTTGGATGAACTGGCCTTTTAATGTTGAGTATGGTGAATTTAGGGTGAAATATCCTTCAATACACTTCATTTAGGGATGCGAAGTTGATGATCTTTTGTCAATAACTCTTTAGTAGATAGATCATATCGATGACTGATTAAGCATGGACATGTAAAGGTTTAGTTATACTTTGCGCTGTGAGATGTGTCCACACATTACATAAGTGTGTGCAGTTTACCTTACTTATGGAGTCAACCTCTTGACATTGCATATCGCGGAACACATAAAACCCTGTTATGCGCAGATCTCTGTTATATCCGCGGGTGTTTTAACCAAATATCTCTCACAAACTGACACGTAGTACCATGCAGACTGTCATTATAAAAAAAAAAACCACGCATCATGGCGGGACATACGGGGAGCCTCTACATTCACACAACGAGCTTCTGATTTCTCTCATCCTTCAGACCGAGTTTATTCTTCCGAGGTAATCTAAAAGCCTGTGCACACCAAGACGTTACTTGCTTGCGTTTTCCATCGATGTTTAACGCCTCGTTTCTAAATAAAGGGTGCCAATGTGATTGTGCATACCAACGCGCAAAACGCCAAGCGTCATTTTTTTTAAAAACGCCTCATGCTCGTTTTTTTGAAAAACCTTCTCCACCAATCAGATTGGCACTTTTGTTCACGTGCTCGGAGCAGCTGAAGTTATAGTAAGCAGCACTTGGAGGCGCTCAAGCGCAAAACTGTCAATACGAGCGCACATTGAAGAAGACGCCCAGAGGCGATAAGAACGTGGAGCTGCTTATTGCTCTGGTGAATATTAATCATCATAATAATAATTTCTTCATCGCTAGAGCTGCTGCTTGTACCATCCATAACAACAAGCGTGGTCGTCTTCTTCTGTGTTACAAGCGGGTGTCAGAAGCTTAAAGTTGTGTAGCGCCATCTAACGTCAAGGAGTGATTTTGCATACTCTTCTGCTCGACGCCAGTGGAAATCGCTTGGGTTTGAATCCAGAAAAATGTCTCTGACGATAAACGCAAACGGAAAGCGTCCCGGTGTGTACGAGCCTTAAGAATACTATCAGTGCTGCGAATAGTTTGTAAAGGCTGTCCAGCTCATATTGCTTGATTAAACGAATTAAACTGAAACCGTGAAAACGGTTTAATGGATTGTTTTGGCGCTAAAGCATATACTATAGCTGACTTGTCTTGAAGTGCTTCACCCCAGATATTATTCGCTCTTCTTGTTTATGTTGTAGATAACTGACCCACAAAAAATACATTAAAATTCGTTGCAAAAAGATACAGTTTCAAAGAAAAAAATATATATTTTTGTTCGCGCCCACACAACCGTGTGGGTGGATGATGCTTTGCTCCAATTTAATTAATGATCCACTGCTGTTGTAAACGTCTGTCATATATTTGCAGAATTTTTGTCTTGAGCATCTGATTTCTCTGCGATTATGTCCTTTAATTATACAAAGTCTGGTTATTTTTCTGTCGATGAGGAACAATAGTGGTATTACAGGTTTCAAAGAAAACATCTTAATATTAAAAAAGAAACATAAGCTTGACAACAAAAAAAGCAAGCATCAAGTGTTCATTGAGATTGTGTTGTCTGTCATCTGTCTTTTCGGGTGTTTTTTCTCATAAGGCATGTATTTGAGACTCTGCCGAGTAGTTGTGCTGGTTTATCAACACTTGTTTGGATCTGTAATTTCTCTTCACCTTCATTAGGGTGGTATTGTTTTAAATGATGAAACGGGTTTGTGCTGTTGCCTGCTTTTAATGGCACAAGTCGTCTGCAGTTTGCAGTGCACGTGGCTCTGTTTTGTGTCGGATTGCAAAACACTATACAGTAGCTCCAGACTAGGTTAGTTTAGTGATGTTTCTTGTCAACAATGTCTGTGACCTTTTTTACCTTATTTTTTTCTTACTCCTCCAAATTATTGGTGTGGACATTTAAATAACCGGTGGATATTGGTGGGGACACGTCCCTCCCGTCCATGCTAATTCTACGCTCCTGCTACAATCATCCAATCTTACGCCGACGTGAAACTTTGCTTTCACTTTTATATCAATGATTTGAGCTGCCGAACAGAACACACCACCAATGAGCTTGCAGTCGATTTTCAAAATACTTTTCCTGCTGTGTCGCTATTACTGAATGTGTGACGTTGTTATTAAGCTGGTGTTTAACTGCATTGCTTTAATGATTCTCTTCACTGGGCTCACACATAAACTCTGGACAAGGCACTGCTGATAAGCCATGGTGGGAGTTTTCTTTTCTATCTCTTGCTGAACGCAATCAACCAATCACAACAAACTGGGTCACCAAAATATGACTTTATATAACGCATAATAGAGGCTCTTTAACATCTAATGGGGTTAAGTATTCATGCGAGGGGCGATAACATCATGTCTTTCACTCGAATTCAAGATAATAACCTTAGATTCACATGCAGTGAAAACATCCCGCGAGTAATGTGGTGTGTGTAAACTGCTGCTGCTGAGAAGAGGCCTGGAGAGAGCAAAGCTAATACTGATATTAACCAAAAGCAAGATTGAATCGCTTTAAATATTCCAGTATTGATACTTATAAAAAGATTGATATTTTAGACAACACTTGTGTGAAGAGTTATTTGATTGCAATCATGTGATTAGTATAGAAGTATCTTGTGCATGTTACTGATTGAATTGAACATGCTTCATGACACTGAGAAACAACAGTATCTGAACACACCGACACTCATCAGTCACTGAAGGAGAAAACGCAAGCTTATTCACAGAGAGACCTGGAGATTGGTCAGTTTCACTGCGGTCAGTGAGTGTCCAGTTTTCTTCAGTTATGATCAATGCAGCAGCGAAGACGAATGTCGGATTAACAACCTCACTGTTCTACAGCCTCATTATTGAAGAGTAATGAATAAACACAAACCTATTAGTTCTTCAGTCTCTTCCTGTTTAATTCTGCAGGGTTCTGGATCACTCATCTTCTCACTGTCCTTCAATAAACTCTGTCTTTGTCTTTCACTGATGGAGGCAGAGCTTCAGGAGGATAAACAGAGAAATCTGATTCATTTACACTGATTGAGGAAATAAACACATTATGATGTTATATCTTGTGATACAATATGTGATTGTGATTTTTTAAAGCCAAGTGACAACAATGGCATTAACTTAAATTTGTAGATCTGAATATTGATGAGCCTCAGACTATAAACACTCATTAAACAGCAGCAGATCAGCTCATTTTAGACAGTGTTTGCAGCATGAGTTCATCATTATTGTAATTAATTTAAAAATGCATTTATATGAGTATATAGTTTAAGCATTCACATTCACACCAATAAAGTAATCAGATTGTCAGCAGTCGCGCGTCGGTACAGAAGCTGAGAAATCAGAAAAACCGTTGCAAAATAAAGAGCTCCAAAAACGAGTTATTTTAATATTTTCTGGATCAAATTTCGCATATATGCAGCAGTATATTCCCATTGTTTCCCTTCAGATACTTTGCGATATTACTATTACAAACGCTGGTAAACTCGTAACTTTACTCACTAACAAACACATTCACTCATATTGTCCTCTCAGAGCTACTCACCGCCTGCTGTATTGTTTTGGTCAGCAGACACACAGATAGAGGTGAACTCAATGCAGAAACTAGTCGCAGATTGTCGCTTTAATAAACTGTAAAGTGTGTTTTATTGTTGTGTAAACACGAGAAAAAGCGTCAACGACTCACCTCAGCTCTGAAGACTCGACGCTGAATGAACACGTCGGTGCTGACGTGATCATGGCGAGGCGGGAGCAATGGTGGCTCAACAAAAACGCGGCAAATTAAAAGCTTTTTATTAGGCACTTAAAACATTGTTAAAAATGCATTTTACAAATATAAAAAGAAAACGTAACAGCCATATGTCTAAAATAAACTACTCCTGAAGTAACTAACATTTATTTTTAATAATAAAATGTAAGAATACAATTATTTAGGGAAAAAATAAAACAAAATAAACAGAAAAATTATGAAAAAAAATGCAAACATATATCATCTACCAAAAAATTATAAAATATTTGTTGTAAGTTACGGTGTCATACGTAGGCTAATAGGACTTTTAATTCGGGGCGTTTAAAGTCTGTGTTCTTTAAAAATCAGCGATCTCCACTGGCTGACTGTTATCTGATATAAAGTCGGTCTCAGATTGTACAAGAAGCACTGCTTTAAAATACATTTCCCCCACCCTGTCTTTATAATATGAGCATTTATTTTATCCCAGTCTATTCAATGGAGCTTCTGCGCTAGCCTGCCGATTCTGACGGGCGCGTGAGAGTAACAGGCTTTTCATCTCATTTTATGCTTGAGCAACTAAATGAATGCCAAAGTCTATTTAACTGATTGTACTTTAATTTCATTACACATCGAAGCAACATCGAAGCTGTAAAAAGAATCGTATAAAATGGAAAAAAAACTCACAATAACAGGTCACCGGAAGTTTATCAGTATGGGAACAACACTAGCTGGGCATATACCCTATAAGTTAAATTGTTCTCTGATAATCTACATAGTAGGTTTACAGCTTCGGTAAGTTCAAAAAATCTCCAGAAATGGTTTAATAAGCTCAATTATTACTCCATAAAATACTCATAGAAACAGAAGGTACATGATTGACTATATACTGTATGGTTTGTCTCATGAATATTAATGAGCTCAGCTCTTACACACACAGAGAGCATGATGTACGCTGAACATGAACAAATATAAACCCAATCACAGTAACTTTAACCTGTTTTGCTCAACAGATCTGTTGTGGATAAAGGCTGAATTACAATTAAACTTGACAAATGAGTGAGAGATATGTATCACGTTGTATTTTGAAGCTATATTGTCAAAGAAAACACAGCCAGGACTTAGTATCAACCTCTGCATTAACACATGACAGTTGAGCTGAGTGATTTAATATGATTCACCATTTACATGTATTTGTTTAAACACACTTCAAATTTCACAATAAACACGATACATTAACAAAAGATGTAACTAAACATATCTTATAGCTCTTCGGACTGGAGATGAGTAAATGTGTAATCTGTAAATCTGGCATTTTGTGTCCTGAGGCGAGTTTGAAACATGTCTTGTGCTGTCACAAGTGAGTGAGTGTTGTTCATAGTGAGTGAAATATACACTTAAAATAACTAAGAGAGGAAAATTATCACTGTTGTATCATTAGAAAACATTTGACTTATCAAACGCAGCCTGAGGCGTGAAAATTAATGATCTCAGAGTTTTTCTATGAACTCAGAGCTGAATATGAGTCGTGTTGTCTTGATGACATCAGCTGCTCGTCATGTCTGGATGAATGACCTAAAGTAGGCATACATGTAAATGTGGAGGGCATGGCCTGTGAGTCTTGTCACAGCTTGTTTTGTCTTCTGATTGGATTGTTGTCCACTGGGCTTTTATACTTGTGGAATTTACATGAGAACAAGGAAACAGTGGTGTCTGAGGCTCACAGTATGCCCTTTTATTCTACTATGCCTTAATAAAACCAGATTTTCATTATAGGGCACCTTAGATCACATTTAAATGTCAGTAAACAAATATATAAACTTTACACACTTATTTATACATTTGTACTATGAAGAACAGACTGCACTATGGTCAGCAGTATCTTCATAATTTCATTTTATTAAAATAAATGATCAACAAATGAATCTGTCATGACGGTCTCTACAAGTGAAGGCATTATCTACACACAATATGAATCCCCAATTCGATAAACACTACAAACTATAAAACACTACTTACGAAAACACTTAACCAAAAAACAGACAAATCCAAACGCCCAACACAAGCTGTAAAAGCGGGCTTCGTTCCAGACCAGTTCAGCTCGATGACGTATAATGAGTCCGACATCTCCTGTAGACCCATTGAGCAACCGTCTTTTTACAGAAGCGGAACCGATTTAAAAAGTCAAGAGTGATGTGTTAGTGTCGTAGAATAAAACGTGAAAGTATCTTGAGTTTGTGTTTGCCACCAACCTTATTTAAGCCATTTAACCAAAATCCCATTCAAAAAACCCACTGACTCTGGGACGAGTGAACCAGAACTGCTAACATGCTAACTGCTTACGGCATACAAACTGATGTCATAGTTGCTCCAGTATAATGATAAGCCATGGTGGGCGTTTCCTATCAGTCTTGCATTGAACACGGTCGACCAATCACAACAGACTGGGTCATCAGACTAATCACCACAGATTAGCGTCACACAAAGGAAGGGTTTGGAAAAAATGAATCGTGAACAAAATCATATGGGAGTCGTTGGGATCATTAGGTAAAAATAAATGCATATTATAAGACAAGAACAGTGTTCTTTGAGCTTGTGTTCAAATCAGCCTGTTGTTGGAGACCCCGAAATCAAAATAGGACTATTTATAATGTATAACTGAGAAATCTGGTGTGTGTGAATACAGAGTAGAGTTTACAGGAAGAGAAATTTCATTCTGCTTTTTGAATTCAGGATTTTTCTCTCCAGTGTGGCTGCTCTCATGTACTTTCAAGTGTCCTGAATGTCTGAATGTTTTGTCGCAGTGTGAACACTTGTAAGGTTTCTCTCCAGTGTGAATCCTCTGGTGTCGTCTCAAGTCTGCTGATTTAATAAATGTCTTCTCACACTCAGAGCACACAAACTCCCTCACACCAGTGTGAATCTTCTGATGCTCTTTTAAATGTGACTGATATCTGAAACTCTTTCCACACTCAGAGCATGAGTAGGGTTTCTCGTTTGTGTGAACTTTAAAATGTCTGTTCAGCTCTGAAGCCCTTAAAAAAGTTTTGCTGCATTGATCACATCTTTGTGGTTTCTCTCCAGTGTGGATCAGCAGGTGTTCTTTAAGGTGTGACAGTTGTGTGAAACCTTTCCCACACTGAGTACATGTGAATGGTTTCTCTCCAGTGTGAATCATCTTATGCCGTCTCAAGTCTGCAGCTCTAATAAAACTCTTCCCACAGTCAAAGCACACAAACTCTTTTACACCAGTGTGGATCTGATACTCTTTTAAATGTGACTTCTGTGTACAACTTTGTCCACACTCAGAGCATGAATAAGGCCTCTCGTTTGTGTGAACTCTGAGATGGCTCTTCAGCTCTGAAGCCCTCAAAAATGTTTTGCTGCACTGATCACATCTGTGTGTTTTCTCTCCAGTGTGGATCAGCATGTGTGTTTTCAGGTTTCCTGAAAGACTGAATCTCTTGTCGCAGTGTGAACACTGGTAAGGTCTCTCTCCAGTGTGTATCCTCATGTGACGCTCGAGATAGCATTTGTGCCTGAAACTCTTTCCACACTGAGTGCAGGTCAAACCTTTCACAGCTGTTCTTTCCACTGAAAAACTATCTTCAGTCTTTGATTGAGTTTCTTCTTCCCTCTTGACATGATGTTTCTCCTCACCTTCACTCAGATCTTCTCTCTCCTCCTTCACCTTCACACCTGAAAATTAATAAGTCACATGTTAAGAGTCTAGTTTTTCTCCGTACAGTCGAATGATCATGAATAAGAGCATTTGTGTGTAAGATAAAACAAATATGTTTACACTTTGGCTTTTAAGATGTGGTCCCTTTATAGACATCACACATTTAAGGGTGTACTCTCACTAGGGTGCCTTGAACAGAGCAAAGGTGCGATTGTCGCAACTGACAGACGCCATTCTCAAAAGGTGACTTATGCAAGAACTGCATGTGTTTGTGGTTGGGTAGTTGTTTTTTGGTAATTACTTGCTTTTTCCAGGTTTAAAATATTAAAATGATCAATAAATGCCATGACATTGAGTGAAGAAGCCTCATTGGTCCATGTCAAGGGTGTTAAACTCAAGGCTCGCAGGTCAAACTCATTTTATGCGGCCCACAAGAGCTTAAGATTAAAGAGCCCCATTATGGGTTTTGACCTTCCATGCAGTGCAGATTCTCTGGTGTTTGTCGCTGCTATGGGCACTCTAATAGCGTAGATTCACTTTTTGTTCCATTTCACTACATGAAAGTGTATGTGACAAATAAAGGCTTGAATGATTGTTCAAAAACAAACTCACTCCTTTTCTTCCGACGTAAACTATGCTGTCCCATTAACACACCCTTATTTAATTACAATGTACAAATTGCACAAAACAAACAGTGATAATTAAAAGTTAAGTAATGAGCTATTTAAGAGTACACTTTAAAGAAAATCACATTTACGAGACAGAGAGCAATATGATGTGTTTTAAGGCACTGTCTGTCAGGCTGCTTTTATTTTTTATTTTAGGTTTGCTAATGTATGAATTATTCAGGTTAAATATTTCCTGTTAGGGGGATTAATATTAGTTTAGCCATTAAAATGGAAAATCTAGCTATTTTACTGATCGGTTGGAGCTCTAAGAAAATAAACAACCGCAGATTTGGGTCGTGCCTCCGTCCGCTATACCAGATTATTTTGCTCACTCTGTTCAGTATTCAAGTGTCAAACATTTATATTAAGAAGATATTTAGACTATTGTATATTTTAAACGCTGTTTCGGGCTCGATTGAGGTGTCTTTTTTTCTTCGTTAATGAACTGCTGCACATCTTTTCATTAAATATTTCAATAATAAATTGATGTTTTAACTCCAAGATTGCAATGTAATTTTCTAAATTATCTAAACTAGACAATTAAAATATGCCGTAAAAAAGTGTAGGTTGATAACTAGGTGTTTTTTTGACTGCAGATGATTTACTGTTGGTTTTGTCTGACCAGAGGAGAACTGCACAATGTAAAGCTGCAATTGACACAGCAGCATTGTGTAAAGCGCAATATAATACAGCATGTTAAATCCTTGCGCTATTTTAAGTATATGTAAATAGAGTCAAGTCCAGAGTCGATTCCACCAAATCCAAAAGTAGGAGTCGAGAATTAGAGTCGACTCCAAAAAACCCGGAACCGAACACCCCTACACAATAGCCATTTTATCACAATTGTTGTTGTGGAGGCCAAAATCAAAACTAAACTGAGTAATTGCACAGACATGGTTACTATTATGGTTTTCTTTTCCATCTCATGTTGAACGCAGTCGGCCGATAACAACAGAATGGGTCACCAAGATGTGTCCTTTTATAATGCATAATAGGGGCTCTTTAACATCTAATGCGATTAAGTATTTTTGCGAGTGGAGATTACATACACAGTCAATGCAACAAAGTGAATGACGCTGAATGTGCGACGGGTTTGCATCGAACGCACAGAATTTGTTTCTATCATGTCTTACCCTCAAGTCCAAGATAATAAAATCCACATGCAGTAAAAATATCATAAGATTAATGAATAAACACAAACCTATTAGCTCTTCAGTCTCTTCCTGTTTAATTCTGCAGGGTTCTGGATCACTCATCTTCTCACTGTCCTTCAATAAACTCTGTGTTTGTCTTTCACTGATGGTGGCAGAGCTTCAGGAGAAGAAACAGAGAAATCTGATTTATTTACACTGATTGAGGAAATAAACACATTATGATGTTGTATCATGATACAATATGTCATTATGTGATTTGCTCAAGTCAGGTGAAAACAATAACATTAACTTGAATTTGTAGATCTGAATATTGATCTCAGAATATAAACACATGAAACACCAGCAGATCAGCTCATTTTAGACAAAGTGTTTGCAGGATGAGCTCATCACTATTGTAATTAATTTAAAAACAGGATTTATGTCAGTATATAGGTTTATAAAATAGAGGTTAAGTTGGTTTTATATTCGCACATTCAGACTTTCCCCTTAATAATATAATTTCATAAAAGTATTATTTGCAAACTCTAAATAGCAAAATCATATTAGCAGCAAATGACTATCAAAACATTCGCAGTCAAATAAACCGTTTTAATGTTGTTTTCAAGTCATACTTGCATGCTAATTCCGATCGAATATTCAAGTAACATAAAGGAACGAATGAGCAAATATAAAACCAACTTTACCTCTATGTTTATCAAGTATTCACACCAATAAAGTAATCAGATTGTCAGCAGTCACGCGTCTGATAGAGGTAAAGTTGGTTTTATATTCGGATATTCAGACATTCTTCTTAATAATATAATTTCAGAAAAGTTTTCTTTGCAAATTCTAAATAGGGAAATAATATTAGCAGCAAATGACTATCGAAGTACAACATCGTTCACAGTCAATTAGTTAGTGTTAATGTTGTTTAGAAGTCATACTTGCATGCTAATTCCGATCGAAAATTCAAAGTAACATGGTAAACAATATAGAGACTGCTAAATGAATGAATCTGCGAATATAAAACCAACTTTACCTCTATGCGCGTCTGTACAGAAACTGAGAAATCAGAAAAACCGTTGGAAAAAAAGAGCGCCAAAACTATTTAAACTCTCTGCATCAAACTTCATACGCGTTTATTCCCGTTGTTTTCCTTCAGATACTTTGAGATATTGCTCAAAGAAACGCTGATAAACTCAAACACTTCAATCATATTTTCCTCTCAGAGCTCCTCTCTGCCTGCTGTATTGTTTTGGTCAGCAGACACACAGATAGAGGTGAACTCAATGCAGAAACTAGTCGCAGATTGTCGCTTTAATAAACTGTAAAGTGTGTTTTATTGTTGTGTAAACACGAGAAAAAGCGTCAACGACTCACCTCAGCTCTGAAGACTCGACGCTGAATGAACGCGTCAGTGCTGACGTCATCACGGCGTGGCGAGAGCAACGGTGGATCAACAAAAACGCGGCAAATTAAAAGCTGATGAATCAAAACAATAGCTAATGTAGACAAAACACACTTCAAATTTCATAATAAAGACAATACATTAAACAAAAGATGTAACTAAACATACCTTACACCTCTTCAGACTGGAGATGAGTAAATGTGTAATCTGTAAATCTTGCATTTTGCGTCCTGAGGAGAGTTTGAGACATGTCTTGTGCTCAGTAACACAAAAGTCCCACACTCATAGTGAGTGAAATATACACTTTCAAATATACACAAGGGAGGAAAACCATCACTGTCCTATCACTAGAAAACATTTGACTTATTACGCAGCCTGGGGCGCTCAAATGAATGATCTCTGTGTGATTTTTCTATGATCTTAGAGCTGAATATGAGTCATGTTCTCTAGATTACGTCAGCTGCTCGTCAGGTCCGGATGAATGACCTAAAGTAGGCGTACATGTAAATGTGGAGGGCATGGCCTGTAAGTCCTATCACAGTTTGTTTTGTCTTTTCATAGGCCCGTTGTCCACCGAGGTTTTATTCTAGGAAACAATAGTGTTTGAGGCTCACAGTATGCCATTTTCTTTTATTATTCTACTATGCCTTAGTATACCCAGATTTTTATTATAGGGCACCTTAGATTACGTTAAAATGTCAGTAAATTAAATACACTTTACACACTTATTTACACATTTGTATTACGAAGAGCAGGCAATAGTCAGACTGCACTATGGTCAGCAGTATCTTCATAAAAATGTTTTATTAAAATAAATGAACAACAAATGAATCTGTCATGACGGTCTCTGCAAGGGAAGGCATTATCTACACACAATATGAATCCCCAATTCGATAAACACTACAAACTATAAAACACTACTTACGAAAACACTTAACCAAAAAAACAGACATATCCAAACGCCCAACACAAGCTCTAAAAGCGGGCTTCATTCCAGACCAGTTCAGCTCGATGACGTATAATGAGTCCGACATCGCCTGTAGACCCATTGAGCAACCGTCTTTTTACAGAAGCGGAACCGATTTAAAAAGTCAAGAGTGATGTGTTTAGTGTCGTAGAATAAAACGTGAAAGTATCTTGAGTTTGTGTTTGCCACCAACCTTATTTAAGCCATTTAACCAAAATCCCATTCAAAAACCCACTGACTCTGGGACGAGGGAACCAGAACTGCTAACATGCTAACTGCTTACGAGTTTTTGCATACAAACTGATGTCATAGTTGCTCCAGTATATTGATAAGCTGTGGTGGGCGTTTTCTATCAGTCTTGCATTGAACGTGGTCAACCAATCACAACAGACTGGGTCATCAGACTAATCACCGCAGATTAGCGTCACACAAAGCAAGAGTTTGGAAAAAATGGATCGCTGAACAAATCATATGGGAGTTATTGGGGTCATTAGGTAAAAATAAATGCATATTATAAGACAATAACAGTGTTCTTTGAGCTTGCGTTCACATCAGCCTGTTGTCGGAGACCCCAAAACCAAAATAGGACCTTTTATAATGAATAACAGGGGCTGTTTAACTGAGAAATCTGGTGTGTGTGAATACAGAGTAGTTTCCAGGAAGGGAAATTTCATTCTGCTTTTTTAGGTTGTTATTTTTCTCTCCAGTGTGACTCCTCTCATGTATTTTCAGGTGTCCTGATTGTCTGAATGTTTCGTTGCAGTGTGAACACTTGTAAGGTTTCTCTCCAGTGTGAATCATCTGATGGTATTTTAAACGTGACGGATGTCTGAAACTCTTTCCACACTCAGAGCATGAAAAAGGCCTCTCGTTAGTATGAACTCTAACATGTCTCCTCAGCTCTGCAGGCCTCTTAAATGCTTTACTGCACTGATCACATCTGTGTGGTTTCTCTCCAGTGTGGATCAGCTTGTGTTTCTTAAGATGTGATTTCTGTGTAAAACTCTTTCCACACCCAGAGCATGAATAAGGCCTCTCGTTAGTATGAAGTCTAAGATGTCTTTTCAGCTCTGCAGGCCTCAAAAATGTTTTTCCGCACTGATCACATTTGTGTTTTCGCTCTCCAGTGTGGATCAGCGCGTGTTCATTAATGTTTGATATTTGTTTCAAATTTTTCCCACACCGAGTACATGTGAACAGTTTCTCTCCAGTTTGAGTCATTTTGTGATGTCTAAGGGTGCCAGCCAGTCTGAATCTCTCATCGCAGTGTGAACACTCATAGGTTTTCTCTTCAGTGTGAATCATCTGGTGTCGTTTCAATTGTCCAGCTCTAATGAAACTCTTCCCACAGTCAAAGCACACAAACTCTCTCACACCAGTGTGGATCTTCTGATGATCTTTTAAATGTGATTTCTGTGTAAAACTCTTTCCACACTCAGTGCATGAATAAGGCCTTTCGCTTGTGTGAAGTCTAAGATGGTTCCTCAGTGCTAAAGCCCTCAGAAAAGTTTTGCCGCACTGATCACATCTGTGTGTTTTCTCTCCAGTGTGGATCAGCATGTGTGTTTTCAGGTTTCCTGAACGACTGAATCTCTTGTTGCAGTGTGAACACTTGTAAGGTCTCTCTCCTGTGTGTATCCACATGTGATACTCGAGATAGCATTTGTGCCTGAAACTCTTTCCACACAGAGTGCAGGTGAAACCTTTCTCAGCTGTTCTTTCCACTGAAAATTCATCTTCAGTCTTTGATTGAGTTTCTTCTTCCCTCTTGACATGATGTTTCTCCTCATCTTCACTCAGTTCTTCACTCTCCTCCTTCACCTTCACACCTGAAAATTAATAAGTCACATGTTAAGAGTCTAGTTTTTTCTCCGTACAGTTGAATGATCATGCATAAGAGCATTTGTGTTTGGCTGAGATGTGTACGAGGTCAAATATGTTAACACGTTAGCTTTTAAGATGTGGCTCCTTCATAGACATGACACATTTAAGGGTGTGCTCTCACTAGTAGTACTCTCGAAACAGTTCCTGTTTGTTGTGGTTCTTTTTTTGTGATCTGCAGAGTCTTCATGGTTGCTGGTATGTGGGTGGGTCATCTCACCTGAGACCCCTTATGTGGTGCCTATAAAGAGTTTAACATTTGATTTGAGAGGAGAGCTCGATTAGCTGGACCTGCCTGGCGTTTTGATTAGTTCAGTTTGTTTTGCATCATGAGCTCAGTTCACTACTATGCACACGCTTTTCACTACTGACTTTAATTCATACTGACTTGATTGCTTTAAATACTTTTGTTAATTATGCCTTTTTGTTAATCATTTCTCTTTTCAATTTACCTGGTCCGCATCAGGGCTGTGTAATTAATCAAAATTGAATTGCGATTTGAAATGTTGCGATTAGGTAAATCACACAAGGCTGTGATATGAAATATGTACTATTTAATTTCCCCCGCCCAGAGCAAACGCAGGCATGGCGTCTGTGTGTGAGTTTTACTAGCCAATTGAGTGCGCACACTTTCGTTCTGCCCAATCATAATTGCGAACTATGCGCAGATCCGGGCGGTATATCGAATTCTGGGGATATATCGATATGATTTCCACACGCAATGAAGGATTATCTAATATCTTTCATATCGATGTGGTTTGAGGCCACACATGCGCATTCTACGCGAAATAGACCACTCCAAGGTAGCACACGAGCTCCACTTGTACAAATGAGCGCATGCGC
Source organism: Danio aesculapii (assembly GCF_903798145.1). Classification (NCBI taxonomy): domain Eukaryota; kingdom Metazoa; phylum Chordata; class Actinopteri; order Cypriniformes; family Danionidae; genus Danio; species Danio aesculapii. The sequence goes on along the minus strand of NC_079456.1, from coordinate 2,466,127 downwards.
AAAAATGAACGAATTGTTCAAGAACGACACATCCCTACACACATCATGGAGGAACATGCAGTGCCAAGTGCCGGTGTTGTATTGAAATCTGACTCCGTTTACAAATCTGACTCCTCCTCGCGTGCACATGCGTCACACAGCGCCTGCAGCTGTCATTATTGCTGTCATGATTATTTCAGTTTGTTTTGGACAGAGTTGGGAAAGCTACTTGAAAATTGTAGCGACCTTAGCTATTAGCTAATCTACTTAAAATGTAGTTTAACTACACTAAAAGCTACCCTCTGGGAATTGTAGCAAGCTAAGCTAAAAGCTACATGGAAAAAGTAGCTTAGCCACATCTAAGCTATTTTTCCAATTGTCATTTTTAAATCAAACCAACTTAAATCCAAGTCAATCATATCTTAGTGATCAATAAAACTGTCAATGAAACATATGAGGCAGAATTGTTTAGTTCAGTTACTTACTGCAAATATTATACTGTACTGAAACAACTTATAGCAAATATAACAGCAAAAACAAAATCAAAAGAAACCAGGTGTTACTCATTTAAATACTAAAGTAATTTACAGTAAAGGGAAATATTTTAGGAATAAGCATTATATATTTACAACTCTTGATTAATAAATTACACTACATAATGTTGCATCATTAGTAACCATCACGAACTAATAGTAATTACCATAGTATACTTCAGCCTTTACTACAGTAAACTATATATAGAGACCTCCTCTCCCCTCAGTCATCTTTCCATCAAGCAAATTTCTCATGTTAGCCTAATTGGTTGGCGACGTCAACGACCAGAGCGAGAGGTGGCAGTAATGCACCAAAGTGTCACACTTGAATCATGACACAGAGAAACAACAGTATCTGAACACACCGACACTCATCAGTCACTGAAGGAGTAAACTCAAGCTTATTAACAGAGAGACCTGGAGATTGGTCAGTTTCACTGCGGTCAGTGAGTGTCCAGTTTTCTCCAGTTATGATCAATGCAGCAGTGAAGACGAATGTCGGATTAACAACCTCACTGTTCTCCAGCCTCATTATTGAAGAGTAATGAATAAACACAAACCTATTAGTTCTTCAGTCTCTTCCTGTTTAATTCTGCAGGGTTCTGGATCACTCATCTTCTCACTGTCCTTCAATAAACTCTGTCTTTGTCTTTCACTGATGGCAGCAGAGCTGTAGAGGAATAAACAGAGAAATCTGATTCATTAACACTGATTGAGGAAATAAACACATTATGATGTTTTATCTTGTGATACAATATGTGATTTGCTCCAATCAGGTGACACCAATAAAAATAACTTACATTGGTAGATCTGAATATTGATGAGCCTCAGACTATAAACACTCAAACAGTCATTCAGGATCGGCAGCAGATCAGCTCATTTTACAGTGTTTGGAGGATGAGCTCATCACTATTGTAATAAACACATTTTTTTTTGCATTTACATAAATATATAATGTCATTAAGTATTCATACGAATAAAGTAATAAGATTGTTAGCAGCCACATGTCTATGTACAGATAACGTTACTGGGAAATCACAAAAAACGTTGGAAAATTAGGAGCACCACAAACTACTCAATAGGGATGGCTGACCTGAAACTGACGCGTCGAGATCCCGAAGCACAAATGTTTTGAAACACTGCACCGAAGCATGATGCGAAACACCCTGGGGTCTCATGTATCAATGCTGCGTGCGCACAAAAACTTTGCGTAAGCCAGATTTCACGCTCGCGTTTGGATTTACTAACGATGAAATTAATGTGAGAATGTGTGTTGGTCCATGCCAACTTCATGTCTGGCGTACGTGCATTTCTTGAGTGTGTTTGTTTTATTTTCATTGGCGACTCCTAGAGGCGATTATGTTAAATTGCACACTACAAAATATCTTTGAGCCGTGCAATGCTAGCTGTATGGGGCGGGATCATCCGAATGTCTAGCAGGTATCTAAAGTTTCCAAACCATGCAGTTGACCAGTCAAACATTATAGCGCAATTTGCAGTGATCGCCGGTTTTCCCAGCGTAATTGGAGCGATTGACTGCACGCACATTGCTATATGGCGCTATCTGATGACTAATTTGCATACGAGAATCGGAAACATTTCTATTCAATAAATGTGCAAATAATATGTGATGCTCAAATGCGGTTAACATAATACACACACTTATTAATAATTCCTACTTGTCTTTCTCGTGATAAAGAGTAGGCAAATCTGATATGTAATGGGGAAAAAGAAGTTGATCAGACGCTGGATTCAAACTGGGTTCATGATCGATCATGTTGTAGTATGAATTGAACACAAGTCTTTGTAGATAAGGCCCCAGGTCATTTGACTAAAGCGGTTTAAAGCATCAGTCAATTCAGAAGCGTTTCGAGATCTGGCAAATCTGCGTTTGACAGACAGGGTTGGAGAAAAATCTCATGTAGCCTAGTGGACTGTGCGTGTGCACAGAATAACTGTACTGCAAATATCCCGAATTGTACAAATACTATGAAATTATGCCCTGATGTATTTGTTAATGTTACCTTTTTATGACAGAAACGAGACATATTTATTCAGTTGGATGTTAGACCAATGTTAAAATAAAACACAAGAACAGAGCGTTTAAAAACTAATGTCTATAGCTGCATCACCCTGGATGTGAACACACATACAGATCTTTCCGAAATAATTGATTACTTCAAACTTGGCACAAAAAACTCATGATCGCATCTGCAACTAGGCTACACGTAGTCCGTTTATTCGCAAACTATACATGAAGTGAAAGTGAAAGTCTCTCTTTGTGTATTTTTGTGTGAGTTATTTAATATATCCGCATAGTTGTCTAAATTAACGTCCTGTGAGTGTTTTATAACAGACGAGCTGCCACACAGGAGGATCTAGCAAGGCTCAGTGGTGTTTCTGCCATAGACTGTAAAATAAACGTTCATATGAGCTTCAGACACAGTTGAAGTCAGAATTATTAGCCCCTGTGAATTATTAGCACACTTGTTTAGTTTTTTCCACAATTTCTGTTTAGCGAAGAGAAGATTTTTCAATACATTTCTAAACATGAAAAAGATAAAATAAATCAGTTATTAAAACTATTATGATGACAGTAAATAATATTTTACTAGATATTCTTCAAGACACTTCTATACAGCTTAAAGTGACATTTAAAGGCTTAATTAGGTTAACTAGACAGGTTAGGGTAATTAGGCAAGTTATTGTATAACGACGGTTTGCTCTTTAGAATATTGAAAAAATATATAGCTTAAAGGAGCTAATAATATTGACCTGAAAATGGTGTTTAAAAAAAATTAAAAACTGCTTTTATTCTAGCCGAAATAAAACAAAAAAGCCTTTCTCCAGAAGACACAATATTATCAGACATACTGTAACACTATTTAGAAAATATTTAAAAAAATAAAAATTCAAAGGGGGGCTAATAATTCTGACTTGAACTGTGTGTGATATATATATATTTTTTATTTTTTTGCCTATAAATATACCATAATTTCATACAAACATTAGAAAATGTCAGACACGTGGGCCTTCAAAAATTGATCAGAGAAAGAAGTGGGCCCTGGTTTAGAGCTCATTTCTGGTTAATGATGTCACAATTTACCGGTGTTTTGGAATAGACGTATGAATGGTCTTTTCTGAAAAAATTCCAGAACGTCCTTGCTTGTGTGAACAGCGCTTTTATGAGTATACCGGTAAAGTTTTTCTGGAAATTTTCCATATATTTTCTGGTATCACTGTGTGAAAGGGGCTACCATCTCTGCATGCTAGTCAGGAACTCACACTCCTTCACTAAATCACTTGAAATCTCAATTCTACAAACGTGGGCTTTAATACCTCAGTTTGCTTTACTGCTTTTTGCTGAAGCTGTTCCAGGTAAAGTTGAGATAAAGTTAGTTTTATATTCACACATTTGGACTTTCTCCTTAATAATATGATTTCAGAAAAGTATTTTTCCCAATTCTGAAGAGTGAAATCATATTAGCAGCAAATGACTATCATAGTACGTCGATGTTTACAGTCAAATAAACAGCACCAATGTTGTTTTGAAATCATATTACATGTGATTTCAGGCTGGATATTTAAAGTAGCATCGCAAACAATACAGAGAGCATATCATAAGTTGTCACTAAACGAATGTGTAAATATAGAACCATATATTGATGGTATCTAGCTGTATGGTATCTCAATATTTAGGTGTCACTGTAGAGACTGGTTTTGAAACGTTGCTAAGCCTTCACACATTTGGTTCAACTGTTTCATGAAGCTTCCCTTAGCCCACCACTATTTAATGTTTTCTGCATCAACACTGCATATCTTTCACAGTATATTCCCTTCATAGATAATTTGTTGGGATATTAGAAACACAAACATGGAAAAACTCAAACACATTCACTCATATTATCCTCTCAGAGCTCCTTTCTGCCTGCTGTATTGATTTGGTCAGCAGACACACAGATAGAGGTGAACTCAATGCAGAAACTAGTCGCAGATTGTCGCTTTAATAAACTGTAAAGTGTGTTTTATTGTTGTGTAAACACGAGAAAAAGCGTCAACAACTCACCTCAGCTCTGAAGACTCGACGCTGAATGAACGCGTCTGGGCTGACGTCATTACGGTGAGGCGGGAGCAGCGGGGGATCAACAAAAACGCGCCAAATTAAAAGTTGACAAGCCAAAACAATCGCTGGTGTAAACAAAAACAACCACCTTACACAATCATGTGAGGTGGCACGTTTTACTAGGCACTTAAAGCCTAAAATTATGATTACAAATGCACACGTAATAGGCATATATTTCATGTCTCACAGACATATCTAAAATTATCTATTCCTGAAGTAGTAATAAAATGTAAGAATTAATTATTTAAGAAAAAATAACATCAAATAAAAATAATGAAAAATAAACTAAGTATCATTTCACCATATATCATCTATCATTAAAAGTGTACCACATTTCGTTCCTGAACAGGCACAAAACAAAACAAAATTAAGAGCCTTACAAATTAATAGAATTACAGGCAATGATCATTCACATGAAAATGTAACATTATCCAAATAAAAACAATTGTATTTCGACACTTTACCTAATTATATATATTGTATCAGGAGTCCAGTGTTAGGTGAGTTACTTTAAATAAGTAATATATTACAAATTAATGACTACTACTAGAAAATTGTACTTTGACTACATCACTAATTACTTAATTTAAAAAGTAATATAAAAAATACACCAATGAAAATACAAAACAAACTGCAGCTCTTTCAATAATTTAATATCCACTGAAAAACAATACAATGGGTTGATCACAGCATATCGACTTATTCACCAGAGATAGTTCACCGGAAACCAACAATTCTCTCATCATTCACTCGTTCCAAACCTGTTCGTCTTTAACACAAAAGACATTCAGAAGAAAACTGTATATTTGTAACCACTGACATCTATAGTATGCAAAAGCACTGCAGTGTTTGGGTGTTCTGTGTTTGTCTGAGGTAATTAGTCTAGCGAAATGTGTATATTTCGTACAAAGTATGAAGCTAATCGGTTAGCTCCTGTTGCGTGACTAGCGATTTTCATCTGGTGCGCCTGGAAAATGCTAGCACTTGCAATATGCGTTTCAAATATATGTGCACATGCCGCACGCTTCCATTGGGAATAATGACTTGCGCATGCAAAAGATACGATATGTAAACGGCCCCATAAGCAGCTAAGCTTCTCTCACATTCAGAAGATACCTTCACTCCTGGTCCTGAACAAAAATCCAATTTAGCCTGTTTAGGCAGAGTTGGGCCACCGTGTTTTTGGGCGCCAGTGACCTCCTTGATGACGAGTATTATCGTAAAATGCTTTCTGTTCAAGTGCTTGAACAAGCTGCTGGTTGAGTTAAAAGCAGTGAAAAGTTCTTTAGAGACTGGACATAGACTGACTTTCACAGCAATATTTTAGTTTTTACACTCAATGAAATCAAAGTAACGTCTGTATTTCCACTTGAAGCAGCCACTCTGGTCAGCAGCCATTTCAGCTCGCGTTCTCCAGCTATTTAAAAGTGCATGCTCAGTAACTGATGTTGCAGCAGAAAACGTGATTTAAAATAAGTGTTTTTTCTTCTACAGTCTATATTTGTAATGTAAGTAACGCAATTACACAGACTTTAGTAACTGTAATCAAATCACACACATTTAAAATGTAACTCATTACATTACTGCGTCCCCCCAAAAATGTCATTAGAATACAGTAACTCATTACTGTGGGACGCCGTACACCCAACTCTGCAGGAGGCAAAACGACAGACGATGACAATAATAAAAGCTTCAGATAATGTTGTTTGGTGAGGAACTCCATCTATAAGCTGATCTGAATCCCACAATGAAGCTGCTGTCAAAACTTTACATGATGTTTCTTCATCCTAAAGCTGGTGAAGAGTTTTACACAAACTGATTGTGTTTGCGTGTCTGAGTAGACTAGACGAGTGGCCAAAACTCTACGGTTTCTCTTCAGTCTTAATCCTCTCCTGCAGTTTCAGTCTTGAGCTTCAATAATAGCCTTCACACACTTAATGCACAAACACAGACTCTAAGGGTGCTTTCACATCTGTGAATCGATTCAGTTGTTCCAAATCAGGAATTACAATTGTTAGATTGTTGCTCTTTGTTGTTGGTGTGGTTCGCTTTTACACAGCAAAGTTTCTAAATGGACCAAAATAGCTAAAACAAGTCACGTGTGAGTAAACTCTCCTCACATTGGTCAGAGTTTCACGGTTTATTTTGCAGAGTCCCGCTCAGCTGTCATGCGTCATTATTTAAAATATGATGACGAGCAATAAGACAATATATTATATGTGAGGACCGGGGGGTTTGGTGGTGTTTGACAGGGTGTGCGACGTGTCTGAAGAGCAAGGAGGGATGCGGGAGGGGTGAGAGAGGTGCGCGACATATTTGAGGACAGAGAGGAAGACGCACGATTTCAGGGAAATTATCACTCGGGAGTCCCTGTGCATTTGCGGGAGATTCCTGGAACTTCCGGGAGACTTGGGATGTCTGGAATGACCTCCCGCCCTACTCATAATTCTCTCCACATATAGCCATATATATATATTACATATCCATAAAACACTGATATAACCGTGCTCGGATTGCATCACTTTCTTACTACAATTGATATGCTCCAGAGTTTGTTTCAATCGAGCCGAGACCACCTCATTCAGGCGATCTTGGACCGATTGATTTGGTGCGGATCCGAGCGCAATTGCTGGATTCACATATGCCGAACCGTGCTGACTGGGCAAACGAGACAGGTTACGAAACAAAAGTCTAGGTATGAAAGCACCCTAAGATGTCTGTTCAGCTGTTTATTGGTGATTTGTCTCTCCAGTGTGGATCAGCATATGTTTATTAAGGTTTGATAGTCGGGTGAAACTCTTCCCACACTGAGCACATGTGTACGGTTTCTCTCCTGTGTGACTCCTCTCATGTGTCTTCAGCAATCCCGAATCTCTGAATGTTTTGCTGCAGTGTGAACACACGCAGGGTTTCTCTCCAGTGTGAATCATCTGATGTCGTTTCAAGTCTCCAGCTCGAATAAAAGTTCCCCCACACTCAAAGCACACAAACTCTCTCACACCAGTGTGGATCTGCTGATGTTTTCTTAAGCATGACTGCTGTGTAAAACTCTTTCCACACTCAGAACATGAATACGGCTTCTCTTTTGTATGAAGTCTAAGATGTTTCTTCAACTCGTAAGGCCTCAAAAATGTTTTGCCGCAGTGATCACATCTGTGTGTTTTCTCTCCAGTGTGAATCATCTTGTGTGAATTCAGGTTTCCTGAATGATTGAATCTCTTGTCGCAGTGTGAACACTTGTAAGGTTTCTCTCCTGTGTGGGTCCTCATGTGAATCTTGAGATTATATTTACAACTGAAACTCTTTACACACTGAATGCAGGTGAAACAATTTACAGCTGTTCTTCCCATTGAAAAATTATCTTCAGTGTTTGTATGAGTTTCTTCTTCACTCCTGACATGATGTTTCTCCTCATCTTCACTCAGTTCTTCACTCTCCTCCTTCACTATCACATCTGAAAATTAATAAGTCACATGTTTAATAATCTAGTTTTATCCGTACAGTCAAATGATCATAAATAAGAGCATTTGTGTTCGGCTGAGATGTGTAAGTGGTCAAATATGTTTGCAACTTGGCTTTTAAACGCTAAATATAACTATTTGGCCCCTTCAAATGTGTCATACACTTAAAGATGTACTCTCAGTAGGCACGGTTGCCTCTAAATCGAGACCGGCGCAATTGTCATCAATGACAGACTCCTTTTTTAAAAGGTGACTATGCAAGAACTGGATGAGTTTGTGGTTGGGTAGTTGTTTTTGGTAAGTATTAGCTTTTTTCTAAGTATAAAATATAAAAACTGTCAAAAAACAGGTATATGCCATTATGGTGCATGATGAAGCCCCATTGGTTCATGTCAAAAGCCTGTAGGTCAAAATCCGGCCAGCCATATCATTTTATGAGTCCCACAAGAGCGGAAGATTAAAGAGCCCCTATTATGGGTTTTAGAAAATGACCTGTCATGTAGTCTGTAGCACAGCTCTAAGTGAAAGAAAACATTCAGCTGAGGTTTACACCTGAAACTGCACTGTTTACACCACTCTTTATTCTCAAATAGAGGCAACTCAGAATCTCTTATAGGAATAGTCTTGGTTTCAAATGTTTAGCGGTTTCATATGGACATCGATATAAAACATTACCTTCTCGCACTACACTAGTGTTTGACTGTGAGATGCGGCTGTGGGGAATAGATGGTTAAAGTTAATTTTCCGTACAATACTACTGTTTAACTGTAACTAGCGCTGCACAATTAAGCGAAAGAAAATCGTGATCTCGATTTGACCCCCCACACGATCTTAATCCAGCATTTCTATGATTCTGCCAATTACATTTTCAAGGTCAGAAGAGAAACATGAAGCAAGTCTTTACGTGTTAAATATACGTTGCTTATATATGTTCTTTAGCTCTCAGGGAAGGCGGTCACACTTTTTTGCTCTCCCTCCCATATGTCTCCTGGCTGGCTCCTCTTGTCTCGTCTTATTCTATCTCTGAGGCTCTCTGTGCCCTGCTATCCAAACGAATAAGGAATTATGGATTTGATCAACTGGTCTCTGAACGCAATTGACACCATCTTCTCGATGAGAAGTCTGGGTTCGGGGGAACCCAACTGTCCTGCGAGGATGTTTGCAGCTGAATACATGATGGGCGGGTGGGAGAAGTGGCGCGTCCTGTGCCTGGCTGCTCTGTCCCTGGAGGATATTGAAGATATCTGTCTATTTGGAACTTTGATAACAGGGTTTCTGCTGATGGGCTTATGTGGGGCCCTGGGGTATCGACGTTTGATGAAAGTGGTCAGTGCAGCTCAAAACTCCACCAAGCTGGCCGGCTTGATTAAAACGGTCTTAGACCGCAAATTAGAAAACATCAGGGTGAAACTAGCAGCTTTGCAACGAGATTTGGTCAGACCTGGAGACCAGTGACGGACATTAATTATCTGTAAAATTGGCAAATATTGACCCAAATTTGGAAAACTTTCCTGCCTGACGGTCTCGGCTGGAGACAAACAACTTCTCCCGGATAGGAAGATAAGGAGATGCTCTGAAATTCCTACTCCCTGTCAAGGACACTTGCTTTTTTTCGCCATGTTTTTTAATTCCTCTTTCTAAACATTACCTCCTGTCGAACAGTCTTTCCCTGAAATGTGTGATTGTGATGTTTGTGTATGGCTGTGGGGGGGGGGGGGGGGGGTATTCTATTTCACTACATGAAAGTGTATGTGACAAATAAATGCTTCATTCGTTCACCTCCAAATTGTGTTAAAAATGTCACATATTGTATTTATAAAGTATAATTCACCCAAAAATGTCATTTCTGTCTTCATGTAATGACGTATTCACAGCTGCAAAATCACACGTGAGCTGAATGTGAGCTGTTACTACAGAGAGGACGTGTGCGCGCCTGTTAATGAAGTCTACTTCAGTGAGCAGAACCTGCATAGGCTGTTTCATTCATTCATTCTACTTAGTCCCTTTATTAATCTGGGGTCGCCACAGCAGAATGAACCGCCAACTTATCCAGCATATTGTGGAGAAAAATGAATTTATTTTTATTACTTTTGTGTCTTTATTTTGTATTAGAAAACATGTTTAGACTGACAACAGATTAATCAATCTTTTTCTTTTGTATGACACCATATATTAACCAAACACGCTTCTTCTTTCTTACTGTGTTGCATACTACTTAGAAGGAACTGCTGACAAGAGGGAAATCGCAGAATAAGAATAAATATAGTGCGGGGCCTTGCTCCAGTCTAACAAGAAATCTAGACATGTCACAAGGAGCTGGATGCTTGTAGAAGTTGTGAAATATATTGAAGATCACTTAACTGTTCAGTTCTGGTATGCGGAGAAGGGCTGCAGAAAGAGGAAGTATGTTTGGGTACAACAGGCAAAGGACTGCAGAATGACTGATAAGTGACGTTACACCAAAACTCCACCTGTTAATATCAGTTGTGTATATATGCTGGTGTTAGGGAAATGTAAGTTAGTTGCGAACCTCCTGAATGTAATTCTTGTATTGCATTGGGGTAACGTAACCCAGAGCTCTGTCATTAAATTATTCATTTGTATCTAACAAATTACTAATATTTTTGGCATTGAAGAAAACCCTCTCCTGACCTTTTCTTATTGAACATGCATGGAATAGGCCTGATACTCCAACAATATGTTTTACGCAGCGGATGCCCTTCCAGCCACAACCCAATACTGGGAAACTGCATAGGTTGTTTGTAACAGGTAACATTCAGTTTGTTGCACAGAGTGATCTTTTGGAAGGCGCGCGTGAAGTATGATTTGCATGTGTGTTTTTTTTCTCAAAGTGACGACAGCCATGACATGAGCAGTACTCTGGGGTGAAAGTGAAACTGAAAGTGTGCATATCATTTAAATGATCATATCGCATTTTAGAGTCATGATTATGAAAAGCATTTGATATGTTTTTTTCTTTCATGACGAGCACAAAGTGTTGTACATGAGAATAAACATTTACAATGTCAGTATAACTACTCTAGCCTACATAACTTTAAAATGTAATACAGGAGAGAGTCTGATAATATCTCATTTTATTTTAGTAAAAAAGTGGTCTAATGTCAACGACAGATTGCAAGCATATGTCTCAAACATAGTGTGTGTCAAAAACATTGCTTATTGTATGAACTCTAAGATGTTTCTTTAGCTCTGGAGCTTTAAAAATGTATTCGTGATTTCTCTCTCCAGTGTGGATCAACACGTTTATTAAGAGATGATCCTTACAGAGTACATGTGAATGATTTCTCTCCAGAGTGACACCTCTCATGTGTTTTCTGGTGTCCTGAATCTCTGAATGTTTTGTCGCAGTGTGAACACACGTACGGTTTCTCTTCAGTGTGGATCATCTGGTGTCATCTCAAGTCTGCAGATTTAATAAAACTTCCCACACTCAAAGCAGACAAACTCTTTCACACCAGTGTGGATCTTCTGATGTGCAAATGTGACTGATGTCTAAAACTATTTCCACATTGAGAGCCTAACTAAGGCTTCTCATTTGTATGACTTCTAAGATGGACCCTCAGCTGTGAAGGCCTCAAAAATGCTTTGTCGCATTGATCACACTTGTGTGTTTTCTCTCCGGTGTGGAGCGGCATGTGTTTGTTAAAGTGTGCTAATTTTGTGAAACTCTTCCCACACTGAGAACATGTTAATGGTTTCTCTCCAGTGTGAGTTGTTTTGTGATATTTAAGGGAACTAGCCAGACTGAATCTCTTGTCGCAGTGTGAACACACGTAAGGTTTCTCTCCAGTGTGAATCCTCTGGTGCTGTTTCAAGTAATCAGCTCTAGTAAAAGCCTTCTTACACTCAAAGCACACAAACTTTCTCACACCAGTGTGGATCTGCTGATGTTTTCTTAAACTTGACTGCACTCCAAAACTCTTTCCACACTCAGAGCATGAATAAAGCTTCTCCTTTGTGTGAACTCTAAGATGGTTCTTCAGCTCTGAAGGCCTCAAAAATGTTTTGCCGCAGTGATCACATGTGTGCGTTTTCTCTCCAGTGTGGATCATCATGTGTGAATTCAGGTTTCCTGAATGATTGAATCTCTTGTCGCAGTGTGAACACTTGTAAGGTTTCTCTCCAGTGTGAATCATCATGTGACGCTTAAGATCGTATTTAGAGCTTAAACTCTTTCCACACTGAGTGCAGGTCAAACCTTTTATGTCCGTTCTTTCCATTGAAACACCATGTTCAGTCTTTGATTCAGTTTCGGTTTCAGTTTTGACATGATGTTTCTCCTCATCTTCACTCAGTTCTTCACTCTCCTCCTTCACCATCACATCTGAAAATTAAAGAGTCACATTTTAAGGCTCAATCCCAATTCTATTTTTGTACACCTTCCCCTTGGCCCTTACAACCAAGGGTTAAGGGGAAGGGCTTCAAAAGTTACCCCTAAAAATTGGAACAGCACTGCAGCATCTGCACACGTCATTATATGTCATCACGATCTCTTGCTTCATATGAGATCAGACGATGGCGACTGCTGTAGTTATTCCTGTTGCTTTATTTTTTGGTATTTAAGAAATCACTGAAGGCATGTATCATGTTATCATAATGATATAATGTGGCAATAAGATCGTAACAGTACTGTGCATTTACACAATGGCCATATTCATCTATGTAAACACACCAAAAACAACATTAACATTATAGCAGACACTGTAAAAAGCCCATTCCCAGCCACTAGACTTTTCTACAGGGTATTCAAGTGTCTGAATGTTTTGGGACTGCTATACAGGAGTTATGATTATGGATTATAGATATCAAAATTTAGCGCATTTTTTTTTTTTTCATTTTTAAAAAAAAGCATGCCAGTAAAACATGAACGCGGTTATGAATATATTAAAATATGTGCTTGTTTGTCGTAAAAATTCATAATAATGACAAAAAATACTAATTTGTGGATCTCCTTATTTCCAGGTGCAGTGATTCTGCCGTTGTGGCTGGTGTATTCTGGGAAATTTTCTTACCCCTTTGGTTTCGAGTGTGGTCCTGAAAAATCTTCGTTCGAAGGGCTATACACCCCTTCCCCTTAGCCCTATGCCTTCAAGCTGAAGAGGATTGGGACACCCCTACCCCTTGACGTGAACACTCAAAACGAGGGGTAAGGGCTAAGGGGTAGAACTGGGATTGGGCCTAAGAGTCTACTTTTTATCTATACAGTCAAATGATCATGAATAATGTGTTTGGCTGAGATGTGTAAGACCTTCATAGATATGACACATTTAGGGATGTACCCTCACTAGGCATGGTTGCCTTGAACTGAGACCGGGCGCAATTGTCACCATTTTCATAAGGTGACTGTGCAAGAAATGGATGTGTTTATGGTTGGGAGGTTGTTTTTGGTAATTATTAGCTCTTTACCAAGTTTAAAATATAAAAAGGTGTTAATACATGCCATGACACTGAGTGAAGAAGCCACATTGGTCCATGCCAAGGGTGACAAACTCTAAGCTTGCAGGTAAAAATAATTTTATGTGGCCCCAAAGAGCGTAAGATTAAAGAGCCCCATTATGGGGTTTTATCTTACAAGCAGTGCAGATTCTCTGGTGTTTGTTGAATTTGCTAATTCTACGCTCCTGCTACAATCAACTGATCATACGCCGACGTGAAACTCTGCTTTCACTTTCATATCAATGGTTTGAGCTGCCGAACCGAACACACCACCAATGAGCTTGCAGTCGATTTTCAAAATACTTTTCCTGCTGTGGCGCTATTACTGAATGTGTGACGTTGTTATTAATTGGGATTATTGTTGAGAATAGAGTAATAAGCTGGTGTTCAACAGCATTGCTTTAATGATTCTCTGCACTGGGCTCACACATATACTCTGGACGAGGCACTGCTGTTGAGCTGTGGTGGGAGTTTTCTTTTCCATCTCATGTTGAACGCAGTCAACCAACCACAAGAGAATGGGTCACCAAGATATGACCTTTTGTAATGCATAATAGAGGCTATTTAACATCTAATGCGATTAAGTATTCATGCGTGTGGACATTACCTACACAGTCAACGCAACAACGTGAATGACGGTGAATGTGTGACGGGTTTGCATCGAACGTACAGAATTTCCTTCAATCATGTCTTTCGCTCAAGTTCAAGATAATAAAGTTTAGAATCACATGCAGTTAAACATCCCACGAGTAATCTAGAGCGAGCGATGTAGTGTGTGTGTAAACCTGGAGAATGGTCAGTTTCACTGTGGTCAGTGAGTGTCCAGTTTTCTCCAGTTATGATCAATGCAGCAGCGAAGACGAATGTCGGATTAACAACCTCACTGTTCTCCAGCCTCATTATTGAAGAGTAATGAATAAACACAAACCTATTAGTTCTTCAGTCTCTTCCTGTTTAATTCTGCAGGGTTCTGGATCACTCATCTTCTCACTGTCCTTCAATAAACTCTGTCTTTGTCTTTCACTGATGGCGGCAGAGCTTCAGGAGAAGAAACAGAGAAATCTGATTCATTTACACTGATTGAGGAAATAAACACGTTATGATGTTATATCTGATGATACAATATGTGATTTGCTTAAGTCAGGTGACAACAATAAAATTTACTAATATTTCTAGATCTGAATATTGAAGAGCCTCAGTTTATAAACACTCATTAAACAGCAGCAAATCAGCTCAGTTTACACAGCGTTTAAAGGATGAGTTCATAATTAATTAAAACATTTTTACCAAAAAATGAATATGTAATGTCTGCATCAAACTTCATACATATTTATTCCCATCGTTTCCCTTCAGATTATTTGGCGATAATACTAAATACAAAGCTGATGAACTCAATCAGCTCATGTTTTCCTCTCACAGCTCCTCTCTGCCTGCTGTATTGTTTTGGTCAGCAGACACACAGATAGAGGTGAACTCAATGCAGAAACTAGTCGCAGATTGTCGCTTTACTAAACTGTAAAGTGTGTTTTATTGTTGTGTAAACACGAGAAAAAGCGTCAACGACTCACCTCAGCTCTGAAGACTCGACGCTGAATGAACGCGTCTGAGCTGACGTCATCACGGCGTGGCGGGACCAACAGTCAAATTAAAAGCCGACAAGCCAAAACAATCGCTACTGTAGACAAAACAAAACGAAAAAACCCACCTTACTCAATCATGTGAAGTAAATCATTTAATTAGGCAGGTAAAACGCTCTGCATTTACCAAATTGAAAGGTGCAGTGTTACTTTGACATCCAGTGGTTGAACTAGGTATTGCACACCTGAATCAAGACATTCACTCGGCTTCTCCTCTGAGAAGTCTTTTTTTTCTGTCTGTTTTATTTTATTTATTTTTTATTAACAACAAATACAGAATTAAACAGTAATATAAAAATATATATGCCAGAGTGTACATAAAAAACATTCAGTAATTAAAAATCTAATCTTGCTTAAGAATATTATGTCTTCTCTGCTTTTTTATTAACAATGTTCTCCAAACTTGTGAAGTAGTCCTTAGTTTCTTGAAGGAAATGAACAAAATTTGGCTTTGATCCAGTCCATTTTTTAATGTTTATAAAACGTTCCCATAATAATAAAAGTTTGTACTAGAAAGGTACATTTTTTTACATATATTGACATAATAAATGCAAAAATCAAAAATTTTGTAACTTGAATACAATATTTGTTTTCCTTCCAAGAACATTTCCCACATCCACCCAGAAAATCCTTGTGAATATACAATCACAAATCATATGGACAATAGATTCCTTTTCCATGCACCAAAAATCACAGGAATATTCAATATCCAAAATTAAACCTCTCTAAAGCCTCATTAGCTAGATATATACAATGTAAAAAAAATACAATTTATATTTAAATTAGTCCATTTTAAATTATTATATATAACTGTATCACCTGTTATAATATTTCTAATATATTTATTAGCATAACTATGTTTATTAATATCAATATCTCCTATAAAAAAGGTTTTCTTTAACATATTTCCTTTCTAAAGATTTATTTCCATACTTATTTCCATAGCTGCTGAGATATGGCATCAAATACATACTCCTTTGGAGTAACTGGAAAACCAAATTTATCTAAAAATTCACTGTAAGATAATAAATTTAAATTTAGAAGTTGTCTAACTAATATAATATCATGTTCATACTATTTTTGGAAGAAGAGAGATTTATTTTTACATTGAATACATCCATTATTCCAAATAATATACTTGTTTGGGGAACTCCTCTGAAAAGTCCACTCAAGCTCAGGCTGCCAGATTGATGTGAGTGTGCCTGACTATCGAGCCATAGGGCTGATTTACAAGCAACGGCACCCGAATGGATGGAAAATAATACGCCAAATCGGGACTAATTGTTCAGATTCCGCATCAGCACTTAAAACTATCTACAAAAACTGATCGAGAAGATTTAGTCGTGGAAATGTATATAATATTATACAGATGTAGAGAATCTATGTATAAATGTACATTTTTGTTGGGTACATATTGGAATAACAGCAAATAAAATGCCAGATAAGATGGCAAAAAGAATCATTGAAGAAAAATCTTGTAGATATTAAAGTAACTTTAGGAAGGAATGAAATGAGATCAGTAATTATTAAGGAAATAACAAATATTTGGCAACAAAGATGGCATGCTATTGCCCCCACCGTTCCCCCCTCTTCAACCAGAGCCATCTGGATGCTTTCTCCGCTGCCTCCACATTGCTTATATCTCTTCTTCAGTTGGCGCCCGTTATTCCCAGTGTACCATAGGCCTTGTTCAGGGTGTAGCTGGCAAATCCCCTACTGCCCACTTCCACTGGCATACACCTGGTCCTTCACCTATTTGTTCAACACTGCTCCACCAGCTCCTGATATTTTTGCTGGCTTTGCGGGCTCTGTGGACTGTCAGGAGGTGCTGTCAAAGGCAGTATTTACATTTCTGCCGTGTTTTGTCTGGTGCAAACAGCCAAATTGCTTATCACTGCAAATCTCGTCATGTAGCGTGTTGTTAGGACACGGCCTTACGATGTAACCTGCTCAGCTAATGTTTACGTTTGTTAAATTTATATTAGCAGCTTTGAGCGGCAGGCGAGCGGCTGGCAGCAGGTGTTGGCAACACTAGGAGGCTCTGGGCACTGTGGGTTGCTTTCGGGCCTAGCTCCTCCTGCGTCTTTAATGACACTGTATACCAGGGATCACCAAACTCATTCCTGGAGGGCCGGTGTCCTGCAGATTTTAGCTCCAACTCTAATCAAACACA
Organism: Danio aesculapii; assembly: GCF_903798145.1. Lineage (NCBI taxonomy): Eukaryota > Metazoa > Chordata > Actinopteri > Cypriniformes > Danionidae > Danio > Danio aesculapii. Next base: position 2,448,764 of record NC_079456.1, on the reverse strand, counting down.
CCTGAATAAACTAATCAAGGTCTTACTAGGTATACTTGAAACACCCAGGCAGGCGTGTTGAGGCAAGTTGGAGCTATTCCATGCAGGTCACCGGACCTCCAGGAACAAGATTGGTGAGCCCTGCTGTATCACAATAATTAATATTTTTACAGTACTGTGACGGTTGGGTTTAGGGTTGGGGTGGGGCGGTGCTTAATTTGTGTATTGTGAAGTCCCAAACAGATCGGGGTAACGGATCTGGCATGTTACCCAAGGATGTAGACGTGTCGCGCACGAAAGTGTGGGTGGTGGGTGGGGTAGCCGGGTAGCCGGATGTGTCGCGGATGTAAGTTAAGAGCCGGGGTGGGGGGTTGATTGCCGCGAACGAAAGTGAAGAGGGTTGGGGAGTCATGGACAAAAGTGCAAGTGAACAGCGGATGGGGAGGAGGGTGGTTAAGGAGGGGGATCGGTAAAATGAGGTGCTGGATCCGGCGTATTCTGGCACAAATTAAGCCCTGGGGTGGGGGTAGGCAATAAAAAATACAATTTATCGGGTAATTTAATAGATAACATAAATAATACTCGGTATAACGTTAAATAAATACAATAAATGGAAAATTAAACAATTCTCGTTAACTTCTGGCCGCAACCATATCTAATCTAACAACAATTGATGCACTGTACTGTCGTTGTTCCATTGTCAAATATGCTGTTTTTTTAGCAAGGCAACCCAGGGTGCTGAAACATAATTGGCTAAACTGGCATTGGGCGGATTAAAAGAAGCAAAACAAAGAAAGACGTTTTGGCGTGTAATGCACATTTTCAAAGCAGAACATCTGATTCAGCATTGTTTTTCAGATAAACAAGAATGTTCACTTTTTTTAAATAACTGCAAACATATTATGGTGTTTTTATGCTTTAGAAGAGTCCAAAACGTACATACAGCACCCTTAATAAGCAAAAGTAAAGGCGCATGCTTGATGGCTGACAGGCATATGTCTAAAATAAACGATTCCTGAAGTAACTAAAATTAGTTTTTACTAAAATATAAGATTATGGAATTATTTTTTATAAAACAATGCACAATTAAACAAAACTATTGAAATGAATGACAATCAAAAGAATCATATATCATCTAGTGTACAGCTTTGTTGAAAAGCTCAATAAAAGATCAACAGCCTGAAAATATAGAGATTTACAGGCAGTGAACATTCATATGAGAATTACACAAATAAAACACCTGAATTTAGATGTTGTGCCTAATTATATGAAACTTATCAGGAGACAAAATAATGGACAATAATAAAAGCTTCAGATGATGTTGTTTGGTGAGGAACTCCATCAATGAGCTGATCTGAATCACACAATGAAGCTGATGATAACCTTTAGATCAGGGGTGTCCAAACTCGGTCCTGGAGGGCCGGTGTACTGCAGACTTTAGCTCCAACTTGCCTCAACACACCTGCAAGGATGTTTCTATAAAGCCTAGTAAGAGCTGGATTGGCTAGCCCAGGTGTGTCTGATTGTGGTTGGAACTAAACTGTGCAGGACCCCTGCCCTCCAGGACCGAGTCTGGACATAGATGAAGGCTGTTTAACTGTGAAATCTGGTGTTTGTGAATAGAGTTTTCAGGAAAGGAAATTTCATTGAGGTGTACGACTCTCTCTTAAAGAGCCTGAATAAAACTTCTCCTTTGTATGAACTCTAAGATGTCTCTTCAGCTCTGAAGCCTTAAAAAATGTTGTTTATTCATGACTTTTCCCTCCAGTGTGCATCAGCACATGTCTATTAAGGTGAGCGAACTGTGCGAAACTCTTCCCACACTGAGCACAGGTGTACGGTTTCTCTCCAGTGTGAGTCCTCTCATGTGTTTTCAGGTATCCTGAATCTCTGAATGCTTTGTCGCAGTGTGAACACACGTACGCTTTCACTCCAGTGTGAATCTTCTGGTGTCGTCTCAAGTCTGAAACTCGTTTAAAAGTCTTCCCACACTCAGAGCAGACAAACTCTCTCACACCAGTGTGGATCTTCTGATGGCCATTTAAATGGGACTTAAGTGTAAAACTCTTCCCACACTCTGAACATAAATATGGCCTCTCGTTTGTATGAACTCTAAGATGTTTCTTCAGCTCTGAAGACCTGAAAAATGCTTTGTCGCACTGATCACATTTGTGTGGTCTCTCTCCAGTGTGGACCAGCATGTGTTCCTTGAGGTGTGATAACTGTGTGAAACTCTTCCCACACTGAGTACATGTGAACGGTCTCTCTCCAGTGTGAGTCATTTTGTGAAATTTAAGGAGACTAGCCAGTCTGAATCTCTTGTTGCAGTGTGAACACTCAAAAGGTTTCTCTCCAATGTGAATCCTCTCATGCCGTTTTAAGTATTCAGCTGTAGTAAACGTCTTCTTACACTCAGAGCAGACAAACTTTCTCACAGCAGTGTGGAGCTTCTGATGGTCTTTTAAATGTGTCTGATGTCTAAAACTCTTTCCACATTCTGAACATGAATAAGGCCTTTCGCTTGTATGAACGCTAAGATGTCTCTTCAGCTCTGAAGACCTCAAATACGTTTTGCTGCACTGATCACATTTGTGTGGTCTCTCTCCTGTGTGGATCAGCAGGTGACGCTTGAGATGGCATCTAGAGCTTAAAATCGTTCCACACTGAGTGCAGGTGAAACATTTTTGGGCTGTTGTTTCCATTGAAACATCATCTTCAGTGTTTACGTGAGTTTCTTCTTCACTCTTGACATGATGTTTCTCCTCATCTCCACTCAGTTCTTCACTCTCCTCTTTCACCACCACATCTGAAAATTAATAAGTCACATTTTAAGAGTCTAGTTTTAATAGAGTCAACACTATTGATTCACTGAGTGATACATATATAGTGGTGTAACAGATCATGTTATGGTTTTTGTCACTGATTGGACTATTTTTCGAATCAAACAAAAAGGGGAGGAGACAAATGTCATTCGTTTTCCATTTATTACACAAACAGCACAAGAAACTATTGGTTTTAGCAAACTGAACTTAGAGCCTGTAATTTAATTAACAATAAAATGAAGAAATAATCAGCTGAAAATAAATAAACACTCATAAAACTTCATGTTTCATTGCTAGATGATCATTTATGAATTATTCAGTGGCATATTTTTGATGGCTGGTTGTCGCCACCTACTGGTTAATGTAATTGCTGCCTAAAACTTTCATTTTTGAGCGTCGAGTTAAATATGACAGTGATCTATATTTAATCTATACCATCAAAACTTAAGTGTTTTCATGTAAACTATATACTGTTATCTCAGTACGGCTGTGTTATTTGACTGTTTGTATCTTCATAACGAACTGAAAACACAAATAAACATATGCAAATCACCATCATTTATAGTTGATGTTGCGTGGGTGTTGAGATCCTGATCTTTTAATGATTAATCATGCAGCTTACACTGAATGCATTAATGCAGGCTTAACAAGTATTGACAGAAAACACTTAATAACCTTAGAAACCCACCACATCCTGAATAACCCACCACAACTTCTTCCGTCATCATTATATTTTACAGGAAAGCCCAGTGTTGCCAACTTAGCGACTTTTCAGACCCCCTAGCGACAAATTTTTAAAAAGCGACTAGCAACAAATGTAGCGACTTTGTGTTGCTGGAGATTTTTAAAGACTCTCATGTGTCCATACTGCACCGTCCCTACTCTTCTCAACGAGCAGATGCCATCGGCCCCTCCCCCGCCTCAGAGCACTGACAAGCGGCCTAATCCTTGTACAGCAGTCTCTCTCCCACCTGCAGCCTGAGAGCAGATCACTCCTCTTTGTACCGACAGCAAATGATTTAGCACCAGGAGTGTGAGGTTTTTCCCTTGTACAGTCAAACCGATCTGCTTCTCCTTTATTTTAAATATTTAACTTGACCTTGTTCACAATCACAAATATTTTAGTGAGTTTCGGAACTTGTCTGAGTTTATTACATTCAGCAGTAAATTTAGTTAATTTGACATGCTTTCATAAACCGTAGTGCTAATATAAACACCCCTTTATTAACCATAGGCTCTTAAACAAATAGAAACGGCATAACGAGATGACGTCAGTAATATGCAAACTGACCAATGGCGTAATCAAGCAACATTTAGCGACTTTTTGGCCAGAGCTTAGTGCCTTTTCATTAAAAGCGAGAGGCGATCTCTCTGCAATCGTTACAAATTTAGGATTAATCTACAAGTAAAAAAAATTATTAATCCGCGGGTCATGTGTGTTCTGAACCGTGGGTTGTGATCTGTACACATCACGAATCAACCGTGATCTGTAACACCAATAATTTATATATGTATACCCCCACTGTTATTCAGCCTCATTATTGAAGAGTAATGAATAAACACAAACCTATTAGTTCTTCAGTCTCTTCCTGTTTAATTCTGCAGGGTTCTGGATCACTCATCTTCTCACTGTCCTTCAATAAACTCTGTCTTTGTCTTTCACTGATGGTGGCAGAGCTTCAGGAGAAGAAACAGAGAAATCTGATTTATTTACACTGATTGACGAAATATATCATATTATGATGTCATATTTTGTGATACAATATGTGATTGTGTTAGGTGACGGCAATAAAATTAACTTAAATTTGTAGATCTGACTATTTATGAGGCTCAGACTATAAACACTCATTAAACAAACATTCAAGATCAGCTCATTATAGACAATGTTTGCAGGATGAGCTCATCACTATTGTGAATAATTAAAACATTTTTTGCATGTATATCAGTATATAATTTTATTAAGTATTCACACTTATAAAGTAATCAGATTGTCAGCAATATTTACATTGTATTTATACATATTTATTCCCATTGTGTCCTTTCAGATACTTTATAATATCATTAATTCAAACGCTGATAAACAAACACTTCACTCATATTGTCCTCTCAGAGCTCCTCTCTGCCTGCTGTATTGTTTTGGTCAGCAGACACACAGATAGAGGTAAACTCAATGCAGAAACTAGTCGCAGATTGTCGCTTTAATAAACTGTAAAGTGTGTTTTATTGTTGTGTAAACACGAGAAAAAGCGTCAACGACTCACCTCAGCTCTGAAGACTCGACGCTGAATGAACGCGTACGTGCTGACGTCATCACAGCGAGGCGGGACCAAACAAAAACCTACCAAATTAAAAGCGGACAAGCCTAATTAATCACTAATGTAGACGAAACAACACCTTACTTAGTCATGCGAGGTGAAACTTTTTATTAGCCGCTGAAAACGTTGTTAAAACGTATTTAACAAATTTAAAAAGCAAACATAAGATGTCTAAGCACACGTCTAAAATATACTATTGCTGAAGAGACTAAACTTAGGTATTAATAAAATGTAAGATTCTAAAAATATGTATTTTTAAGTGAACCCAAATTTTAAAAACTAACGAAAAACTAATATATACCATCTCTCATTGAAAACGTACAGCTTTTCTTTGCTGAAAAAGTCGATAAAAGAGTAACACCCTAAAAACAGAATTACAGGATATGAACATTCTAATGAGAATTTAACATTATACAAATAAAACATTTAAATGTCGATACTCTTGCCTGAATATATGAATTGCATCAGGAGGTCAGAGTTGGGTAAGTTACAACAGGAAAATTGTATTTTGATTACATTACTAATTACTTCATGTAAAAAGTAACCAGATTACTAATTACTTTAATTTGAAGTTACTTTTTAAAACATACAAAACAGGCATGTCCAAACTCAGTCCTGGAGGGCCGGTCTTCTGCATAGTTTAGCTTCCAACTTCCTTCAACACACCTGCCTGGAAGTTTCTAGTATACCTAGAAAGAGCTTGATTAGCTGGTTCAGGTGTGTTTAAATGGGGTTGGAACTGAAATATGCAGGGCATCAGCCCTCCAGGACCGAGTTTGGACACCCCTGATATATAATATAATATAAACCTATAATAATAGAAAACAAACTGCAGCTCTTTCAGTAATTTAATATCCACTGAAAAACATTAGAATGGGTTGATCACATCAGCTCGACATATTCACAAGACTTAAAGAGATAGTTCACCCAAAACTTACAATTCTCTCATCATTCACTCGCTCCAAACCTGTTCGTCTTTGTTTTTTAACACAAAAGTCAAAGTCAGCTTTATTGTCAATCCAACCACATGTACAGGACATATAGAGAATTGAAATTACGTTACTCTCTGACCCTAGGTGCATATAACATATAATATTAATACAAGTAGTAGAGTTTTAAGAAATAATTTGCAATAAATACAATTATACATAAAATGTAGTCTAAAAATTTAAGTAAAGAATAAAAATTGGTAAACAATACATTTACATTAAGTGCATATGGTGTAACCCTGCCGGTCCTACGCCACCCAACCCGGGCTGGATTGAAACCGGCGAGCTTCCGCATGGGAGTCGGTTGCTCTACCAAGGAGGCTAAAGACCATGGCCTCTAGTGTCTATCGCTAGAGCACCTTTAGAGGTCAGAGGAGTGAGGTTTACCTGCACAGCACTTACTAGCTGGCCTCCGTTACACTGGCAACGAGTGCAAACCGGAGTTGTGCAGAACAGAAGACAAAAGAAGACATTTAGAAGAAAACTGTATATCTGTAACCACTGACGTCTATAGTATGCAAAAGCACTGCAGTGTTTGGGTGTTCTGTGTTTGTCTGTGTTCTGTGTTTAGTCTAGCGAAATGTGTATATTCCATAGTAAGTAGGAAGCTGATTGGTCAGTTGTTGTTTGGTCAGTGATTTTCACTGGTGTGCCTGGAAAATGTGAGCGCGCGCAATATGCGCTCTGAATATGTGTGCGCAAGCCATGCGCCTCCATTGGAAATAATGAAATTGCGCGTGCAAAAGACACGATATGTGAACAGCCCCATAGGTAGCAATGCATCTCTTCACATTCAGAAGATACCTTCACTCCCAATCCTACACACAAATCCAATTTAGCCTGTTTAGGCCGAGTTGTGCCGTCGTGTTTTTGGGCGTCGATGTCCTCATTGATGACGAGTGATGTTGTAGAATGGTTTCTGTTTAAGTGCTTGAACAAGCTGCTGGTCGAGTTAGGATGCTTTCACACCTGCGGATCGATTCTTTTGTTCTGAAACAGGGATTCAAATTGTTAGATTGTTGCTCTTTGTTGTTGGTGCGGTTCGGTTTCACATGGCAAAGTTTCTAAACGGACCAAAAGAGCTACAACAGGTCACGTGTGAGTAAACTCTCCTCACATTGGTCAGAGTTTCACGGTTTATTTTGCAGAGTCCCGCTCAGCTGTCATGCGACATTATTTTACGATGATGAGCAATAAGACATTATAAGCGAAAAGCTGTGCTTTAATATTGAATGATGACACCCACAGACATAGTTACCAAATATAGATCAGAGAGGTAAGACTTTCTCATACATAGCAGTTGGCTTATGAGTTATAGGCTTTACAGAGAGAAATAACAGATAACCAAGACTGCTGTTCGGTCAGTTTTCCTAAAGGATAAACAGCTCTTGTTAATATTCAATTCAATTCACATTTATTTGTATAGCGCTTATACAATGTAGATTGTGTCAAAGCAGCTTCACATAAAAGGTCATAGTAAATTGGAACAGTGTAGTTCAGTTTTTATTGTTTAAGTTCAGTTCAGTTTAACAGTTAACATACTTTCACTTTCGTATTTGAAATGAAACGCACATTTACCGGTTGGAATGACATCCCGCCTTGCTCATCATTCTCTCTTCATATGACCGTATATATACTTATTACATATCCATGATACACTGTGATATAGCCTGATTTGGATCGTATTGCTTTCTCACTACAATCGATCTGCTCAGGAGTTCGTTTCAATCGAGCCAAGACCACCTCATTCATGCGATCTTGGACCGATTGTTTTGGCGCGGATCCAACCGTGATTACAGTATTAACATATGCCAAACGAACCGTGCTAGCTGGGGAAACACACCAGGTTCTGAAACAAAAGTCGAGGTGTGAAAGCACCCTTAAAAGCAGTGTAAAGTTCTTCAGTGACTGGTCATAGACTGCATTTCACAGCAATATTTTAGTTTTTACGCTCAATATAATCAAAGTGATGTCTGTATTTCCATGTGGAGAAGCAGCCGCTCTCATCAGCAGCCATTTCAGCGCGCGTTCTCCAACAATTTTAAAGTGAATGCTCATTAACTAATGTTGCAGCAGAAAACATGATTTAAAAAAAGCTTTTTTTCTTCTAAAGCAAGGGTCTCAAACTCCTGGCCCACAGGCCATTTACGCCCCCCCCCCCCCCCTCCGGCCCGCAACTGACCTTAAAAATATAATGAGATTCGGCCCCCCAAAACAGGTTTTGAATCACTATCATTGTTGTGCATTTAGTCACGTATGGTTTTGACCCCCACCTATTGGACATTTAAAGGACTGCTCTATTTTATACTGTATTTTAGTTTTACTTTCGTTTTTTTCGTGTGGTTGAGAGTAGCCCACATGCAAATTATTTCTGTGCCTGACTCAAATTAAATGTCCATAAGTGCTCTATTTTTACTAAAGCTCTATTTTTGTAAATATTCAAGGGTCATTTGATTATTATGTTTTATACCGCCTGTATTCAACACTTTTTCATGGCTTTCATGGCTTTTTCATGGCCCTCTTTGTTGTAATTTACAAAGCAGGAAGATATTGAGAAGAATAAGTGCCAGTAATGTAAGTCCATCTATAAGCTGATCTGAATCCAATAATGAAGCTGCTGTCAAAACTTTAGATGATGTTTCTTCATCCTAAAGCTGGTGAAGAGTTTTACACACAAACTGACTGTGTTTGCGTGTCTGAGTAGTCAAAACTCTGTGGTTTCTCTTCAGTCTGAATCCCCTCCTGCAGTTTCAGTTTCAGAGCTTCAATAATAGTCTTCACACACTTTTTAAAAGCGACCTGTAAAACCACACACACCAATCACATGCGGTGTCTCACTCTTGATAAGCTGTGGTGGGTGTTTCCTATCAGGGCGTACTCACACTATGTACAGTTGCCTTGAACTGTACACTTGTTCCCCCTCCCGTCTCCCCCGACGGCCCACACTTACATTGTATTCGGGCCTGAGCACGCTTACGTCATCGATGATGTGCTGTTCAGTAAGAAGCGATCTCGCTCAGCACAGATTTTTTTAGTTTTATCGTTTTAGTCGTTCGCGATGCAGTGGCACGGTCAAATATTTCACCGAACAGATCAGCCACTTTTGACGCTCATAAACAATCATAAAGTCCCCGTGCTGCTGGAATTAGGTTTGCTGAAGGTGCAGCTATTATCCAGTGAGGGGTTTGCGTCTTTAATAATCTACGACAGTTTGCGTTCATTAAACAGTAAGAATGATTAATAAATCCACATGAAACAGTGCCTTAAAAGTCATGTCTCATCTTCAGTTTCAAGCTCAGACGTGCTTTGCACTCACACTATAAGAGTACGGCGCCAAAGCCCAAGTGAACCGCACTCTGCCACTCCTCTTCCAACTGGGCCAGGGCCGGCCAAGTAAACCACGGCCAAGCCCGATTCAGAGCACTCATACTTCTCAAATGATCCAGGAAATGGGCCTTGGCATGGTTCGGATAGCCTAGTGTGAGTGCGCCCTCAGTCTCATGTTGAACGTAGTTGACCAATCACCACAGATTAGCATAATGCAAAAGAAAAACATTACCACTGAGGTGTAAAACTCCCTCTTAAAGATCAAGAATATGGCTTCTCCTTTGTATGAAGTCTAAGATGTCTCTTCAGCTCTGAAACTCTCAAAAATACTTTGCTGCACTGATCACATCTGTGTGTTTTCTCTCCAGTGTGCGTCAGTATGTGTTCAGTAAGAGATGAAGATCGTGCGAAACTCTTCCCACACTGAGTACATGTGAATGGTTTCTCTCCAGTGTGAATCCTCTCATGTGTTTTCAGGTATCCTGAATGTCTGAATGCTTTGTTACAGTGTGAACACACGTACGGTTTCTCTTCAGTGTGGATCATCTGGTGCATTTTCAAGGCTCTAGCTGTAATAAAACTCTTCCCACACTTAAAGCAGACAAACTCTCTCACACCAGCGTGGATCTGCTGATGTTCATTTAAACTTGTCTGTCGTGTAAAACTCTTTCCACACTCTGAACACGAATAAAGCTTCTCCTTTGTATGAACTCTAAGATGGATCTTCAGCTCTGCAGGTCTTAAAAATGTTTTGCTGCAGTGATCACATCTGTGTGTTTTCTCCCCGGTGTGGATCAGCTTGTGTTTTTTCAAGTTTCCTGGATTATTGAATCTCTTGTCGCAGTGTGAACACTTGTACGGTTTCATTCCAGTGTGAATAATCTGGTGTCGTCTCAAGTCCGCAGTTTTCATAAAACGTTTTCCACACTCAGAGCAGACAAACTCTCTCACACCAGTGTGGATCATCTCATGGCCATTTAAATGTGTCTGATGTCTAAAACTCTTTCCACACTCTGAACACGAATAAGGTTTCTCGTTTGTGTGAACTTTAAGATGTCTGTTCAGCTCTGAAGGCCTAAAAAATGTTTTACCGCACTGATCACATCTGTGTGGTCTCTCTCCAGTGTGGACCAGCATGTGTTCCTTGAGGTGTGATAATTGTGTGAAACTCTTCCCACACTGAGTACATGTGAACGGCCTCTCTCCAGTGTGAGTCATTTTGTGAAATTTAAGGAGACTAGCCAGTCTGAATCTCTTGTCGCAGTGTGAACACTCAAAAGGTTTCTCTCCATTGTGAATCATCTGATGCCGTTTCAAGTATTCAGCTGTAGTAAACGTCTTCTTACACTCAAAGCAGACAAACTCTCTCACAGCAGCGTGGATCTGCTGATGTTGTGACAAGCTTTTCTCCTGTCTAAAACCTTTTCCACATTCAGAACATGAATAAGGCTTTTCCGTTGTATGAACTCTGAGATGTTTCTTTAGATCTGAAGGCCACGAAAACGTTTTGCTGCACTGATCACATCTGTGTGGTCTCTCTCCAGTGTGGATCATCATGTGAAGCTCGAGAGTCTGTTTGCGGCTGTAACTCTTTCCACACTGAGTGCAGGTGAAACCTTTCACAGCTGTTCTTTCTATCGAAAAACTATCTTCAGTCTCTGACTGAGTTTCTTCTTCACTCTTGAAATGATGTTTCTCCTCATCTTCACTCAGTTCTTCACTCTCCTCCTTCACCATCACATCTGAAAATAAAGTAAACAAGTTTTTTAAGAGGCTAGTTTTTATCTGAACTTTTTTGTCATAATCATGTGATTAGCATGGAAGTATCTTGTGCATGTTACCAATTAAACTGAACATGCTTATAAACTAGAAAATCAAGACACTGAGAAACAACAGTATCTGAACACACCGACACTCATCAGTCACTGAAGGAGAAAACTCAAGCTTATTCACAGAGACCTGGAGATTGGTCAGTTTCACTGCGGTCAGTGAGTGTCCAGTTTTCCCCAGTTATGATCAATGCAGCAGCGAAGACGAATGTCGGATTAACAACCTCACTGTTGTTCAGCCTCATTATTGAAGAGTAATGAATAAACACAAACCTATTAGTTCTTCAGTCTCTTCCTGTTTAATTCTGCAGGGTTCTGGATCACTCATCTTCTCACTGTCCTTCAATAAACTCTGTCTTTGTCTTTCACTGATGGCGGCAGAGCTTCAGGAGAAGAAACAAGAGAAATCTGATTCATTTACACTGATTGAGGAAATAAACACATTATGATGTTATATTTTGTGATACAATATGTGATTATGTGATTTGCTGAAGTCAGGTGACGCCAATAACATTAATTAATATTTCTAGATCTGAATATTAATGAGCCTCAGACTATAAACACTCATTAAACAGCAGCAGATCAGCTCAGTTTACACAGTGTTTGCAGGATGAGTTCATCACTATAGTAATTAATTAAAAGACTGTATTCATATCAGTATACAGTTTAAGTATTCACACCATTAAAGTAATCAGATTGTCAGCAGTCGCGCGTCTGTACAGAAACTGAGAAATCAGAAAAACCGTTGGAAAATAAAGAGCGCCAAAACTATTTAATGTCTCTGCATCAAACTTCATACACATTTATTCCCTTCATTTGCCTTCAGATACTTTATAATATCATTAATACAAACGCTGATTAAAAAACTCAAACACATTCACTCATATTGTCCTCTCAGAGCTCCTCTCTGCCTGCTGTATTGTTTTGGTCAGCAGACACACAGATAGAGGTGAACTCAATGCAGAAACTAGTCGCAGATTGTCGCTTTAATAAACTGTAAAGTGTGTTTTATTGTTGTGTAAACACGAGAAAAAGCGTCAACGACTCACCTCAGCTCTGAAGACTCGACGCTGAATGAACGCGTAAGTGCTGACGTCATCACGGCGAAGCGGGAGCAACGGTGAATTAACAGAAACTCGCCAAATTAAAAGCTGACATGCCAAAACAATCACCAATGTAGACGAAGCAACACCTTACTTAATCATGCGAAGAGAAACTTTTTATTAGCCGCTGAAAACGTTACAATGCTTTTAAGCAATTTAAAAAGCAAACATAATGGGCATTCATGGCTGACATGTCCAAAATATACCATTCCTGAAGTAACAAAAATTTGTTCTTAATAAAATATAAGATTCTAAAATATATATTTTTAAATGAACCAAAATAAAAAAAAAAAATATGAAAAAATGAAAGTATCATATCATCTCTCATTGAAAGTGTAGTTTTTCTTTGTTGAAAAAGTCGATAAAAGAGTAACACCCTAAAAACAGAATTACAGGCCATGAACACTCGAATGAGAATTTAACATTATACAAATAAAACATTTAAATTTCAATACTTTTGCTTAATTATACAAGTTGTATCAGAAGGCCAGAGTTGGGTAAGTTACTACTGGAAAACTGTAATCTAGTTACATTACTTATTCCTTAATGTAAAAAGTAATCTGATTACTAATTACTTTACTTTGAAGTTCCGCTTAAAACATATCAAATATACCTATAAAAATACAAAACAAACTGCAGCTCTTTCAGTAATTTAATATCCACTGAAAAACATTACAATGGGTTGATCACATCAGCTCGACATATTCACAAGACCTAAAGAGATGGATTACCCAAAACTTACAATTCTCTCATCATTCACTCGCTCCAAACCTGTTCGTCTTTTTTAACACAAAAGAAGACATTTAGAAGAAAACTGTATACCTGTGAACAGGGCTTGACATTACCTTTTTTGATCACCAGCCAGTGTGGCTAGTAATTTTCCAACATCACTAGCCACTCGCCATTTTCACTAGCCACAATTTTGTTGTTGGGAAAATATATTTAATATGCATAAATATGACTTTGACATGCTAAAATGACTTGATTTAGATTTTGAGGAACGTCCACGTGCTTCCTATGTTGTGTATGAGCTTGCACAGTGAGCATGAGCAAATGGGTTATGGTTTCATAGTGTTGTTTTACAATTAGTTTTTATTTCACACCACTTTTCAGAGCTCAAAGGATTTACCAAATTTATCTCCACGCTAAATATAAATAATTATTTCTTAGCCACAAATTTGAAATGTGTCAAAACAAGCAAAATATAACTGTAGACTATACTTTATTTATTTTTATACATTTCTTAAAAAAAAAACAGTTGACTCCAGTTAACTACACATACATGGGAAGTTAATATCCTGTATCCTGTTCAAATAATGGTTAAAGCGAAAGCAACCGGTGCTGCTTACAAAAAGACCAATCTGGAGCTCTTGAAAGCAGCAGGACTGTGGGTGCATGAGCAAAACTTTTTGTCTAGCCTATTTGAAAGAGAACAGATCACACTAGTTGTGTTTCCAGGCACGGTTGTTTCAAGCAAGGAAACGGGAGCGCGCACATGTTTTAAACAGTCGCTTTTGGCGTGAGTGATTATCCTCTCATTCGGTATTCAACCGGCTTTCTTTTGCAGTTATATTCGTCAGACATGCAGCTTCACGATTCTACAATTGCATTTGCATTTGCACAAACATTGGGTCATCTTTATTGTCGAACCCTGCTTTTAAGAAAACTACAATTTAAAAATTATTTTCAATCAACCTGCCAAAGTGGCTAGTGGAGGTGGCTGTTTAACCCGCCACAGCTAAAATCAACCCGCATTTGGCGGGTGTTAATGTAAAGCCCTGCCTGTACGCATTAACATCCATCATATGCAAAAGCACTGCAGTGTTCGGTTGTTCTGTGTTTGTCTGAGGTATTTAGTCTAGTGAAATGTGTATATTCCATACAACGCATCTTTACAATGCGAGCGCGAGCAATATGCGCTCCGAATATGTGTGCGCAAGCCATGCGCCTCTATTAGAAATAATGACTTGCGCATGCAAAAGACGTGATATGTGAACAACCCCATAAGCAGCTAAGCTTCTCTTCACATTCAGAAGATACCTTCACTCCCGATCCTGGACAAAAATCCAATTTAGCCTGTTTAGGCAGAGTTGGGCTGCCTTGTTTTTGGGCGCCGGTGTCCTCCTTGGTGAAAGTATTGTTGTTGAATGCTTTCTGTTCAAGTGCTTGAACAAGCTGCTGGTCCAGTTAAAAGCAGTGTAAAGTTCTTTAGTGACTGGTTATAGACTGCATTTCACAGCAATATTTTAGTTTTTACGCTCAATGAAATCAAAGTGATGTCTGTATTTCATCTTGGAAAAGCAGCCTCTCTCGTCAGCAGCCATTTCAGCGTGCGTTCTCCAACAATTAAAAAATTTGCATGCTCATTAACTGATGTTGCAGCAGAAAACGTGATTTAAAAGAAGCTTTTTTTCTTCTAAAGCAAGGGTCTCAAATGTCCAGCCCCTGCCGCACAACTGACGTTAAAAAATATATACTAAGATTCGGCCCCCCCAAAACATGTTTTGAATCACTATCATTGTTGTGCCTATAGCCACTTGTGGTTTTGACCCCCACCTATTGGACGTTTACAGTACTGCACTATATTATGCTATATTTTAGTTTTACTTTCGTTTTTTCGTGTGGTTGAGAGTAACCCACATGCAGATTATTTCTGTGCCTGACTTAAATCAAATGTCCATAAGTGCTCTATTTTTACTAAAGCTCTATTTTTGTAAATATTCAAGGGTCATTTGATTATTATCAGTTTTACACCGCCTGTATTCAACACTTTTTCATGGCTTACACATTACGCTGGTGGTGTAACAAATATGCTTTTCTGCTAATATTCAATTCAAACGGTCTCATTTAATAGATTGTCCTCCTTTGCATAAAAAACTATGTATATTTTACTACTGGTTAAATTGAAAATGTTAAAGTAAATGTGAATATATACGTAATTTTATTGCCAGTAAAGTCAGTAAAGTTACCCAAACTGTTTCTGCAGTTCTTACGCTACCTGTTGAACTTTTGGTAAAGCAACAATTGGTTGGGACAGAATAATAATTATAATTATCATTATTATGAATATTTAAATGTCAAAATGCTAATTTAAACAGCCACAGATATATTTCAGAAGTGGTGTGAAGCTAAAAACATGCTGATATTTGTGATTTGTGACAGGCAATGCTTGAATTATAAACATCAGTTCTGTTATAATAAGATGCACCAATTACGTCACTTTTTTTCTTATGCTTGAATGTTAAAACGGCTCTTATACGAATTGTCAGAATGCCCCCCCACCAATTTGAGTTTGAGACCCCCGTTCTAAAGTCTATATTTGTAATGTAAGCAACGCAATTACACAGACTTTAGTAACTGTAATCAAATCACACACATTTAAAATGTAACTCATTACATTACTGCGTCCCCCCAAAATGTCATTAGAATACAGTAACTCATTACTGTGGGACGCCGTACACCCAACTCTGCAGGAGGCAAAATGGCAGACGATGACAATAATAAAAGCTTCAGATAATGTTGTTTGGTGAGGAACTCCATCTATAAGCTGATCTGAATCCCACAATGAAGCTGCTGTCAAAACTTTAGATGATGTTTCTTCATCCTAAAGCTGGTGAAGACTTTTACACAAACTGATTGTGTTTGCGTGTCTGAGTAGACTAGACGAGTGGCCAAAGCTCTACGGTTTCTCTTCAGTCTGAATCCTCTCCTGCAGTTTCAGTCTTGAGCTTCAATAATAGCCTTCACACACTTAATGCACAGACACAGATCTTCTGAGATGCTCAGTTTAAAAGCCGACCTGTAAGACTCCACACGCTGATCACATCTGTGCTCTCTTACTCTTGATAAGCTGTGGTGGGCGTTTCCTATCAGTCTCATGTTGAATGCAGTCGACCAATCACAACAGACTGGGTTATCAGACCAATAACCCGAGATTAGCATCATGCAAAAGAAGGGTTTGGAAAAAATGCATCCCTGAGGTGTAAAACTCTCTCTCAAAGATCAAGAATATGGCTTCACCTGTGTATGAAGTCTAAGATGTCTCTTCAGCTCTGAAGTCCTCAAAAACGTTTTACCGCATTGATCACATTTGTGTGTTTTCTCTCCAGTGTGAATCAGCATGTGTTCAGTAAGGGTTGATGATCGTGCGAAACTCTTCCCACACTGAGTACATGTGTACGGTTTCTCTCCTGTGTGACTCCTCTCATGTGTTTTCAGGTATCCTAAATGTCTGAATGTTTTGTTGCAGTGTGAACACACGTACGGTTTCTCTTCAGTGTGAATCATCTGATGTCGTCTCAAGTCGGCAGCTTTCATAAAACTCTTCCCACACTCAGAACAGACAAACTCTCTCACACCAGTGTGGATCTTCTGATGGTCTTTTAAATGTGATTTCTGTGTAAAACTCTTCCCACACTCAGAGCATGAATAAGGTTTCTCGTTTGTGTGAACTCTAAGATGTCTCTTCAGCTGTGAAGACCTAAAAAATGTATTGCCACAGTGATCACATTTGTGAAGCTTTTCTCCAGTGTGGATCTTCATGTGTTCATTAAGGTGCGATATTTGTGTGAAACCTTTCCCACACTGAGTACATGTGAACGGTTTCTCTCCACTGTGGATCATTTTGTGATATTTAAGGGTACCAGCCAGTCTGAATCTCTTGTTGCAGTGTGAACACTCAAAAGGTTTCTCTCCAATGTGAATCTTCTGATGCTGTTTCAAGTATTCAGCTGTAGTAAACGTCTTCTCACACTCAAAGCAGACAAACTCTCTCACACCAGTGTGGATTTTCTGATGTTGTGATAAACTTTTCTGTCGTCTAAAACTCTTTCCACACTCAGAGCATGAATAAGGCCTCTCTTTTGTATGAACTCTAAGATGTTTCCTTAGATCTAAAGGTCTCAAAAATGTTTTGCCGCACTGATCACATTTGTATTTTTTCTCTCCAATGTGAATCATCTTGTGTGAATTCAGGTTTCCTGAATGACTGAATCTCTTGTTGCAGTGTGAACACTCATAAGGTTTCTCTCCATTGTGAATCCTCTGGTGCCGTTTCAAGTATTCAGCTGTAGTATACGTCTTCTTACACTCAAAGCAGACATGCTCTTTTACACCAGCGTGGATTTTCTTATGTTGTGATAAATCTGTCTGTCGTGTAAAACTCCTTCCACACTCAGAACATGAATAAGGCTTCTCTGTTGTATGAAGTCTACGATGTTTCTTTAGATCTGAAGGCCTCAAAAATGTTTTGCTGCACTGATCACATCTATGTGTTTTCTCTCCAGTGTGGATCAGCATGTGTGAATTCAGGTTTCCTGGATGATTGAATCTCATGTCGCAGTGTGAACACTTGAATGGTTTCTCTCCAGTGTGGATCATCATGTGAAGCTTGAGAGTTTGTTTGCGGCTGTAACTCTTTCCACACTGAGTGCAGGTGAAACCTTTCACAGCTGTTCTTTCCACTGAAAAACTATCTTCAGTCTCTGACTGAGTTTCTTCTTCACTCTTGACATGATGTTTCTCCTCATCTTCACTCAGTTCTTCACTCTCCTCCTTCACCATCACACCTGAAAATTAATAAGTCACATGTTAAGAGTCTAGTTTTTATCCGTACAGTCAGATAGGTCATGGACGAAAGTGTGGACTGGCGCGGATGCCACCTTCACTATTCAGCCACCCTAGGCGGCCGCTTAGGTCGTCTCTATGGACGTGAGATTGTGCACGGCATGCAGTATTTAGGTCAATATGAAGGGTCGTAGGTGCTTGTTTCTATGATCCACAGGGATTGTTGCATGGCTTTCCCTGTGATGCCACAACTAAGCTGTGTGTATGTAACACACATTTTTGTGAAGAGATCTGTAGAATGCTGGACTTTGCTTTTCATTAGTTGAGTTTGTTACCATTCCGACTGAATGTGTGTCATTGCTATTAATTGAGGTTATGGTTCAGAATAGAGTAGTAAGCTGGTGTTTACCTGCATTGCTTTAATGATTCTCTACATTGAGTTCACACATATACTCTGGACATACCTGTCAACCCTCCTGATTTTTCTGGGATTCTCCCGTATTTTACAATTCTATCCCGCTATCATCCTGTAAAGGTATTTTCCCGTATTTCTCCAGAATTTTCAGTCTTGCTCTGAAAGGTGGCATTAAACATTAAAGAGCCGAGCCTCCATAAACGCAACCCATACCGCCGAACCACCAGGGGCCGCCACTTGCTCTTAAATGTGAGTCTGTTCTGTGCTTTCGCTTTGTTTAGGCATGAAAACATTTTGAAATAAATATAAAAACGGCAGGATTCCCTTTCCTTTTCATTACAGGTGCCGTATCCCCTTCATATGCAATCTTCAAAACAGTCATATAGCGGTGCGTGACTGTCAGCTGATGCGCTCATAGGGATAAATAGATGCGGTTTCCCAAACGGACTCTGTACACGCGATTTGAAGCGGAGTGAAAGTCTGGGTTTTGGGTGCGATTGAACAGAAATACAAATAATTAATAATAATAATAATATCTAAAGATGTCGATGTTGGCGGGGTTTTTTCGAACACAACTAATTTCATCCTAAATGAGCATAAAAAGTTAGTAAAGCAATCGAAAGCTTTCATTAAAACATTAGATGTGTGCATTTTAAACTGACACCTGTTATTCAATCAAAGGGAAAAAATCTAAATAAATAAGAGATTCTTAGATAGCTCTTTAATCAAAATGTGTAAGTTATACAGTGAAGAAACGGCTAATGAGATTTGATAACTTGATTTTATTTATTTATATTAGCTAATTTTAATAAGCTGAACTGTTTGCTAATGTATTAGCTGCTAATGTATACTGTTTATTTTTTCTTTTGTAAATAATAATAAAACATATAACTGACCGTTTAACAGTTTAATCACAATGAAACAGCTCCAAATGAACATATTTAGTAATTTGGGGATTTTTTTAAAGGGGGGTCGGGGGAATCCTTTATTATTGTGGGCATATCCCTTATTTTCACATCCCATTGTTGACAGGTATGAATCTGGACAAGGAACTGCTGATAAGCCATAGTGGGCGTTTCCTATCCGTCTTTCATTGAAAGCAACCAATCACAACATACTTGGTCATTGAACCGAAATACCCCAGATTAGTGTGACGCTAAGAAGGGGTTTGGAAAAAAGGAAACACTGAACAAATCATATGGGCGTCGTTGGGATTATTAGGTAAAAATAAATGCATATTATTAGACAAAAGTTTTTTAGAGCTTGCATACATATCAGTCTGTTGGAGACCCCAAAACCAAAATATGACCTTTTATAATGCATAATAAGGGCTCTTTAACATCTAATGAAAGTAAGTATTGATGTGAGTGGAGATTACATGCACAGTCAATGCAAATGCAACAGCACGAATGATGCAGAATATGCGATGCATTTGCATCGAACGCACCGAAGTTGTTTCAATCATGTCTTGCGCTCAAGATATTGAACTCAAATTCTCAAGCAGTGAAAACATCCCGCGAGTAATCAAGAAAGAGTGACGTGGTGCTTCGTATTTGTTGTGAAGTCCACACTGTGTTCACATGCTCAACAGAAATGACTGTGATTGGCCGTGAAGATCATTGGTTCACCAAACTCTCACCACTGTTTACTGAGTGTAACCACAGATACAGGGACACTGGAGTGTTTTAAAGCCGCGATTCATCAGCGGATCGCTCATATGTCAGTTTATAGACAAACCAGCTGATCAACATGACTTTAAAATACTCCGGTGTCCATGTATCTGTGTTTATCCTGACAATATAATATTCAATACAATTTACAAATATTGAAGAAATGCAGCAAAATTACAGCCGGTCTCCCTGTGTTTCTTCTTGACTTGCTATGTTACTTTACTACGATACACATGCACTCTGATTATTTGATGAATAATCGATCAGAGCGTTTTCTTCAGCAGATGTTGATTCAAGATACTGATTTGGGCCAATGAGTTCAGACATGAACCCGACGAGAGGGGAAATGTGAACAACACCAAACACACTAGCCAGACTAACGCTGACCAATGAAGCCCAAAGGCCGACCACTGGCTTGGTGTGTCCCAGCCCTAATTTGTATGACCAATGCACTGCCAACATATACAGAACTCAGGTGTCACACAAG
This sequence comes from Danio aesculapii, assembly GCF_903798145.1. Taxonomy (NCBI): domain Eukaryota; kingdom Metazoa; phylum Chordata; class Actinopteri; order Cypriniformes; family Danionidae; genus Danio; species Danio aesculapii. Next base: position 2,428,263 of record NC_079456.1, on the reverse strand, counting down.
AGCAATAAAATGACATTACATTAAAAGTCCGCTATCATCATTTTAAGGACGAAAATTTGGTGAATTTATTATCTGGTGAGAGTTTATAGATTCTAGAGAGGAAATTGGTTTTCGGTTTTAGACTACAGTCTGTGTTAAATTTGTTCATGCAGGAATGATTGAAAAACTAATTTTCTATGCTTTAAGAAGAGATCTTATAATCATGTCTTGGAGTTCATTTGGAAGTTTTGGGCTTAATGATGATGAACATGTGGAAAATAACCTCAGGGCTCTGTCTATTTATAGTAGGTGTCCAGTTTTTTCCAGTTATGATCAATACAGAAGCGAAAACGAATGTCAGATTTACAACCTCACTGTTATTCAGCCTCATTATTGAAGAGTAATGAATAAACACAAACCTATTAGTTCTTCAGTCTCTTCCTGTTTAACTCTGCAGGGTTCTGGATCACTCATCTTCTCACTGTCCTTCAATAAACTCTGTCTTTGTCTTTCACTGAGGGCGGCAGAGCTTCAGGAGAATAAACAAGAGAAATCTGATTCCTTTACACTGATTGAAAAAGAAAAACACATTATGATGTTATATCTTGTGATACAATATGTGATTTGATCAAGTCAGGTGACTCCATTAACATTAACTTGCATCTAAAAATCTGAATATTGATGAGCTTCAGACTATAAACACTCAAGCTCATCACTCACATCAATCCCATTGTCTCCCTTCAGATATTGCTCATACAAACGCTGATAAACTCAAACACAATAACAAAGTAAAACTCAAATACTCAGATATGTTGTGAAATTACAAATAAAAACATAGAAAAACCCAAACTGAGCTCATATTGTCCTCTCTGAGCTCCTCTCTGCCTGCTGTATTGTTTTGGTCAGCAGACACACAGATAGAGGTGAACTCAATGCAGAAACTAGTCGCAGATTGTCGCTTTAATAAACTGTAAAGTGTGTTTTATTGTTGTGTAAACACGAGAAAAAGCGTCAACGACTCACCTCAGCTCTGAAGACTCGACGCTGAATGAACGCGTCAGCGCTGACGTCATCACGGCGAAGCGGGAGCAACGGTGAAGCAACAAAACCCCGCCAAATTAAAAGCTGACAAGCCAAAACAATCGCTAATGTAGACATGAAAACACTTTACTCAATCGTGTGAGGTGAAACTTTTATATAAAGCACTTAAAACGTTGTTAAAATGCATTTAACAAATTTAAAAAGCAAACCTAATAGGCAAATGCTTCATGGTTGGATCATTCTAAAATAAACTATTGCTGATGTAACTAAAATTTGTTTTCAATAAAATGTAAGAATGCGAAATTGTTTTTTAAAGACACCGAATTTTAAAAAATTAAAAAGTCCCTGATAGCAAAAGACTCCAGGGCGGATCCGCCCTCAAGTCGCCAGCTCCGCTATGCTGTCAGAATCAGTTTGGCTATTCGGAAACAATATGCCCCGCCTCCGAACGGCGGACTGTCAGTTCGTGGGCTCGCAACAGACCCTGGGCGGATGCGTTGATCTAACGCGCCCATTTCAACGGTCGCGGTCACAGAGTGTAGTCGCCAGAGTGAAGCAGCAGGAGCCCGCAGATCGGAAAAACGGTAAATATGTTTTATCTGTGCACTCATGTAATAATTATTGCTTTGTTTGATATTTTTTTTTATCCTGAAATGATTGATATTTCAAAATTACGCCAAGATAAGCTAAAGTTAGCTGTTCATTTGTATTTAGCATATCGCTACATTTGAGTAACATTAAAAATAGCTTTGGTAAATAACTTTGAGTAACGTTAAAGCTATTAGGACGGGATTTATTAGTGTGGGGGAGATTGAATAACCTATGTGGTTTTTAATGCAGTAGTGAGCGCCTATTTTATCGTAATTTATCACCCCTTTCCTGCAAAATAGCGAGACAAGGCCTAACGCAGGGCTATTCAATTGGCGGCGCGCGGGCCGAATTTATAACTTACACCAAGGCTAACACGCACACGCACTGGTTTAATTATAATATCTATTATAGTTGCCTCCCTAATTGTTACGCAGTTTAAAAGACAACATAAGAATGTGTCTGAATGTAGAATAATCCCACTTATACACTGCTTTTGTTGTGCTTTAAAATAAAATATTTGAATATGTTTGTTAAAAAAGCATATTGTACAATGCACTGATATTATTTAGTTTTAAAATACAACATATTAACATTTTAATGTAGAAAAAGCCAACGTGAGTGTCTTAAGGAGCTGAAATACAGCATATGAGCTCTTATGCTGTTGTTTCATCATTCATATTGCAAGTCATATCTCTCCGGCCCCTAGTTGGGATGCTTTTCATGAACTGGTCCCCTTGACAAACTAATTGAATAGCCCTGGCCTAACGTTTAGGCCTGAAGTTACTTTTTACACCCACCTCCATTTAGTTTGAGACTAGTTTTGTCTATATTTGGACAAATATATTCTATTAGATAATTATTTCAAATGATATTTGTGTTTCTCTCTCTCTCTGTTTGTGTGCAGCTTACAGTTCATCCAAGTGCCTTGGAGGCCATTTCACCTTTTTCAACCATTTGGGTAATGTAAGATTAAAACAGTTTTGAAAGACAGCTATTTTGTTAAATAATGGCAATGGTATATATTACAACTTTTAACATGTAATGTGCAATTGAAAAAGATTCATTCCAATATTTTAGTTTAGAAAACCCACTTTTATCACAATACTTTGGATATTGTACAGGATACTAGTTTGAGTTTATTTTGGTTTATGCTTACATTTTTACATTTATGCTTCTCCCCATGTTATGTTTTACATAATTCTTTCTTATACTAAATCATAACAAGATGCTGTGTGTGTTCTGTTGCAGCTTATTTTAGTTTATGCCTATATTTTTACATGTATGCTGCTCCTCCCTATGTTGCGTTCCAGATCATTGTTTTATATCATAATAAAGTCATATTAAGATACTCTGTGTGTGGTTGTGTGTGTGTGTGTGTCTGTGTGTCTGTGTGTCTGTGTGTGTGTGTGTGTGTGTGTGTGTGTGTGTGTGTGTGTGTGTGTGTGTGTGTGTGTGTGTTTTCTGTTGCAGCTTACAGTTCGTTCAAGTGCTGCCAATTTCTTGGGGGCCATTTCACCTTTATCAACCATTTGAGTAATGTAAGTTTTGAAAGACAGCTATTTTGTTAAATAATGGCAATGGTATATACTACAACTTTCAACATGTAATAAATGTGCAATTGAAAAAGATTCAATCAAATATTTTGAGTTTAGAAAACCCACTTTTAATCACAATTCTTTGGTTCTGGTATAGGATACTAGTTTGAGTTTATTTTGGTTTATGCTTACATTTTTACATGCTTTTTAGGCCTGTCACAATAATCAATACTTGATTTATCGCACAACACATGACCTCAATAATCTTTGATGATGCAATATATATCGCCCATACATAAAAACAATTCTAACAACATTTTAGCTGATTGTGCAACATCTCTATCTTTACTCGAGGTGTCAGTGTCAGTATGGTTAAAAAAACACTATAGTATTTACCATAAATTACTATAGTATATTTTTATGCGGGTGTCTGACAGCTGAAAATAGATCTGCTAGTAGCAGATATCGCAGCCTCTGTTACTTTTTACCTTGCACTTCTTTAACATTTATTATTTATTTGTTTACGATATGTTTTCACATTCTGGTTCCAATGAATCATTATTAAACTGTTAAAATGACTAATTAAATCAAACATTCTAAAGAATAAAATATTAATTGTTTTTTGAAAGAGTGTACTTGCATTATGCATAAATATATGTATGTGCGTGTGTGTGTGTGTGTATTTATGTGTGTGTGTGTATGTAATTGTTTTGTTATTGTCATATAATAAGTGGCTTAAAATAATCTTCAATTGACAAAATAAGTATCGCAATATATTTTGGTGCAATACATCGTACAACAAAAAATAAATATCGTGACAGGCCTAATGCTTCTCCCCATGTTATGTTTTACATCATTATTTTTTTATACTAAATCATTGCAAGATGCTGTGTGTGTTCTGTTGCAGCTTATTTCGGTTTAAGCCTAAATTTTTACATATATGCTGCTCCTCCCTATGTAATGTTTCAAATCATTATTTCATATCATACAAAATCATATTAAGATACTGTGTGCATGTGTGTTTTCTGTTGCAGCTTACAGTTAATTCAGGTGTTGCCAGTCTGTTGGACCATTTCAGAATTGTTGTTGGAGTCATCTTACTATTTCAACTGCTAGAGTAAAGTAAGTTTTAATAGTTTTAAGTCTAAAGAGACAAGTTTTGGTTCTTTTCCATAACTCACTGGTTGTAATCTGTTTTGTGTTCCTGTAAAATTTCTTTTAGATGAAATGAATAGGAAAACTGCTCTTGTCTCTAGCTCTGCCTTAAGTAGGAGGACACATATAGATGTAGTTAAACGACTTTAACAAATTAGTGATGGCTGCACAAATTTGACTGACTTTCAGATGACAACAGAGAGGGACATTTTAGAATTTTTTACAGTGTTTTACTGTTAAAAGTTTTTTTTTTGAATGTCAGTCTTAGGAGTGAAAAAACACATACTGTGTTAATAGGGTATATGCAGAGCTAGTGTTTAATAAACTTCCGGTGAACGGTTTATGTGACTTTTTTCCATTTTATACGGTTCCTTTTACAGCATCGATGTTGCAATGAATTAAAATACAATCAGTTAAATAGACTTTGTCATTCATTTAGTTGCTCAAGCGTAAAATGAGACCAAAAAAAGAAAACAGACGCTGATTAAACGTGCTGATTTTGTAATGGCATACAGTTCACTGGAAGCACTTAGCCCAAGTTACTGACAAATTAAAATCCTTTAGCATACTTCTGCATATACCCTATTGTTAAAATGGTCTTCTAGTCAATCAGAAAGTCACATTGCTATGTCTGTAATGAATAACCTGTGCTGTAAATTGAGCAGTTTTAGGTTTACTGTCAAATAAACGCAAATAGCTGTAGCTACAGTATCAAATTAAGGCCCTTAAAAGGTATTTAAAAGTCTTAATCACATTTTTACGAGGTCTAAAATTTTGTTTAAACGTTGTCCAAAGTGTTTGACTCCAAAAAGGCATAAATATACAGTTGAAGTCAGAATTATTCGCCCCCTTAGAATTTTTTTTTCTTGTTTAAATATTTCCCAAATGATGTTTAGCAGAGCAAAGAAATTTTCACAGTATGTCTGATAATATTTGTTCTTCTGGACAAAGTCTTGTTTGTTTTATTTCAGCTAGAATAAAAGCAGTTTTTACTTTTTTAGGACCAATTTAGGGTCAAAATTATTAGCCCCTTTAAGCCATTTTTTCCCCGTCAGTCTATAGAACAAACCATCGTTATACAATAACTTGCCTAATTACCCTAACCTGCCTAGTTAACCTAATTAACCTAGTTAAGCTTTTAAATGTCACTTTAAGCTGTATAGAAGTGTCTTGAAAAATATCTAGTCAAATATTATTTACTGTCATCATGGCAAAGATAAAAGAAATCAGTTATTAGAAATGAGTTATTAAAACTATTATGTTTACAGATGTGTTAAAAAAAAATCTGCTTTCCGTTAAACAGAAATTGGGGGGAAAAATGTGTATTTTTGAGACTGTTCTGGCAGAAGCAGGCAACTCGTACCTTTCAGCCAATCAAGTGAGAGCTGTTTTCAATGTCACAGTCCCTTTGCATTGAACTTTGAGTGTCTTACATTCAGAGATGTTGTTTATGTTCACACAGCTACATTACACATCAACTAAAGTTTACAATATCATATCATAGTGGACCACCCCTTTAAAGAATATCTGCTTGTATGTTACAGGTGCTGTGAGAAAGAACCATGTCTCCCATGCCGCCACTGATGATTCATCTATTCATTCATTTTCTTTTCGGCTTAGTCTCTTTATTAATCCGCGGTCGCCACAGCGGAATGAACCACCAACTTATCCAGCATATGTTTTACACAGCGGATGCCCTTCCAGCTACAACCCATCTCTGGGAAACATCCATACACACTCATAAACTACGGACAATTTAGCCTACCCAATTCACCTGTAATGCATGTGTTTGGACTGTGGGGGAAACCAGAGCACCCGGAGCAAACCCACACAAACATGTGGAAAACATGTACCCTCCACACAGAAATGCCAACTGACCCAGCCGGGGCTCGAACCAGCGACTGGTGAGACGACAGCACTACCTACGTCTTGCTGTGAGACGACAGCACTACCTACTGCGTCGCCGCCACTAATGATGTCATTGTTTAACATGTGATACGATGGTTCAACCTGGTAGCAGACAGGGGAAGCTCAAGGAGTTGCCCCACTGTCAGTACCTTGACTCAACAGTGAACTCTTTGAAATGGTCATTTAAAATAGTACCATTCTGTTCAGCAAAGTCTATAATTAATTCTGCTTTTAAGTTCCTTTTACTCTTTTTCATGTAGTAAAATGCTTTTATGAAGTAAAACAGTTAACGGTACAATTTTTTCATTGTGTTTTATTTGTTCTGTTCAGTGTATACATAGTACAACTTTGATAATAGGTCATTACTGACATATTTACCCTATTTAATTATTTATTTTTATAGTTTTTTGTGATTGGCTAAAAGAATTTATTTAGATTTAGACGTTTTGAGTGATTAAGACAGACATTTTAAATATCAAGTTTTTATTGTCTAATGTTCTATAGATTTTAGATATTTCTTTAGGTAGTTTTGCCCAGATTAGTTTTGAATTAGGAAACTCAAGGTATCAGCATCAAATTATCTACTAATGAACGGGTCTGGATCAGATCCGGATAAGCTACTTCATCAATGAGTCCGGGTCCAGATCGGATCCGGGCCGGATGAGCTAGTCTATCAGCGGGTCTGGATCGGATCCGAGCCGGATGAGCTAGTGTATCAACGGGTCCGGATCGGATCCGAGCCGGATGAGCTACTCTATCAACGGGTCCGGATCGGATCCGGGCCGGATAAACAGCTTTATTAGCGGATACGGGTAAGGTCTGAAACGGGTCCGGATCGGATCCGGAATTCTTATCCGTTCCGGATCCGTTGCGGTGTGCAAGTGGACTCCATTACGGACCCGTTTTGCGTATCCGTCGCGGATCATGTCACACCTTCGCCGCGGATCCGTTCCGGAGTCATTTTGCTATCTGGGGTATCACATCTTTCATTGAAGTGTACAGCTTTTCTTTGTTGAAAAAGTCGATAAAAGATTAACAGCCTGAAAACTTTCAAGAATTTTGATACGTTAACCTAATTATATGTATATCAGGAGGCTAGTGTTGGGTAAGTTACTTTAAAAAAATAATAATTACAAATTACTGACTACTGGACAATTGTAATCTGATTACATTACTAATTACTTAATGTAAAAAGTAATCTGATTACTTTGCTTTGAAGTTACGCTTAAAAGATATCAAATATACCTATATAAATACAAAACAAACTGCAGCTCTTTCAGTAATTTAATATCCACTGAAAAACATTACAGTGGGTTGATCACATCAGCTCGACATATTCACAAGACTTAAAGAGATAGTTCACCCAAAACTTACAATTCTCTCATCATTCACTCGCTCCAAACCTGTTCGTCTTTTTTAACACAAAAAAACACATGAAGAAATCTGGACACACTGACATACATAGTATGAAAATCACTGCGGTGTTTGGTGGTTCTGTGTTTGTCTGAGGTATTCTCTTCTCATTCAGAAGATACCTTCACTCCCGATCCTGCACAAAAATCCAATTTAGCCTGTTTAGGCAGAGTTGGGCTGATGTGTTTTTGCGCGCCGGTGTCCTGCTTGGTGAAAGTATTGTCGTAGAATGCTTTCTGTTCAAGTGCTTGAACAAGTTGCTGGTCCAGTTAAAAGCAGTGGAAAGTTTTTTAGAGACTGGACATGGACTGACTTTCACAGCAATATTTTAGCTTTTACACTCAATGAAATCAAAGTAACGTCTGTATTTCCACTTGGAGAAGCAGCTACTGTTGACAGCCGCCATTTCAGCTCACATTCTCTTGCAATTTAATAGCGAATGCTCATTAACTGATGTTGCAGCAGAAAACGTGATTTAAAAGAAGCATTTTGTCTTCTAGGTTCTATATTTGTAATGTAAGCAACGCAATTACACAGCCTTTAGTAACTGTAATCAAATCACACACATTTAAAATGTAACTCATTACATTACTGCGTCCCCCAAAAATGTCATTAGAATACAGTAACTCATTACTGTGGGATGCCGTACACCCAACTCTGCAGGAGGCAAAATGGCAGACGACGACAATAATAAAAGCTTCAGATAATGTTGCTTGGTGAGGAACTCCATCTATAAGCTGATCTGAATCCCACAATGAAGCTGCTGTCATAACTTTAGATGATGTTTCTTCATCCTAAAGCTGGTGAAGAGTTTTACACAAACTGATTGTGTTTGCGTGTCTGAGTAGACTAGACGAGTGGCCAAAACTCTACGGTTTCTCTTCAGTCTGAATCCTCTCCTGCAGTTTCAGTTCTTGAGCTTCAATAATAGCCTTCACACACTTAATGCACAAACACAGATCTTCTGAGATGCTCAGCTTAAAAGCCGACCTGTAAAACCCCACACATCGATCACATGCGGTCTCTCACTTTTGATAAGCCGTGGTGGGAGTTTCTTTTTAGTTTCTTGCTGAACGTCGCTTAACAAACTTATATGGGAGTCGTTGGGATCATTATGTAAAAATAAATGCATATTATAAGACAATAACAGTGTTCTTTGAGCTTGCGTTCACATCAGCCTGTTGTTGGAGACCCCAAAACCAAAATAGGACCTTTTATAATGTATAACAGGGTCTGTTTAACTGAGAAATCTGGTGTTAATATAAAGAGTTTTCAGGAAGATACATTTCATTAAGGTGTAAAACTCTCTCTTAATGAATATGGCTTCTCCTTTGTATGAAGTCTAAGATGTCTCTTCAGCTCTGAAACTCTCAAAAATACTTTGCCGCAGTGATCACATCTGTGTGTTTTCTCTCCAGTGTGGGTCAGTATGTGTTCAGTAAGAGAGGAAGATCGTGTGAATTTCTTCCCACACTGAGTACATGTGAATGGTTTCTCTCCGGTGTGAATCCTCTCATGTGTTTTCAGGTATCCTGAATCTCTGAATGCTTTGTTGCAGTGTGAACACACGTACGGCTTCTCTCCAGTGTGGATCATCTGGTGTCGTCGCAAGTCTGTAGCTTTCATAAAACTCTTCCCACAGTCAAAGCACACAGACTCTCTCACACCAGTGTGGATCTTCTGATGGCCTTTTAAATGTGATTTCTGTGTAAAACTCTTTCCACACTCAGAGCATGAATAAGGCTTCTCGTTTGTGTGACCTGTAAGATGTCTCTTCAGGTCTGCAGGCCTCGAAAACGTTTTACCGCATTGATCACATTTGTGTGGTCTCTCGCCAGTGTGGAGCATCATGTGCTCATTAAGGTTTGATATTTGTGTGAAACCTTTCCCACACTGAGTACATGTGAACGGTTTCTCCCCAGTGTGAATCATTTTGTGATATTTAAGAATACCAGCCAGTCTGAATCTCTTGTTGCAGTGTGAACACTCAAAAGGTTTCTCTCCAGTGTGAATCTTCTTGTGTATTTTCAAGTATTCAGGTCTAGTAAACGTCTTCTTACACTCAAAGCAGACAAACTCTCTCACACCAGTGTGGATTTTCTTATGTTGTGATAAATCTGTCCGTCGTCTGAAACTCTTTCCACACTCAGAACATGAGTAAGGCCTCTCCGTTGTATGAACGCCAAGATGTCTCTTCAGCTCTGAAGGCCTCAAAAATGTTTTGCTGCACTGATCACATTTGTGTGGTCTCTCTCCAGCGTGAATCACCATGTGATGCTTGAGATCGTATTTAGAGCCTAAACTCGTTCCACACTGAGTGCAGGTCAAACCTTTCACGACCGATCTTTCCACTGAAACACCATGTTTAGTCTTTGATTCAGTTTTGGTTTCACTTTTGACATGATGTTTCTCCTCATCCTCACTCAGTTCTTCACTCTCCTCCTTCACCATCACATCTGAAAATTAATAAGTCACATGTTAAGAGTCTAGTTTTTATCCATACTGATGTCATCATGCTGCTGTGCTGTCAGCCAATCGTGACATGAACTGCACTCGGCAGTGAAAGTGAAACCGAAAGCGCACATAATTTAAATGACCTAATCGCATTTTAGAGTTATGATTATGACAAGCATCTGATTTGCGTTTCTTTCATAGTGAGCACAAAGTGTTGTTGAGCGCAAAGTATACCCCCCCCCCCCCCCCCCAGGCACCCCTCGCGTGAGCCAAAATTATAATGCATGTGCAAACATCATTCACACGTGATCTTAATTTTCAGCAAAAAAATATAAATCTTGATTCTCATTTTAGCTAGAATCGTGCAGCCCTATTCGGTACCGTTATCACAGTAATCGTCTCTCACTACAGAGGGATTCACTCCAGCATATATGTCTGAAAATCTAATATTCAATATCGTTTGCAGATATTTCAGAAATGCAGAAAAATTACAGCCGGCTATTAATTACAGACTATTATATATATATAATTATATCTTATATGTCTCCGCTGCTGCATTCATTAAAAATGGAGAAAACTGGATACTGACTGACCATGGTCAGTGGTGTTCAACAAATTGTGTATATACACACATATATATATACACACACATATACACACACACAGATCTATCTATTTATTTATCTATCTATGAGCACCACTGACCACAGTCAGTGAGTATGCATCTTTCTCCAGTTAAGATCAATGCAGCAGCTTAGACGAATGTAGGATTAACAACATCAGTGGTCTTTAGCCTCATTATTGAAGAGTAATGAATAAACACAAACCTATTAGTTCTTCAGTCTCTTCCTGTTTAATTCTGCAGGGTTCTGGATCACTCATCTTCTCACTGTCCTTCAATAAACTCTGTCTTTGTCTTTCACTGATGGTGGCAGAGCTTCAGGAGAAGAAACAGAGAAATCTGATTCCTTTACACTGATTGAGGAAATAAACACATTATGATGTTTTATCTTGTGATATAATATGTGATTTGCTCAAGTCAGGTGACGCCAATAACATTCACTTTTATCTGATAATCTGAATATTGATGAGCCTCAGACTATTAACACTCATTAAACTCATCAACCACATCATGAAGTCTCTCTTCAGATACTTTGAGATATTCCATATACAAATGCTGATAAACACTTACACACTAAAAAAGTAAAACGCAAGTACACAGATAATATGTTGTGAAATTACAAATAAAAACACAGGAAAACCCAAACACATTCACTCATATTGTCCTCTCAGAGCTCCTCTCTGCCTGCTGTATTGTTTTGGTCAGCAGACACACAGATAGAGGTGAACTCAATGCAGAAACTAGTCGCAGATTGTCGCTTTAATAAACTGTAAAGTGTGTTTTATTGTCGTGTAAACACGAGAAAAGCGTCAACGACTCACCTCAGCTCTGAAGACTCGACGCTGAGCGAACGCGTCAGCGCTGACGTCATGACGTCATCTCGCCAAATTAAAAGGTTTTATTAGGCACTAAAATGCATTAAACTAATTTTAAACGCAAACGTAATAGGTCTATTTCATGGCTGACAGACATAAGTTTAAAATGAAATTTTCCTGAAGTAACAATTGTTTTTAATAAAATGTAAAAGCTATTTAAAAGCATTTTTTCTTACAAAATCATTCATTCATTTTCTTTTCAGCTTAGTCCCTTTATTAATCTGGGGTAACCACAGCGGAATGAACCGCCAACTTATCCAGCACATGTTTTATGCAGCGGATGCCATTCCAGCTGCAATCCATCACTGGGAAACACCCATACACCTTCATTCACAAACACACCAAGGACAATTTTTTTAGCTTACCCAATTCACCTGTACCGCATGCCTTTGGACTTGTGGGGGAAACCGGAGCACCCGGAGGAAACCCATGCGAACGTGGGGAGAACAATGAAACGCGTCAATCTGATGGTGGTTGTGTTTGCAACTAGATACTTTTGGGAGATCGCTGACAGAAACAGTGAACAGCTCCACCAGCACGCGTCTGAAGCTCATATGCAAGTTTATTTTACAGTCTATGGCAGAAACACTGTTGAGCCTCGCTAGATCCTCCTGTATGGGCGCATCTGTTACAAAACACTTGCAGGACATTCATTTGGAAAACTATGTGGATATGTTAAAAAGAGACTTTCACTTTCACTTCACGCAGTTAGAGAATGAACATGTACTAGTTGTAGACTTGATCCTGAGGCTGTTTTTGCGCCGAGTTTGAAGTAATCCATCAGAGAAGTGCAAGAGAAAGTGCATTACTTCAATCGTTTTTATATAGTGTATTAATAATCAAATCCAGAAATTATAGCATAATATTGAGAGTTAATTTTAAATTAACTCTCGGCCCACCTGCAGGAGTCCTGACGCCCCCCTGTTGAGAATAACTGATTTAAATGATGTGTGCACTTTCAGTTTCACTTTCACTGCTGAGTGTGTTCATGGCATGACTGTCAACACTTCACAAACAAAAAGTCTTCCCACATGACTCTCAATCGATTGCACTGTGCAACAAACTGAGCGTTAATTACAACTTTATTACCTGTTATTCACAGCCTATGCAGGTTCTGTTCACTTAAGTAGTTGGTGGCGCGTACGTCCTCTCTAAACACTCAGCTCATGGTGCTCATGGCCACAAATACGTCATTACATGAAGACAGAAATGACATTTTTTGAGTGAATTCTACCTTATAAATACAGTATGTGACTCTCAACACCATTTGGAGGTGTCCAAAGTATATATAACAATGTGAAGACTTGCGCGACCTCCTCTATGCTTCTCTCCTGACCTTGAAAATGTAATTGGCAGAATCGTAGAAATGCTGGATTAAGATCGTGTGGATGGTCGAATCGAGACCACGATCCCTTTTCAGTTAATCGTGCAGCTCTAGTAACGAATGCTGCTTTGTTTACACTTTGCACACGTACGTTGGAAGTTCAGGGGTTCGCCTTTGTACCTCGCTTAAACAATCTAAGATGATTTGACAGATCTTAGATCGTAATCTTGATAACTGATCTCTGGCTAATTTGGTTTTTCAAACAAGTTTGTGAATCAGATTAAAATGTCTGAATGAACTGATCAGAGATCTGCATGTTGTGAAGGACAGATCTATCGATCCTTAAAGGATCGCCTTTATGCCTCTCTCCTAACCTTAAAAATATAATTGGCTGAATCGAAGAGATGCTGGATTAAGATTGTGTGGAGGGTCGAATCTTTTTTTGATTGATCGTGCAGCCCTGATCAGGTTTTTTCAATTCCCTTTTAACAAACGATTGGAATTCATTATCATTTACACATTTAAGGGTGAAAACTGATGTGTATCAATAAAAAATAGTGGGAAGGTAAAGGTCATCGACATCTAAAATTCGTTCTTAAAGAACAAGAAGGCAGCTTTTCTTTCGTATGAACACCAAGATGTCTGTTCAGATGTGAACGCCTCAAAAACGTTTTGCCACACTGATCACACTTGTGTGTTTTCTCTCCAGTGTGGGTCAACATGTGTGAATTCAGGGATGATGAAACTCTGAAACTCTTCCCACAATGAGTGCATGCGAACGGTTTCTCTCCCGTGTGAACCCGCTCATGTGCGTTCATGTGTCCTATATGACTAAATGTTTTGCTGCAGTGTGAACACATGTACGGTTTCTCTCCAGTGTGAATCATCTGGTGCTGCTTCAGGTGTCCAGCTGTAATAAAGGTCTTCTTACACTCAAAGCACACAAACTCTCTCACACCAGTGTGGACATGGCGATGCAATTTTAGATGTGCTTGCTGTGCAAAACTCTTTCCACACTCGGAGCATGAATACGGCTTCTCCTTTGTATGAACTCTACGATGGATCTTCAAGTCTGAAGGCCTCAGAAATGTGTTGCTGCATTGATCACACTTGTATGGTTTCTCTCCAGTGTGGATCATCTCGTGTGATTTCATGTGTCCAAACTGACTGAATCCCTTGTCGCAGTGTGAACACTTGTAAGGTCTCTCTCCAGTGTGGATCATCATGTGAAGCTTGAAAGGGCCTTTATAACTGAAACCCTTTCCACACAGAGTGCAGGTGAAACATTTCACGGCTGTTCTTTTCATTGAAAAACTATGTACAGTCTTTGACTGAGTTTTGGTTTCACGTCTGACATGATGTTTCTCCTCATCTTCACTCAGTATCTCACTGTTCACCATCACATCTGAAAAATTAAGTAAATAAGTTACATTTAAAGAGGCTAGTTTAACCATATAGCCAATCAGCTCCACTTTTGGCCATTTATCCAGACGTAAAATTAGCCTTTAGTGTCTCCAGACTGTGTCTGTGAGGTTTCAGCTCAAAATACACATCAGATCATTTATTATACCCTGTTAAAAAAATTGTCACAGTGAATTGTAGCTGTTTTGTGCCTTTAAAAGAGTGCTGCCAAAATTTTTCAAATAAAAAGGGCAAAAACCAAACTTGTTTGAGGCCTATGGGCCGAAGGTAAATATATCAAACTGTACCGCATCAAAGTTACCAAGGTATTTTCCAAATGTATTGAGATTTAAAAAATAAACAGGAAAAAAACACTTTAATCGTATTAATAGTGATACATGTTTTACATTTTATGATGAAGTTCTTACAATAAGAAATAAACAATCATATTTATAACAATGCAGAGTGCACTAGTGATGCTGTCTTTGCCTTGATTTGCTTGCTGATGTTTTCTGCATTGTCCTCTGTCGACTGACAGCATTTACTTTTAAAAAAATCGGATTCATTCACAACATCTAATTGAAACATTTAATTTCAGTTTGCTATTTTATAGCTCAACAATTAAGCAAACAAAAGGTTGTTAAATTAGAAATGATGATCTTTCTTAAAAGTTATTTCCTACAACCTTCTCCCTCTTTTCTCAGATGGGAAGGCGGGCCAAATCAAAGGCTACCATAGGTCTACTTTAGCCAGTGGACCCTAGTTTGGGCATCTCTGCTTTAAATGCAAATGAGCTAGTTCTCCCCGCCCACTTAAAGCAGGTTTTCCTCACCCACCTTTTGGACATTTAGGGCCCTATCATATAGCAATAAGGCGCAAGACGGGTTTGCCCCGATGTGTTGCTATTTTCAGACCAGAGCAACCTTAATTTTCCCGTTTTCCGCCACGTTGTTTAAATAGCAAATCAATTTGCGCCACTTTGTGGACTCATGGGTGTTCCAATCTAGAAAAGAGGTGTGTTAAGGCGCATTGTTGGTGTGTTGCTATTTTGAGGAACTGAAATAGACTGTTCAATAGACCAGCTGAAAGCAGGTCTAAAGTCCAGCACAGAGTACGTTAGCATACACATTGCTCAATACACGCAGCATGTACAGCAACACGCAAATATCTTTACAAATGGAAAAGAACTAAAGGGGTTAATATTACAAAAATTATTATTTTTTACATGAATATAAAAAACCACTGCCTCCATGCCTCCATCTCGGGGGCTTTTTTCAGTTTATTCACGACAATCTGCATTAGTATAATGTTATTATTATTATTAATATTTTTATTATATGCATATTTATATTTGTTTTATTAAAAACCAGCTTAAATTTATCCACCTGTCAGGTTTTGGACCATATGGTTGGATATAACTCCAAACAAACTAGAACTGAATTTAGAAATGTTTAATTATTGTTTTGAAAATAGTTTTGAAACAAATCTTTGTTTCCTAACAAATGAAATTAATTATGTAGGCTAATGGATGTCTTGAGCGGAGTGCGTACAACACCGTTTCCTTATCCACAAAAGAGAGAAAGAGAAAGTGAAAGTAAAGGCTGACTGGAGGAGTCTCGTTCTGTATCCTCGCGCTACAGATGCTCTGTTTAACTGTTTTCTCTCTAGTGAAGCGTTCAGTTTTTCCACTTAAAGTCCGCAATGTTAATAACAAATGCACCATGGCATGACGTAACTGACTCTAAAAAGGAATGGGAGATGAGACTCTGATTGGTTTATTCTCAAAACATACCCAGAACTCATTTAGAGAATAAGCTCAACCCTGTTAGACCATGCGCCGCAGACCAAATTTTTCTGTCCTTAAAATATCACAAGTGTATTCTGACACACCTTTAATGCTTTTGTGCAGTGCGCTTAGGACTTTGTGCCAAGACCGTAAAAATAGAGCCCTCAGTTTCAGAGAAGGATAATCAGGGTGATGTCAGGATAAACAGATTTGGTTTTTGTTTTGAATAGTGAAAGTAAACAAGTTAATGTCAGATGTGAACAAGTCTTAAATGGACAGCAGAATAATGGAAAGGCTGTTGTTTTCATTAATTGGATAGTTCGCCCAAAAAAAGAAACTTTTGTCATCGTATACTCAACCTTGACTTGTTTCAAAACATTTTATTTTGCCCTGTTGAACCCAAAAAAGTATATTTTGACAAATGTTGGAACTTGTAACCACTGACTTCAATTGTATTTGTTTTTCCCACTTTGGTTAATTCAATTTAATTCGTATTTATTTCTACAACGTACATTTCAATTTCTACTACTATTTCTTTTACAACGTAGAGTTCAGTTCAGTGTTGTTTAATTTTCACTGCTGAAAGTCCTAACACTGAAGAGCAAATCCATCGATGTGCAGCTCCACAAGTCCCAAACTAAGCAAGCCAGTGGTGACAGCAGCGAGGAATAAACTTCACCAATTGACGAAAGTGAAGGGAAAAAACCTCGAGAGAAGCCTCAGCTTCAGTTGGCAAACTTCTTGTGGTTACAGGTTTTCAACACTTTTCAAAATATCCAACACACACACACACACACACACACACACACAAAGATATACTGAAAGATGTCGGTGAGCAAACAGTTGCTGCCTGTTTAAAAATAAAACTAAGCCAGCGGGAATCAGCGACTGAGAATGAGTAAATGATGACATAATACACATTTTGGGATCAACTATCCATTTGATGCTAATTAAACAAAAATCATTTATCTTTAGGTTTCTTCATTCATTTGCATTCGCTTTTCCTGGGAAGGGTCAGGCTGCAGCAGCAGTCTTAGGAGAGAACCCCAGACTTCCCCTTACCCCAGACACTTCCTCCAGCTCCTCCAGAGGATCCCAAGGCGTTCCCAAGCAAGTTGAGAGACATTGTCGCTTCAGCATGTGCTGGGTCTTTGAGTGAACGCACATCAGACCCATACACATCTTTCTTTCTCTTGTTTGTTCATTTAATTTCTTCAAGTATGCTGCTAAATACACCTACTGTACCTGAAAGATAAACCACTGTTTGTTTTATTTGGATAATATGTGTATTTGTAATGTGAATCTTTGTTTTATTAATTTCCTTACAAAATATCACAAAGATTTTTATCTTTGGCCACTTAAGTGGACACTTTGGTCTTAAGTGTCTACAATATTTTTGATTATATATATTTTGTTAACTTGTGAGGCTTTGTTTCTGAAACAACAGTATTGGTTTGACTGTACTACTTAGGCAACTTGTAGAATAGTAAAACCAATTTCAGAAAGAATCTGAAAAAAATAGATATATTTTTGCCATATTGCCCACACCTATGCAAAAGGCACACATATACATACATTATATATATATCAGTAATGAATAAACACAAACCTATTAGTTCTTCAGTCTCTTCCTGTTTAATTCTGCAGGGTTCTGGATCACTCATCTTCTCACTGTCCTTCAATAAACTCTGTCTTTGTCTTTCACTGATGGCGGCTTTAGAGGAATAAACAGAGAAATCTGATTCATTTACTCTGATTGAGGAAATAAAACATTATGATGTTACAGGCCCGTAGCCAGAGTGGGTTAGGGTGGTTCGAAAGACCCACCCCTCACTGAGTAAGGCCCATCTATGAGCTCATTTGTCCTATTTTTGCAGCTATTCCATAATAAATTGTGAAAATAACTCCTTGGAGAAGGTTTTAAGAGGAATTCTGTGTTGGCTGTCGCTTCGGCATGACTGAGGAAAGTTGAATGTGCTGGCTGGCCAGTGTCTTATTTGCTTAATAATAAATGACAATAGGCTAGTTTTAATTTTATACTTTAATTCCAATTTTTTTTCATTGATATATGATGTATACATTTGAATAATAACTTTAAAAAAATTAAGCATAGATCTTATACGTCTTTAAATGTTTAGCAAATGTTTTTGACAGATCAAAACATGCTGTTACGATGATCATCCAACAAGCTAATCCAGCAAAAAATAGTGTTTACAATGTCACTAAGATTCAGTATTTAAACCTCATAATTAAATATAAAATAAAGCAAATAACTGCAAAAAGGTCCACTTTTGAGAAAAAAGAACCAGCCCACCACCAGGCTGGTTACAGGAGTTATATCTTGTTATAAAATATTTGATTATGTGATTTGTTGAACTCAATTGACACCATTTAAATGAACTTAATGTGGCAATTTGTAGATCTTTAGACAAACGTATAGTGAATAATTGAATAAGTGAAACTTTTGACATGAAATAAAGAGGATTTCAGCAGCTCTGATAATATTGATGAAACTAAACACTCATTAAACAGCCATTCTGCATCAGATTAGCCCATTTTATATATCAATGTATTTATGTTTAAAGTATAAAATAATTTACTATTATAATGAATTAAAATCTGTATTTTCACACTTACCTCAATACCTAGTTAAAATACTATCCAAATCCGCATAGCAAATGAAGTATTTTGGTTGTTAGCAGTAGCAAATCTATGTACAGAAACTGGGAAAACAAAAACATTTACAAGATAAAGAGCTTAATGTAATGTTTTCTGCTTCAACTGTCGCCATATATTCCAACTGTTTCCATTCACAGATGATACTAATACAAACGTGGAAAAGTAGTTTCCTCTCAAGAGCTGCTCTCTGCCTGCTGTATTGTTTTGGTCAGCAGACACACAGATAGAGGTGAACTCAATGCAGAAACTAGTCGCAGATTGTCGCTTTAATAAACTGTAAAGTGTGTTTTATTGTTGTGTAAACACGAGAAAAAGCGTCAACGACTCACCTCAGCTCTGAAGACTCGACGCTGAATGAACGCGTCAGTGCTGACGTCATCACGGTGAGGCGGGAGCAACAGAGAAACGTCAAAAAGTCGTAATTTCATCAGTTTTGTTAATCTTAATTATACATTCAAAATTAATTGGATTAATCAGCATCTTAAAAATCCTGCCTCTTTGTGGAATTTTCTACCAAATTTATTTCTCTCAAATTAGGGGTTTGATTGTTTTGCTCTTGTGCGATTATAATCCTGAGAAAATTCCCTATCTTTATCAACGTTATCATTTCAGTTGTCATGGTCTTTAGTCTACAAGGACAACTTTTCCCCACATAATTTGGCACAACAGAGATTTACTGTACAAAAGTCCATTTACTTTGATAATTGGGCAATATGTATATATATATATATATATGTATATATATATATATATATATATATATATATATATATATATATATATATATATATATATATATATATATATATATATAATTTATGTTAGACATTTACTTAATAACAGAGGAGTGCCTTTTAAATATGAGGAATTTTGGTCCCATTATAAATATCCATTTACAGCTAAAGAATTTGCTATTGTATCTGGAGCAATCGCTTCTGGGATTATTATGCTAATGCAGTGATGGGACAATCAGTCTCCCCAGGTTGTGCCACATTTAAATGTGCTAAAAACAGCTCTTGGTAAATTACTATTTACCACAAAGCCAAATAACAAAAATATCCGCTCTCTACTTCAGCGTGAGATCATCTCTGTCCTAATGCTGTCTATTATTAGAACAGACATTTAAGTAATATTAGCTGGTAAAGAGTATGAACTTTACCTCAAGAAATTCCTAATGTACAATAAAATCCTACAAGTGCCTTATAATATAACACATAGGTGCTATCCTAGTTTTTTTTTTTTTTTTACAAAGGTTTATTTCTGAAGATCCTAATGTAAAATGATCTGTCTCACCTTGTATAGCTATATTGTATAGCTGATATACCTGTGAGTATACCCAAATGTTTTGGAAAAATGTATAAGGTATATTTAGTTCTCCTCGTGATGGCGTGGGTTTCCCCACAAGTCCAAAGACATGTCCGTAGAGTATGTGTGTGTATGGGTGTTTCACAGTGATGGGTTGCAGCTGGAAGGGCATCCGCTGCGTAAAACATATTCTGGATAAGTTGGCGGTTCATTCCGCTGTGGCGACCCCAGATTAATAAAGGCACTAAGCCGAAAAGAAAATGAATGAATGAGGTATAGTGGTATAATTCCTGATGTTATGTTGAAATATGAAAATGTTATTTTAGGATATAATCTTCAGAATGAACATCCAGATGTTTAATCATTTAATCTTATTATATTTTTGGCCAAATATTTCATACACAAGTGTACATTTTGTAAGCGTAAACCTTTCTTCCAGATTGTTCTTGAAGATCTATATCTTAATGTCTTTGATTTCTGAATCTACTAACAAGAAAGCTGTAAAAACTGTGAATCTGTGTAAAAGACACATTCCTGCTTTGCTCCCTGGCATGTAATGTGATGTAAATGTTTCATTTTGTTAATAAAAAAATTAATTAATGAATCGTCAAAAACTCTACTGATAAACCAAAGCAATCGCTAGTGTAGACAAAACAAGCCATGTTACTCAGTAACGTGTGGTGAAATGCTGTCTAATAGGCACTGAGATCTAAAAAGAAAATGTTCTTCATGGCTGACAGATACAGCAAACATAAAATAATCTTTTACAACCAGTAAACAAAGGTTTATATAAACATTCATTTATTCATTTTCTTTTCGGCTTAGTCCCTTTATTAATCTGGGGTCGCCACAGCGGAATGAACCGCCTTTTTTAAAACAAAATATAATAATAATTTTTTAAAAAACGCAGTTTAAAGCAGATGAAAAAATATTAAAAAACAAAAACAACAAGCGTAATTTGTAGATCATTTGAAAGTGTAAAGCTTCTCTTTCCTAAACAGACACAATTTGTACAAGTTAAAAAAATAACTCAATAAAAGATTAACAGCTTCACAGAATTACAGGCGATGAACATTTGTTAAAAAAATAGCTTCATATTTTAACATTTTCCATAATGACTTAACCCTTTCATGCTCGTCTGTAGAGCCAGTTTGACCGTTTTCTGCTGTTTATTACTGTTAGTCATTTCTTCCATAGGTGACTGAATCTGAAGTTCTAAAACAAATCGAAAAAAATGAGCACACTTCAGCATCGCAGAATAAGATCAATACTGACAATCGCTCTTCATAAACTTCTAGTGGTGGGCAAAGCGAGGCTTCGTGAACCATTAAAACAGTCGAAGCAAATGTGTCGAAGCTTCGAAACGTTTCGAAATCCGTCTCTACAGTGACACCTAGTGATAACTTCTCATTAGGCAAATCGATGAGAAATCGAGGTATTAAACTGCATTGTAGAATTGAGGTTTCAAGTGATTTAGTGGAGCGGTGAGAGTTACTGATAGCCTTCAGAGATAATAGGTTCGAATCCAGGGTGATGCTGCTATAGATGTTTGGTTTGAAATGCTCCGTTCTGGTAACATGTTTTAACATTGGTTTGACATCCTTTGTGAATAAATATGTCTTGTTTTGGTCATAAAAAGTAACCATTAAAATACATCAGGTCATAATTTCAGTGTATTCGTACAAGACGGGATTCGAACTCGGGCCATTTGCGTGCACACGCACGGTTCCCTAGGCTACATGAGATAATTTTTCTGACCCTGTCAGTCAAATGCAGATTCACCAGTTCTTGAAACACTTCTGAATTGTCCGATGCTTTGAATCGCTCCAGTCACGAGACCTGAGCTGCATCCGAAACGGCATACTTCCATACTATATAGTACGCTGAAATTAGTATGCGAGCCGAGTAGTAGTACCCGGATAACTTACTATTTCCGGCGATATTCTGAAGTGCACATCCCATGCATGCTTCGCTATCCCATGATGCCTCATGTGCGAATTCATGAATGGAAGTGAAGCAACGCAACTGACGCGGGTAGGTCACGTGACCATGACAAAATGGCAGATGTAGTACGTCCGAATTCCATTCATGCTGTATAGAACATACTTTTCCAACGGCCGAGTAGTACGTCTAAATTCAAATGCAGTACCTACGGAGTAGTAGACGATTGCGGACGCAGTCCTGGTGTTTCAAAACACTTTAGTCACGTGACCTGGGCGTTTCAGATCTTGGCTCGGTGCAGTGTTTTGAAACACTTGCACTTCGGTATTACAACACTGTCAGTTTCACGTCAGCCATCCCTTCTTCTACCTGCCCTCAAAAACTTCTACCTGCCCTCAAACCGAGCACGACAGAACTTGATTTAAAATATATCAGGGCCTT
Source organism: Danio aesculapii (assembly GCF_903798145.1). Taxonomy (NCBI): domain Eukaryota; kingdom Metazoa; phylum Chordata; class Actinopteri; order Cypriniformes; family Danionidae; genus Danio; species Danio aesculapii. Next base: position 2,405,813 of record NC_079456.1, on the reverse strand, counting down.
AAGAGGTTTCTACAGCTCTGAAAGTCTCAAACATGGTTTGCACCGTGGGTCTTCATGTGGCTGTTAAGGTGTGATGATTGTGTGAAACTCTTCCCACAGTGAGTACATATGAATGGCTTCTCCCCAGTGTGAATCATTATGTGTTTGTTAAGGTGTGTTGACTGCGTGAAACTCTTCCCACACTGAGAGCATGTGTACGGTTTCTCTCCCGTGTGAATCCTCTGGTGTCGATTCAATTCTGCAGCTGTAATAAAAGTCTTCTCACACTCAAAGCACACAAACCCTCTCACAGCAGTGTGGATCTGCTGATGTCTTCTTAAACTTGACAGCTGTGTAAAACTGCTACCACACTCAGAGCATGAATACGGCTTCTCCTTTGTATGAACTCTGAGATGTTTCTTCAGCACTGCAGGCCTCAAAAATGTCTTGCCGCATTGATCGCATCTGTGTGTTTTCTCTCCAGTGTGAATAATCATGTGCTCATTAAGGTGTGATGAGCATTTGAAACTCTTCCCACAGTGAGTACACGTGAATGGTTTCTCCCCCGTGTGAATCCTCTCATGAACTGTCAGATGTCCTGAATGGCTGAATGATTTGTCGCAGTGTGAACACTTGTGCGGTCTCTCTCCAGTGTGGATCCTCATGTGCTGATGAAGGTGTGAGGGTTGTACGAAACTCTTTCCACACTGTGTGCAGGTGAAACATTTTACAGCTGTTGCTTTAATTAAAACATTCTGTTCGGTATTTGTGTGAGTTTCAGTTTCACTTTTGACGTGATGTTTCTCCTCATCTTCACTCAGTTCTTCACTCTCCTCCTTCACCATCACATCTGAAAATCAAGTAAATAAGTTACATTTCAAGGAGGCTTTTTAAAAACAGTTTATTTTAAATCAAGCTTAAATCAAGCTTTATTTTAAATCACACCCTCAGCATAGCACCATGAAAGCCTTTATTGTACTTTTTTAAAATTAATTAATTGTTGTTAAAATATAATAACATGGTAAAACCCATTAACATGACACATTTGCACATTCACTCAAAAGTTAACCAAAATTGTTAAAACCAAAAACGAAACAGTGGTGGAAAGAGTATTGGAAAATCATCCTTAAGTACCACTACTTGCCCAAAAATGTAGCGTGAGTAGAGTAAAAGTATCTGTTGTAAATATTACTCAAAGCATGAGTAAAAACTAAGCCTTTTTAAAGTACTCAAGAGTGGTGAGTAGTGCATATTACTCTGTGAAAGGCTGATGTGTTTACATGACCGCAGCAATGCCTTGAGTATGTGTATTACTGTTACTGTGATCTCGTCAACCGTTTTACTCAGAATACAGAAAACACCCCTTCACATCATTCATTCCTTTTTCTGCAGCGTTTGTTTCATCATTTATTTATTTACTTTGTATATAATTATTTTTTTCGGGGGTTTTCAGCTTTATTTGATAGGAAAGTGTAGAGTATTGACAGGTAAAGCATGGGGAGAAGAGAGAGGGACGGATCGGCACAGGACCATGAGGCGGGAATCGAACTCGGGTCGCCGTGAGCACCAGAGTGCATGTGTCGACGCACTAACCACTACATGGTTACAATGCGGCATGTGTATGAAAACGTTACATTCTGTAGTGCATTTAGTTATTGTTTGTTAAGTCCATTTGGTAATTTCAGTCGTTATACAGCAAGCATCCTTCATCGTCTTATTAGTGGCATGCATCTAAGCAGTGTCTTGATTATTGCCTGCAACAATTTTAGACATCTTCTTGGACACGTTTAATGCTTCCAATCGATTTGCTCCATTTAAAAAGCGCCCATGTCTTGAGGTTGTTCAGCATGATGTGATTTAGTTTCTATGTGCGATTAGATTGGACAAGAATCGCTGATTTCTCTACTCAGCCAATCCCCATAGACCAAAAATTAATACAGTAGTGACTGCAGGTTGAACGGAGGTAATGGAGCAAACATAATGATACTGCACTAAAAATCTACTCAAGTGAAAGTGAAAGTACAAATTATTAAAACTACTTTGTAAATAACAATTCCTGAGAAAAACTACAGTAATTTGAGTATTTTTAATCTGTTACTTTTACACCACTGAATCAAAATTATAGTATTCTGTCACATAATAAGACCTGTCACAACAATCAATATATGGACTTCTTTACTACACATGGACATGAGCTCAATCATTTTTGATGATGCAATACACATAAACCAATTCTAGCAACATTTTAGCTGATTGCGCATCTCTATCTAGACTATAGGAGGTGTCAGTATGGTTATTTGAGGTGTCCGTATGATTAAAAAACTACTATAGTATTTACCATAAATTACTATAGTATATTGTCATGTGGGTGTCTTACTGCTGAAAATAGATCTGGTAGTAGGGCTGGGCAGTATATTGAGTATGATGCGGTATTATCCAATATCTTTCATATCAATATGGTTTGAGGCCACACATGCATTCTGCGTGAAACAGACCACTCTGAAAGGTAGCTCACGAGCTCCACTTAATTCACTCCATGAGTCAAACAAAAGATTTGTTCAAAATGAACGAATCGTTCAAGAACGACCCATCACTGACGCGACATGGAGGAACATGCAGTGCTGGTGTTGTATTGAAATCTGACTCCCCCTCGCGTGCACACACGCCACACAGCGCCTGCAGCAGTCACAGCGGTTTATCAGAAACCTTTTATCCATCATTTCTTTCGCAATCGACAGCAAGAACGAACATAGAAGCCTTGTCTAATTGACAAGCAGCACCTGAATGTGTTCAAAAGAATTAAAAACACCAAAATAGGATGAATTTATATCATATTTCGAAAGTGAAACCAGCTCATATTCACTGATTATAAGTTCCGTATTTATTAGACGACGGTCTCTTCTTTACATTGACGATATAACACATTCAGCTCTGCGTTCTGCTCTGTTATAATGACTGTTTACATTTATATGCTTAACCAGCATTTCTTTTTTTATTTTTTTTTATTTTATGTTTATTGTGAACTTTTGAGTACAATCATACAGCATTTCAGGGTACATTGGTATCACAGTATTTGAACTTAAGTGGTGTAAAAAACACGTACATTATTGTCAGGTGAATTTACTACACAGTAGTACTCAAATTTTGTGGATTATAAAATAAGAGACAGCATAAAGAAATAAAAATAAAAATAAGAAAAGGATAAAATAAATATAGTAATCAAAAATAAATAAATAGAACATAAAGCACTATTTACATCCAGGGTAAGAACACATGTCATAATAATTCCTTCCAGAATAATCTCAACTGGCCATCTTCATTATACACGTGGGAATGTCACTCATTGTAATATGAATAAGTATAACCGTATACATGTACATACATTAGCATATATTTATCTATCAGAACATCATTTTCTATTCATTTATAGCAACAAAGTCGGGTCTACTAACTAAAATATATTCAACCCATTTCCTCCATTTTCTCAGAAATATATCCTTCTTTAAATTGACGACAAAAGTGATTTTTTCCATTTTGTAGATCTCCATAGTTGCGTCTATCCAATTACTAAGGGTTGGTCGCTCTTGCTGTAGCCATTTGCGTGTGATTGCTTTTTTGCTGGCAGCCATGAGAGCACGCATAAGGTATTTATTGTCTGCAGTTACTGTATCTGGATCCACACAGCCAAAATATAACAATTTACTTTCTAGAGGTATATCTTTTTCAAATATATGTTCAAGAGCCTCCTGTATTTCTTTCCAATATTGTTGAATATACATACATTCCCAAAATATATGATAATGATTTGCTTAACCAGCATTTCATTACAGTACTCTGATACTATTTCATTACTTCTCATATCTATAGTCTATTCGTTTTCATCTCCTTATTTAATATTTAGTAAAACAAATTTAGTCAAAACAAAAGGAAAAGTGTAGGATTTTTTACATGGAGTGAAAGACTTCTCTTTAGATATCTTGGATATGTGCATGTTTTATTAATTGTGCTCAATACATGTAATTGTGTTGTAACAATCTGACTGGGTAGGGGTGCCAACTCATACAAGTAAAAATTAAAAACAATGTTTATAAGTCAGTGCTACATGGGACACACTAGCAGTGCAATAACCCAAGTAACCACTTATAGAGCTAAAGACAAAAATAAATCAGACAGAACTAAATCAGTTTAAATTGCATTCTAATATCATTCAATTTGAACGTCCAACCTCAAAACAACTCTTTATATACATTTTACAACCCAAAACCATTCCAACATATATATGAATAATTCAACACAATCAAATGCACCAACCAAAATAATAATAATAATAATAATAATAATAAACCAAATAAAGAGGTACCTAGGTCTACTTGAAATTAATTTGTTAGAACATGATTACATTCATTACTGTTACACAGGAATTCAATATAAACAGTTCAATGATTCACTCGATTCAAACAATTCAATGATTCACTCGGTTCTAGTAACTCAGATGTTCACAATCCGTTCAAACAGTTCAATGATTCACTCGGATCTAGTAACTCAAATGCTCACAGTTCGTTAAAACAGTTCAATGATTCACTCGGTTCTAGTAACTCAGATGCTTGCAGTTCGTTCAAACAGTTCAATGATTCACTCGGTTCTAGTAACTCAGATGCTTGCAGTTCGTTCAAACAGTTCAATGATTCACTCGGTTCTAGTAACTCAGATGCTTGCAGTTCGTTCAAACAGTTCAATGATTCACTCGGTTCTAGTAACTCAGATGCTTGCAGTTCGTTCAAACAGTTCAATGATTCACTCGGTTCTAGTAACTCAGATGCTTGCAGTTCGTTCAAACAGTTCAATGATTCACTCGGTTCTAGTAACTCAGATGCTTGCAGTTTGTTCAAACAGTTCAATGATTCACTCGGTTCTAGTAACTCAGATGCTTGCAGTTTGTTCAAACAGTTCAATGATTCGCTCAAGAGCACGCTTTTGCTCATCCCGTCATAAACCACACATGAAGTGAAATAGTTGAGTTGCCGTAAGTGCCGTAGACGTATACTGTATCATTGTCTTTTCTAGTCACAAGTTAAAGTTAGATCAGCTCACCCGTCCGAAGATTACAGGGGTAATCATACAAACACATTGTCTCTCAGCCAGACTACTTCGTTTTTAGTCCAGGCCATCATTGCCTGAGCTCCTGGACGAAGCTCCACGTGCTCTGCTACCTGGTGAACAAACACTTCCTTCTTTTATCCTTTGCACCTCGATTGAGAGACGTTTTTAAAATACATCGCCCCCGTGTGGACATTAACAGACCGCTTTCAGCTCGTCACAGTGTAACTAAAACATATACAGCTGATTTCATTGTTGTTTATTAATCACAACTGTGGTCTACAGGATTACTTATAACAACACTGTAATTGTGAGATAAAATACTGTGTGTTTCATGTTTACATTCACTGTGGCTCTTTTCTATCCTCCAATACTTTTTGTTGTGTTACTATTTCACTTTGTTCCTCTTTTGCTCAATTTAGCTGTTTTCTATAGTTCTGTTTACTTAATTATTTGCACAACAGCACAGTAGTGCGGTGTACAGTGTTAAGCAGGAAAATAAACCCTGTACTGTATTTATTTATCAAAGATTTTTTTATAATTTGAAATGTTGTGCAACTTACAGTTAAGCAGGAGAAAAACCTGTACTGTGTTTTATTTATCAAAGATTTTGTGCAGCTGCTATTTGTTGTGCAGCTGTTTATTAGTAAACATGGAGGGAAACCCCTGTGTTTGAATTATATTTTGCTCAAAAACTGTTTAATAAAGTTTTAATAAAGACTTTAACTCTTAAATAACCATTTATGAGAAAATACCAGATAGACATTGTCTCCAAAAATACAGAGATTTGATTGTTTTGCCCATATCGCCCAGCCCTATCTGGTAGCAGATATCGAAGCCTCTGTTACTTCTGCACTTTTCTGTTAACATTTATTATTATTTATTTAGTATATGTGTTTTCTGACTCCGATGACTGATTATTGAAATGACTATAATTAAATAAAATATTCTTAAAAATAAAAAATTATGTGGAAGAGCGTACTTGAATTGTGCGGATATTATATCGTCATTCTGGCAATATATAATGAGTGGGATAAGATGATCTTAAAAGTACAATAATATTTAATCGCAAAATTTTTTGGTGTAATATATGTACAATAGGGGTGGGCGATATGACCTAAAATTAATATCACGGTATTTTTCATCTTTTGAACGGTGACGGTATAATATCATGGTATTACTTTCAATAGCAAAATAATATACATCTCAAGGAAGAACGGACAAAAGAAAGTCTCACTTCTATCACTCTTTAAAAGTTTTGGTTTGGGTCATTGTAAATGCTCAGTCTCGTTATGAGCTGATCTTCATTTCTCTGTGTTGGTGGAATAAAGCAGGCGAGTCAGCCGCACCAATTTATGAGCAGACAGAGCAGGATTCTCATGATGACCACCAGCGCAACTCCGCTCTTTGTTATGAGCCGTAGTTTCAGTGTAAACTTAGTAAAGGCGAGTTTCTTTGGCGATGATGTACAGTGTTAGATTTTATATTTAGCGGACATTTGCGCTGAACACGCGGTGAATGCAACGCATCGAGATTCGGGCACCTTCTCCGAAAACACTCGATTGATCTCAGCTGGCGGATCAACATTTACCTCATGTCATGATCGCTGTCATCTGCGCCATTATTATTATTATAACTTTAGGTGAGGTTTGCAAACCTGTGCACTTTTCACTCTTCAGCCGTTTGCATTTCCTGCAGTAACAAAAGCTCCCTGTTCATTATATTTAGACACACAAATGCTCCCAAATATATTATGAGGGCGCATAGATTAAATTTTGGGCGCTCATGCGACCAAAATGGTTGCAATTTCGAGCCCTGTAGTATAAGGACATGTATTCAGACCACAACTGAACGTTTGAAGAAAATTGAATGCCTTATTATTTAGAATGAGCTATTATTGATGTAAATGCAGCCGTTCAAGGCGCATAATTGATTTATTACGGTATTGACGGTATTAGAAAATCCATGTCGTGGCGCAATGTCACACCGGTGATGACTACGACACCGGTGTACCGCCCACCCCTAATGTACAACAAAACTAGATATCAGGCCTACTCATTTGTTCATGTATTTTAAACATATTTTAAACATGTATTAAAACTGTATTAACTCTAGACTACAAGACATCAAGGACCTGTAAAAAATGTTAGTTCATAATTGTCTAAACACAATAATTTTTAGGATATATAAAAGGTCATATGGGGGAAAATTTCATTTGATGAAGTGCTTAAAGATTAACACCACACTGTTCTCCAGCCTCATTATTGAAGAGTAATGAATAAACACAAACCTATTAGTTCTTCAGTCTCTTCCTGTTTAATTCTGCAGGGTTCTGGATCACTCATCTTCTCACTGTCCTTCAATAAACTCTGTCTTTGTCTTTCACTGATGGCGGCAGAGCTTCAGGAGAAGAAACAAGAGAAATCGGATTCATTTACACTGATTGAGGAAATAATCATATTATATTTTGTAGGCGACACATGATGTGATTACTTAATGTGCTCAAGTCAGCTGACACCAATAAAAATAAATCAATGTAGATCTGAATATTGATGAGCCTCAGATTATAAGCAGCAGATCAGCTCATTTTTATACTGGTTACTTTTGTAATAAATACAATATTTTTGCATTTAAATCAGTATCTAATTCATGGAGTAAGTTTTCATACTAGTAAATTATTTTGATTGTTAGCAGTAGCACATCTATATACAGAAACTGGAAAATCAGAATGAAACTTGAAGCTCCACAAACTATTAATGTAATGTTTTTGTATTAAACGTCATATATCTGCTTCAGTAGATTGATCCCTTTCTTTCCCTTCACAGATCACACTTACCGATATGACAAATACAAACGTGGAAAAAAATCAAACCCTGACAGAAAAACCCAAACACATTCACTCATATTGTCCTCTCAGAGCTTCTCTCTGCCTGCTGTATTGTTTTGGTCAGCAGACACACAGATAGAGGTGAACTCAATGCAGAAACTAGTCGCAGATTGTCGCTTTAATAAACTGTAAAGTGTGTTTTATTGTTGTGTAAACACGAGAAAAAGCGTCAACGACTCACCTCAGCTCTGAAGACTCGACGCTGAATGAACGAGTCAGTGATGACGTCATCACGGCGAGGCGGGAACAACTGCTCGTAATCAAACCTATGAATCAAACACGCGATTGCCGTTGTTTTTTTAAATGTATTTCAAAATGGTGGCGTAACAAAGCAAATACAACTACAGATATTTAAAGGAGAGGGCATCTGCTGTGTAAAACATATGCTGGATAAGTTGACGTACCCTGATGAATAAAGGGAAGGAGAATGAATGTCAGTATGTATTCTAGCCCCATTTACCCTTGTAGTGCTACATTCGGAACAAAATTATTAATAAAAGAAAGCAGCCAGAATCTTTTAAGATCCTTGTCAGGGGTGGACCATTGAGTTAAAACTGTTTTAGCCCTACTGAAAAAAACAGCCTAAACCAGCCTGGGCTGGTTGGCTGGTCAACCAGGCTGGTTTTTGAAGGGTTTTGGCCACTTCCAGGCTGGTTTCCAGCCATTTCCAGCCTGGTCTTAGCTGGTCAGGCTGGAAGATGACCAGATAAAACCAGCTTGACCAGCCTAGCCAGGCTGGGAGCCCAGCCAAAACCAGCTATGTCCAGCTTAAACCATGCAGGCTGGTCAAGCTGTGGTTTTAGCTGGTCATTTTCCAGCCTGACCAGCTAAGACCAGGCTGGAAATGGCTGTAAACCAGCCTGGAAGTGGCCAAAACCCCTCTAAAACCAGCCTGGTTGACCAGCTAAAACCAGCCAACCAGCTTAGGCTGGTTTAAGCTGTTTTTTTCAGTAGGGGAACATTGTACATTTAAGAAAATCATTATTTAACATAAATGTGAAGATCAAGATCAAAATGCAAATCTGTGATTTTTTAAACATTTGAGGTACATTCAGAAGTTGGATATGACATAGTGGCGGTTCTAGGTTGAATGGCACTCTTGGCGAATTAATAATACCCCCCCCCCCCCATTTTATTTCTAAAAATGTTCTATTAACCATGGTTTGGGTTACATTCAGTATGGGGGCGTGCGAGAGATCTGCAACATCAACAGCCTGAAGTATCAAGACATTTGTGCTGCCCATTGCATTACAAACCACAGGAGAGGGACAATTCTCCAGCAGGATAGCGCTCCTCCTCATACTTCAGCCTCCACATCAAAGCTCCTGAAAACAAAGAAGGTCAAGCTGCTCCAGAATTGGCCAGCCCAGTCACCAGACATGAACATTATTGAGCACGTCTGGGGTAAGATGGAGGAGGCGTTGAAGATGAACACAAAGGATCTTGATGAACTCTGGGAGTCCTGCAAGAAGGCTTTCTTTGCCATTCCAGATGACTTTATTAATCAGTGATTTGAGTCATTGCAGAGATGTATGGATGCAGTCCTCCAAGCTCATGATGGAGTCAGACACAATATTCATTCTGTTTCCACTGCAGCATGACCACATATTCTATACTGGACATTATTGAAGGTTCAGTGAGCAGACTTTAGTCTAAGCAGAGTCAGACCTTACTGTCCTAATGAAATCATTAATAATCAAGACATGATCAGATTTTATTGTGCTCAAATAAGCTTCATCTAGAGGCCTTTACCTTTCATATTAGCCGCTTATGATACCAAAATGATCAACTAGAAGTCAAGATATTATTAACTGTTCCTAAAACTTGGATATGCGACAAGACTTTTGTCAGGTAGTGTATAATCAACTTGCAATTTCCATGTCTGCGGCCATCAAAAAAACAAACACAACTGTCCCAAGCACGACATTATTTACTGATTAAACCGTAATATTCCCAGTCACCTGAAAGGGATTTATTGCATCCTGGTTTCTTCTGTGCGTACATAAATGTCATTTCATTTGCTTGTATTGATGATTACTTTAACATATATCCGTTTTGCTGGTCACCACATGGATGTGATGTCAACATCAAATCTTGACCCGCACCACACTGCTGCATCGAGACTTGTGTTAGAAATAACGTTAGTCTCCACACCGATTTAGTTTGATTCGAGTTATTTTCCGAGATAAAGCATAGGGAAAATGAAGTAGATGATGCATAAATATGTGAAAAATCAAGTGAAAGGATGTTAAATGCGATTAGAAATGCTTAAATAAATGAGAACATAAGCAAACATAACACTGGATTGTGTATCGGTGATCTGAAAATTCTGCATATCACACAACACTACTCTGATATCTGAAGTTTGGCGATATCTGAAGAGGCGAGTGTTCAGGAAAGATTTTGTTGATGTGTAAAACTCTTTGTTACAGAATAAAGCTTCTCCTTTGTATGAACTTTAAGATGTCTCTTCAGATCTGAAAGAACTGAGAATGTTTTACCGCACTGATCACATGTGTGCGGTCTCTCTCCAGTGTGGATCAGCATGTGTCGATTAAGGTGTGACGATCGGCTGAAACTCTTCCCACACTGACTACATGCGAACGGTTTCTCTCCAGTGTGAATCCTCTGGTGTCGTTTCAAGTCTCCAGCTTTAATAAAAGTCTTCCCACAATCAACGCACACAAACTCCCTCACACCAGCGTGGGTCTGCTGATGCTGTGATAAATGTGACGCTCGTCTGAAACTCTTTCCACACTCAGAGCATGGATACGGCCTCTCCTCTATATGAACGACAAGATGTTTCTTCAGCTCTGAAGGAATTGAAAACCTTTTGCCGCATTGATCACATTGGTACGGTCTCTGTCCAGTGTGGATCTTCATGTGATGATTAAGAACTGTCGATCGCATGAAACTCTTCCCACACCGAGCGCATGTGAAGGGTTTCTCTCCAGTGTGGATCAGCATGTGAAGCTTGAAAGCGCATTTGTAACTGAAACTCCTTCCGCACTGAGTGCAGGTGAAAACGTCCACGGCTCTTCTTTGTTCGGTCTTTGTGTGAGCTTTGACATGACGTTTCTCCTCATCTTCACTCTCCTCCAGCACCGCCACATCTGGAAATCACGTAAAAGGAGCTAGCTTTACAGCATGTGCCATGCAGAGGGTGTGCTTTTAACACTACAGTCAAATGATAACAAAATAAGAGCATGTGTGTGTGTGTGTGGGTTTGGCTGAAATGCGCAAGTGGTCAAACACACTCAACAAAAACAACTTATTTCTTTCCGTTTTCTCTCAAGTAATATAAATGTTAATGGTTTTATGATGTCAAACTATGTCCACACATGCAAGCTGACCCACGGTTAGACTATTCCATAACCAATAATAAATATAATCAGCTTAACCGAGCCATCACGCTTCACGTTGCCCAGCTAATCATCTATCACTGTTAGGAAAAAGTTAAAGTAGCTAAATGTGTGTATTAGTGTCGCCAGAAAAAATAAACCTAAAAAATTATACCTAAAAAAATAAATTAATTAAAGAAATTTACAGTTATTAACGTGAAAACTGGTTACATTTGGACATGGATAACACATAATGGAGAATTTCTGATGCACATAGTGGAACTTTTATTATGTAATCACTATATAATCTGCCACTATTAAAATATAGATTACTATTACAATACACTGTTAAAACTTACAGAAATACCTATATTCAAGTGATGCAAAAGAGACATACGAACATGCAGGGCCTTATAATTTGAGGGCCTTACAATTGAAGCACAGCAGGTCATGCGCCAAAGTGAGAACATTCAGACAGAGCGTTTGCAATACATTTAGACAATGTATGTATTGACCAAGACAAAAGCAACCCTCGCCAAATCAGCTTACATAAGGAGAATCATTTAGAAAGTATGGAAACAACATGATCATATGCAAACACATGATGGTAAGCACATGCTATATGACCTTTAAGATATGTAAAAACAGACAAACATACAGTCATTAATTAAAAAGCTAGGATCCTATTGGAGCTGGGAATAGGGTGATGTTACATCATATCTCATGATACCTATGGATAAGAAACTGTATATAAACTGTGGGTTTTTGGACATTAAGGGCGAGAGAGCTCGATCGACCATCTCTGCTGTAACAATGAACTGCTTCAACTTGAGAACTTCGAAGACCTCAGCCTCTTTTTTGAAACCTAAAAGATGTTTGTCGAGATCCAGCGCAACTTTCCACCACACACACAACTCAACAGTTTCAAAAACACAGAGTTATTTACAAAACCAGCGGCGCCCTCAAAGCATTTTCTTAGGGGTAGCCAGAAGAGGCCGCATCAAATTTTGGGATGGCACACACATACAAAAAAAAAAATGAATTCAGTGTAATGTTACATTTTTGTTTCTGATAAATTAAATAATATGGTTTTAATCCATTCAATTAATTACTTCTGAAATATTGCAATTTATTCCTTGAAATAATTCAGCAAGTACATGTGCAAACCAAATAAATATCAATATTTAGTTTAAAATCTCTCTCTCTCTCTTCTCTCTCTCTCTCTCTCTCTCTTCTCTCTCTCTCTCTCTCTCTATATATATATATATATATATATATATATATATATATATATATATATATATATATATATATATATATATATATCCCTTTTTGAGCCACAAAATTATTAATGCAGCTTCTTCTATTGATGTACCTTAAGGTAAATATTAAATTGCCATTACTGTCTACTGAAGGTGTGTGCATTCTGACAATGATGATTGGGTAGGGCAGTGGCAGTTCTAGTTTAAATGACACCCTGGGCGAAGCCCCCTTTACACCCCCAACCCCCTTAAATTGTTAGATTTGTTTTTCAATAAACATAACAATTTATTTATATTTATTCTAAATGAATACAATTATTATTAATCATATTATACACTTATTATTCTAAATAAATATCAGAAATCAATCCTAAATGTTACTGGAAAACAATGCAAAACAACTGGAGTGATGTGCTAAGATCACTTAAGAAATCTTTTGCATGAATATTAATTATGACAATTCTAAAGAATACAAATTAATATGTTTTATAGAATTGTCTGTTGTCTTAGACCCGACTCATGGCTGAGAATTATTGTTATGAAGTCTTACCTTCCTGACTCTTTATCCCCCCTTTCTGCTTTATAGCCATGCTAAGTGAAAGTTAAAACTCACTGCGTGCCGACAGAGATACAAAAGGCTGTTACTTTGGTTTCACGGCGCATGAGCGGCGTGCATGTAAACAACCAGGATTCACAGAGGAGTGCGTGAGGCGCACAGGAATTGTTTTCTGCGCGCAATTTAGTGGCTGCATTTTATTTATTGATATATTGGGAATTTACATAAGTACATTTAAATTAATAATGAAAACAGCAAAATCATATTGGGGTGGCCACAGTTTACCCAGGGGTGGCCGTGCCCATCCCTTGGGGGTGCCCCTGTACAAAACATAAGGAATAAAAAAAACTTACCTTAGAAACGGTATAACAGAAAATTCCATTTCCAATTCGCGTTAAACCTTGAAACCGATTGTTGTCCCATGCCTATTTACAATTAGCCAGAATTAAGTCATGGTCCACCATGATCTGAAAAAAGTCTTACAGTAAAGTTTTTGCATCATGATTCACCTATTTAAACTCTATTACGATTGTTTTAACTGACTGAAATTACTATTGCTGACTATATAATATAATATAATATAGTCCTAACATATCTGAACTGTGTGTCTAACCTCAGAAGCAGCCTTGCACACATATTGCACTTAAGGCTGCTATCTTGTGGGCTGTTGTATTTGAGTTTGAGGATGTGTAGATGGTTGTGGTAGTAGATGATAGCGTTCATGTGTTCTCTGAATGCAGGTTTCAGAAAATGTATGGCTGAGTTTTTAATTGTACAATATTTATTCTGATGATTTTGAATCTTGCACCTAACAAATATCCTCATTTAAGAAAAGAAAAAAAAACTAAAACTGAAACTAATAAAAACTAAACTAAAACTGAGTCATTTCAAAATATAGAAACTAATAAAAACTAGTAAATCTGCCTCTAAAACAAACTTAAACTAACTGAATTTAAAAACAAAAAGTCAAAACAAAATAGAAACTAAAACTAATGAAAAATCCAAAACTATTATAACCTTACTTGACAGGCATAACAACAAAAACTAAAGACGGCGGGGCTTAGCGAAGGGTCAACGGTCAATAAATGTTGCAAAAAATTACTAATATTTCACTGTTTAATGTTGATTAAAAAACACTATTTGAGCTGTACATTTAATTTAAGTGGGCTCCATAATGTAAACAACGGAAAAAAAGGTCATATGAAAAAGTACCAAAACTGATGAAGTGCTTAAAGATAAACACCCTAACTGTTGTTCAGCCTCATTATCGAAGAGTAATGAATAAACACAAACCTATTAGTTCTTTAGTCTCTTCCTGTTTAATTCTGCAGGGTTCTGGATCACTCATCTTCTCACTGTCCTTCTTTGACTTTCACCGATGGTGGCAGAGCTTCAGGAGAGGAAACAGAGAAATCTGATTCATTTACACTGATTGAGGAAATAAAACATTATAAAGCAGATCTGAAGACATCAGTATAATGAATGAGGATAAAATAGGAACTATTGACATGAAATAAAGCGGATTTCAGCTGCTATAATAATATAGATAGACTATAAACACTAAACATTCATTCAGGATCAGCAGCAGCAGATCAGCTCATTATAAAACTCTTTGCAGATAAACTGATTGTAAATGAATGTAAAATAAATATATCAGGCCCGTAGCTAGGGGGGGTTTGGGTGGTTCGGAAGACCCACCCCTCACTGACAGGTCCAGAATTTGTCCCATAATGAGCTCTTTGTCCTATTTTGACTGCCATACCATCATGGTGAAAATAGCCCATCCAAAAAGGCTTTAAAACCAAGCAGATTGCTCTGTTGGGTGTCGCTTGGGTGTGATATCAGCTAATCAGTTTTGGCCAATGCTAAAAAATATATTTCCAACATGCAGCTGTTCAGGAAAACATACAATCTGACGTAAGAGCAGTCATCTTTCACTACTGTATTTTTAAAACTTTTATTTTAAATCTTGAACTTTGTTCTTGAAACGTATGGTATTAAAGTATAGTATTAAATTTGATTTGAATACTAAAATAGTCAAAAAGAGTGGTTACTAAAATGCATCTTTAAATTTCATAATTAAATAGAAAATTGCAAAAATCTTTTGAAAAAAGAAAAAAACCCTTTCACCAGGCTCTGCCTACTCGCCTGTATACAGTTTTTAACATTTGAAGTGGATTATCACCTATCATCAAAGTTGTCCTAAAACTATTGAACAACACCCGTTCTTGTACTAGGAAAATTCTCAAAAATATTTATGATTCACTTCGAATGTTGACTACATGCTTTTATCAGCAGCAGGGTGGATTACTGTAATGGCCTCCTCACTGGCCTTCCCAAAAAGACAGTCAGACAGTTGCAGCTCATCCAGAACGCTGCGGCCAGAATTCTGACCAGAACCAGGAAATCAGAGCACATCACACCTGTCCTCATGTATCACATCACACCTGGCTCCCAGTTACATTCAGAATAGATTTTAAAGTATTATTACTGGTCTATAAATCACTAAATGGCCTAGGACCCCAATACATTACAGATATGCTCACTGAATACAAACCTAACAGATAACTCAGATCTTTAGGATCAAATAAACTAGAAATCCCAAGAGTTCAGTCAAAGCAGGGTGAATCGGCTTTCAGCTACTACGCCCCTCGCTGCTGGAATCAGCTTCCAGAAATGATCAGATGTGCTCCAACATTAGGCACGTTCAAATCAAGACTGAAAACACATCTGTTTAGCTGTGCCTTTACTGAATGAGCACTGTGCTACGTCCGACAGATCGCACTACTATGTTTTTCTCTTCTTTTTAATTCTTTTATAACACATTTTATCTGCTTTTATGCTTATTTTATTACCATTTTTATTATTTGTTACTTGTTTCTTTTATTCCTGTTTATGTAAAGCACTTTGAATTGCCACTGTGTATGAAATGTGCTATATAAATAAACTTGCCTTGCCTTACTGTACTGTAGACAAGAGTGTCTAATATATATATATATATATATATATATATATATATATATATATATATATATATATATATATATATATATATATATATAATAGACACTCTTGTATCCATGTCAATGTCTATTTAAATACTAAAGTACTCATAACAAATAAATTAGATTGTTGTCAAGCACATAAAAGTAAAAAAACATAAGAAAACAAAGAGCTCTACAAACTCTTAATTTAACGTTTTCTGCATCAAAGTTCACATATCTGCCGCAGCAGATTCCCAATATTCCCTTCACAAATCATGCTTTCTGATATTACATACAGAAACGTGGAGAATCTCGAACACAACTGTAGAAAAACCCAAACACTGAGCTCATAATGTCCTCTCAGAGCTCCTCTCTGCCTGCTGTATTGTTTTGGTCAGCAGACACACAGATAGAGGTGAACTCAATGCAGAAACTAGTCGCAGATTGTCGCTTTAATAAACTGTAAAGTGTGTTTTATTGTTGTGTAAACACGAGAAAAAGCGTCAACGACTCACCTCAGCTCTGAAGACTCGACGCTGAAGGAACGCGTCAGCGCTGACGTCATCACCGCGAGGCGGGAGCAACAGCAAGTCAACAAAACATACGGTGCTACTATATTATATTATATTACTATATTATTATATTACTATATTATTATTATATTATATTATACTAATATTTTACAGTCTATGGGTACTATATTATGTAACATTAAAAACAGAAAAGTAGAAAAAAAAAACATATGAAGCATTGAGTAACTTTCAATTGATTGAATAAATATCTTACCTTTTTTTTCTTTACCCCTGGCATTTATTTATATTTATTTAAACTTTGTATTACTGAGATATTTTCTCTCATTTTAGTTTATTTGTTTTTGTTTTGTTCATATTTGTTGTGAGATGTATTCTTTTGTACTAAGTTTGTACATACTTAAAATAAAAAAATAAAAAAATAAATAAAAAGTCAACAAAACGCACCAAAATATAATAATATAACTGCAGACAAGCCAACACATTTGCTAATGTTGACAAAATGCCGTTTAACTCTGTATGAGGCGAAATACAGTTTATTGGGTTCTTAAAACAATGTTAAAAAATATCGATGTTATCATTACATTTAAAAACAGGAAAATATAAAATGTTAAAATTTAAGAAAATATAATTTTTTTTTTATAATTCTTTTTAAGGTTTTTTTCACCTTTATTTGGAAAGTACAGTAGAGGTTACAAACAGGAAAGTATTGGGAGCAGAGAGAGGGGAAGGGTCCGCAAATCAACCTCAAGGGCCTTTTCATACACCTGGCGCAATGCGGCACGACACAATTGCTGTTTGCTAGTTTCAGTTCGGCCGTAGTTTCAGAGCTCAACAAAATCAGAGTGTGTTGCTTAAGTAGGCTTCTTCTAGATTCAGACATGTTATGTTTTCAACTGCGTAACAATTAGGGATGCAACAGTTAATAGATTACGGTTGTACGATTATAGTCTGAGGAGTAATCACAGTTATCACCATTATTATGCATTTGTTAGATCCAAAACACGACTAGTTTAGAAAAACCACAACAAAACTGCTCACATTTTAAAGCGTTGTTTATTGCTGCTATTAATAAAAAACAAACAACGGTCCATTTCTCACTTTGGACTTGAAAATAAACAAAAGTTTTTGATTTAAACGCGAGTGATCATTTTACAATGAAAATAAATGACAGAATAATGAATAAATCAATAATAAATAAGAATAAATAAAAAAATAGTATATGTCGAATGTTAATTTAGGCTATATATTAGTTAGAATTTAAATAAACTGATGTTATTATTTGCATTTATACATAACCATTTTAATAATTCGATTAGTTAGCGCTCATCTACATACATACTCACGTTTACCTCGGATATCTGAAGCTTGTGAATACAGAGGCGAGAGTTCAGGAAGGATTTTGTTGACGTGAACTCTTTCTTACAGAATAAGGCTTCCCCTTTGCATGAACTTTAAGATGTCTCCTCAGCTCTGAAGGAACTGCAAATGTTTTGCCGCACTGATCACACTTGTGTTTTTTCTCTCCAGTGTGGGTCATCTGGTGTCGTTTCAAGTCTCCAACTTGAATACAAGTCTTCCCACACTCGAAGCACACATGCTCTTTAACACCACTGTGGATCTTCTGATGGAGTTTTAAACTCGACTGTCTTGTAAAACTCTTTCCACACTCAGAACAGGAATACGGCTTCTCCTTCGTATGAACTTTAAGATGTCTCTTCAGCTCAGAGAGCCTCAAAAATGACACGCCGCATTGATCACATTGATGTTTTTTCTCTCCGGTGTGGATCAGCATGTGTTGATTAAGATGTGTCGGTTGCATGAAACTCTTCCCACACTGAGTACACGCGAATCGTTTTTCTCCGGTGTGGATCAGCATGTGTTCATGAAGATGTATCGGTCGTGTGAATCTCTTCCCACACTGAGAACATGCGAAGGGTTTTCCTCTAGTGTGACCCCTCACGTGTCGATTAAGATGTGTCGATTGTGTGAAACTCTTCCCACACTGAGCACATGTGAATTGTTTTTCTCCAGTGTGGATCATCATGTGACGGTTGAAATGATTTTTGAGCTTGAAACTCATCCCACAGAGAGTACATGTGAACGGTTTCTCTCCATCGTGGATCATCATGTGAAGCTTGAGATCAAATTTTTGGGTGAAACTCTTTCCACACTGAGTGCAAGTCAAGCCACTTTCAGCTGTCGTTTCCATTATAATACTATGCTCAGTCTTTGAGTGAGTTTCAAGGTCAGTTTTGACATGATGTTTCTCCTCGTCTTCACTCAGTTCCTCACTCTCCTCCTTCACCATCACATCTGAAAGTCAAGAAAACGTTACATAAGAGGCTAGTTTTTAAATGTACAGTTAAATGATCATGAATAAAAGCTTGTCTGTGTGTGTGTGTGTGTGTTTGGCTGAAATTTGCAGGTGGTCAAACACACTCAAAAATATGAACTTAACACTTTTGTTTTTACACCCATTATACATGAGCTGAACCGACTTTAGAAAACCAGTCAGTATCTATTGTGACACCTCATTCGCCTCCCGAGCCCGGTTTGTCAAAAGTAATCCACTGGGATTTTGGATAACGGATTGAAAATGGGTTTGTCAAAAAAAAAAAGAAAAAAAAAAAAGCATTACATAATTGGATTAGATCACGTAATCCAATCTTGGTTTTGTTCAGGATCAAACCTTTAGTTTGGGTTTTTCAGACCTTTTTTTTGTAGGATTTGGATCACTTTGATCCAAAAAATCTGGATTAAACTGATCCCATCAGATTCAGCGTGGACTTCATGCTCAGAATGTAATGAAAACTTTAAAAATGTAACAAATAAAACTACATTTGGGTTGGCGCCAATAGCCTAGTGGTTAAGTGCGCCGACATATAGCACCATGATGCTCACGGCAGCCCGAGTTCGATTCCCGGCTCAAGGTCCTTTGCCGACCCTACCCCCCTCTCTGCTTCCAATGCTTTCCTGTCTGTAACCTCGACTGTCCTATCTCAATTAAAGATGAAAAACCCCTAAATTAAATAATAATATTAATTATACTACATTTGGGTCATGCAGTATCTCACAAGATATCTTATTTATGCATAAGGTTTTAATTATATTCGTTCATCCGACAGGCTATAGTTATTATGTAGGATTTAACGTCCAGCAAAGAAGAAAGAGTTTGGCCTCATAAAATAACAATATTTTGGCCCCAAACAGCTGTTAAAACAAACCAAAAACAATCAATTTTATTCTGTCACTAATTGACATATATATTCATCACAATGGAAATTATTTTTCTTTTTAGAATATTTATTAGTGATCCATGCAATGATTACAGAATAACCCAAAAGAAGGCAAAGAATGGCAATCACTGATTTTTAAAATCACTAAAAATTGCAAAAAGAGACTAAAAGAGCAGAAGCACATCTTCGTCTGGCAGAGGAACAACTGACTCTGACCAAACTGCAGCAAACCAAAGCCAGACATGAGATCCGCCTCCTAAAGGCTGCGCACAGACAAGCTGATCTCTCCACATCAGATGAGGAAGTCTGAAATTATTGTGGAGTTTTTGACATTCAGTCTGTTTTTTTAAATCAATCCATCTATATTTGAAACCTGTTATAAATATCCTCAACGTACAGTGTTTGTGTTGTAGGTCTCAGATGAGCGCACTGCTGGAAGAGGATGGGCTGGGGAGTTTCTTGTTTTTAGTTGTTTTTTAAATGTGTGTGTTTTTATTTCAAATAAAAATAAACTTATATTGACCCCGCACTGGCTATTCTACTTGTTGCTCGTTACATATCTATAGTTCTACATTGTGATTTCCTATCCTGGTTATCCAGATTTAGTGATCCTGAAAAGTTCCTGATCAGATTGATACAATCCGATGTTGCTTTAAAAAACTGGCTCAAAAAGTAAGCTGGACTACATGATCACGGATCCCAAAAAAGGATTACTACATCCGGATTAAACCTTTGGAAAAAACAGGCCCTGGAGTGCAGCACATTTCCCTCACGTACCGTTTTTGTTAATTGATTAAAAAACACTGTTTGAGCTGTACACTTCATTTGGGTGGGCTCCATATAGTAAACAACGATAAGGACAAGTGATAAAACTGATATGAAGTGCTTAAAGATTAACAAACTGACTGTTCTACAGTCTCATTATTGAAGAGCAATGAATAAACACAAACCTATAAGTTCTTCAGTCTCTTCCTGTTTAATTCTGCAGGGTTCTGGATCACTCATCTTCTCACTGTCCTTCAATAAACTCTGTCTTTGTTTCTTCTTCTGAAGCGCTGCCACCATCAGTGAAAGACAGAGAAATCTGATTCATTTACACTGACTGAGGAAATAAACACATTATGATGCAGAACTGAAGACATCAGTATAATGAATGCGGATAAAATAGGAGCTATTGACATGAAGTTAAGATGTCAGCAGCTCTGATAATACTGATGAACCTCAGACTATAAACACTCAATAAACAGACATTATATATATACACATACTTCCCGATGGTACCAAAAGAAACGTGGATAAACACAAACACACTTGTATTCTCTCTGCCCTGCTGAAAAATCCATCTTAAACCAGCCTGGTTTTAGAAGAGTTGTGGCCATTTCCAGGCTTGTTTCCAGCCAGGTCTTAGCTGGACAGGCTGGAAAATGACCAGCTAAAACCAGCTTGGCCAGCCTAACCAGGCTGGTTAAGTTGGTTCTAGCTGGTTTTAGCAGGTCATTTTCCCGCCTGTCCAGCTAAGACCTGGCTGGAAAAGGCTGGAAACAAGCCTGGAAATGGCCAATAGCCCTTTAAAAAAGTCAACCAATCTAGGCTGGTTAAAGCTGTATTTTTCAGTAGGGAGAGTTACTCGCCTGCTGTATTGTTTTGGTCAGCAGACACACAGATAGAGGTGAACTCAATGCAGAAACTAGTCGCAGATTGTCGCTTTAATAAACTGTAAAGTGTGTTTTATTGTTGTGTAAACACGAGAAAATAAAGTCACCTCACGACTCACCTCAGCTCTGTACACTCGACGCTGAATGAGCGCGTCCGTGCTGACGACATCGCGGCGAGGCTGGCTCAACGGAAGATGTATATTCGCCATATAGCGATCGCTGATTGGCTCTTGTACTCCTGAGTCCTGACAGTTACACATTTCCCCATTCAAGGTATACGAGTGACATGTTATGCGATTATAAAATTGAGAAATCAATAGTGAAACTTTCTGCTTTTCGTGCTCAAGCATTGTTGGCGTGGAAACTGATTTACAAGCACAATTTTTCACCACAACGTTATTTAAATTGGAACAATAGATGTATTTTGTATAAACGCAAGAGTATCATTGTGGACAGGTGGTTTGAAAAGGGTATTGTTTTAGTTTGTCAATTGTTTAACACGCAAGAGTATCTTATGATTTGGGCCAGACGGAATCTGCGGATGTTTTTTTGCTATTTCTGCTGAGAATTTTGGTAAAAATCTGCGGATTTATGCTGAATTATTTTGGGAGTATCATTACTAAAACCTTAATATATGAAATAAAAAACTATATCTTTTTAACTTGTATTAAATGTTTAAAATGGAAATCCAATTAGATCCACTTTATTTGGTAAACAAAGCAAGTCTCTCATATAATATCTCTAATAAAAGACAGAAAATATGACTGTACACACTGCACTGTACATAAATCAGATGAACATATTCATATTAGTCAATAATTATTACTGTAATGAATTTAAAAACTGAATAAATATAGTTTTACACACATTTACTCAAGTAAATAAACAGAATTAATGATGGGCTAAAAATCTGTGGAATTCTGCGCGCGCAGATTCCGTGTGGGTCTACTTATGACATATGACAAGCTTCTTCTACATTTTAACTTTCTTGTAACTCCCAAAGAATTTTCTCTTGTTTTCTCTGCAATTAATTCTAATATTGTTTCCTTATTTAGAGGTGTAACTGGGATTCATAAGCCCATAATCAGTCTAGCTGATACAACGTGTGGTAAAATTAGTTTCCCATAGTCTAAATTTAACAAATCTATTCGCTCTCTTTTTGTTTCCACACCTAGCTCTATTACCTATTGGAATAATTTTGTAAGAATTCCTAAATGGGAAAGTAGTTGGTCATTGCCTCACAAATTTTTGGTTACAAATAAAAGAAATATCTTTTAAACTAATTCATCAATTCTACCCGGATAAACATTCCCTCAGTAAATTTAAATAGAGATATTGATATAAATTGCTATTTTTGTTCTTTGCATTGTTCTTTGCATTTCTGTTTTTATTTTTTAAAAAAAGTACTTTTTAATTTTAATCTACATTTTGAAAATGTAATTTTTGGATATTTTAGTTATGATAATTTGAATAACGAAGTTCTTGTTAATAACCTATTTATTTTGTTAATTAAGTTTCATATTCATAAGTGTAAATTTTCCAACAAAAAACTTGTTTTACTGTGTTTTATAAAGAATTGAATAAATACTTTTGCACTATTCAGCATAGTGCTAATCGAAAGGCCATTAAAACTGTACATCTGTGCTCTAGTTTCACATTGTTTGATTAATGTAAAGGTCCGCTTGTTTGTATTTGTAAGAATTTTAGTTAACTATTTGTATTCTTGTTTTTATGTTTGTTTAATTTATTTATTTGTGCTGTTATTTACTTTCTATAACCCAGGCATACTATATTGTCATGTATCTGTTGTTGAAAGCATAATAATAAACAAATAAAAAAATGCAAGTGACATGTCTTGTGTATTCTAGAGACTCAGTAGAGTAAATCGCTAGCTCAGATTGTTTTTCATAACTGTTACTTTACTGATATTTGTTAACATGTTTAATTGTTGGTAATTTAGGTAGCGATCAACTCCAATAGTGCTATAATTGTTGTCAAATTCACAAATGTGTTAATTTCACAAGGTAAAAAGAGTAAGTGCACAAGCTGTGATTGTTTAAAAGGATGTAACTGTTCATTATCAGTGTTATATTTAAAAAGAAAAATAAATCTTATCAAAAAGTGTTTGTATTTTACAAATAGTCAACTCTATTTTTCATACAAATCTAAAGGGACATATTTCAAATCATGTTTTTGCTGAGATGGCCAGTCAATTTGAGAAAACAGTGATCATCCTCTCATTCGGTATTCACCTGGTTTCTTTTGTTATATTGTCAGCCGTGCTGCTTCTCAATGAACTACAACTTAAACTATTTTCAGCCAGCCAAAGAGGCTAATGGAAGCAGCTCTTTACCCTGCCACAGCTGAAATCTACCTGCATTTGGCAGGTTGGCTGGCGTTAAAGAGCCCCTATCATACATTAAAAAGGGTCATATTTTGGTTTTAAGGGTCTCCAAGAAAAGGCTGATCTGCATGCAATGGTCTTATAATATGCATTTATTTTTACCTAATTATCCCAGCAACTCCCATATGAATCGTTCAGCGATTCATTTGTTCCCAAACCCCTCCTTAGCGCGAAGCTAATCTGCACTGATTGGACCGATGGCCGCCTGTTGCGATTGGTCGACAGCGTTCAGCGCGAAACAGAGTGAAATGCTGAGCACGGCATATCAACAATATTGAAGTAGTCAGAGTGCAGAGTGTATGTGTGAGCATACCTGCCAATACTCCTGCTTTTCCCGGGAGTCTCCTGCATCTCCAGCCACCCACCCATTTTGTTATTTATCCCGGAAATTTATTGATGTTATTTATTATAACGACACAGATCAGTCACGCGGAAAAAAAAGTGATTGACAGGTGATGATTTCTGTGTAAATTATCTTTATTTATTCATGGGTAAAACAAAGACCATGCGGGTCAGCTAGTTGAAACGGTAGGCTACAACTAAATAATTACTTATGAATTAATTAATCATTCATAAATAATTAATTCATTGCCGCCTACGACAACGACGCCTTCGTCCATCGCGATGTTTTACATTAGACATCGTATAATGCCAAATTGGTCGACATTGCCCAACCCTACTGTGAGTCCTCTGGTGTCGTTTCAAGTGTCCAGCTGTAATAAAACTCTTCCCACAGTCAAAGCACACATGCTCTCTCAAACCAGTGTGGATCCTATCATGCTTCCTTAAACTTGACGTCTCTGTAAAACTGTTTCCGCACAAAGAGCATGAATACGGCTTCTCCTTTGTATGAACTCTAAGATGTTTCTTTAGGTCTCCAGCCCTCAAAAATGCTTTGCTGCACTGATCACACTTGTGTGTTTTCTCTCCAGTGTGGATCATCTCATGTGATTTCAGGTTTCCTACACAATTGAATCTCTTGTCACAGTGTGAACACTTGTAAGGTTTCTCTCCAGTGTGAATCCTAAGGTGTCGTTTCAAGTCTGCAATTTTAATAAAACCTTTCCCACACTCAAAGCACGAATGATCTTTAACACCAGTGTGGATCTTCTCATGCTTCCTTAAACTTGACGTCTCTGTAAAACTGTTTCCGCACAAAGAACATGAATAAGGCTTCTCCTTTGTATGAACTCTAAGATGTTTCTTTAGGTCTCCAGCCCTCAAAAAGGTTTTGCCGCACTGATCACAATTGTGTGTTTTCTCTGCAGTGTGGATCCTCTTATGTGATTTCAGGGTTCTTAAACAAATAAATCTCTTGTCACAGTGTGAACACTTGTGAGGTTTCTCTCCAGTGTGGATCAGCATGCAAGTTTGTTCTTCACTTTTGACATGATGTTTCTCCTCATCTTCACTCAGTTCTTCACTCTCCTCCTTCACCATCACATCTGAAAATTAAGTAAATACGTTGCATTTTAAAAGGCTATTTTACATCATATGCCACTATGTGCTTTAAGGTTTACACTTTGGCTTTTATATATTAAAAAATGAATCTGAAACTTCCAGTAACTTGTAATTCGTAGCTCGTAAAGCATATCAGTTCTCACAACAGATGCAAAACTAAGGGCAAAAGAACAGTGTTAAATGGAAAACAATTATGTCAGTTTTAAGAAGAAAGAAAGACCTCGCTAGCAAAGTCATATGAAGGGAAGATGGCAATGCTGTTGGAAACCGAGGTCATGCTTAGCTTTAGTGGGCAACCATCAGGGGTGTAAAGTAACAAATTACAAACACTCAAATTACTGCGAGTAGTTTTTCTCAGAAATTTCTAAGTCAATTTAAAAATGAGTACTTTTACTTTACCTTGAGTAAATTTTTTGCGCTGTCTCTGTATTTTTACTCCACTACTTTCCTTCTACCAGTGGTCACTACTTTATTTATTTCTTGTCAATGGGGATTGGCTAAAGTAGAAAGGTCAGTCCTGTGTTTCCTGTCCAATCAAATCGCACATAGAAAGTAAATCGCATCATACTGAACAACCTCGAGACGCTTCATAAATGCAGCAAACCATTTAGAAGCATTAAACATGTACAAGAAGATGTCCAAAGTCATTACACAAAATGACCCAGAGACTGTTTATAGCAGGCATGTCCAAACTTGGTCCTGGAGGGCCGGTGTCCTGCAAAGATTAGTTCCAACCCCAATCAGGCACACCTAGGCTAGCTAATCAACCTTTTACTAGGCTTTCTAGAAACATCCTTGCAGGTGTGTTGAGGCAAGTTGGAGCTACAATCTGCAGGACACCGGCCCTCCAGGACCGAGTTTGGACACCCCTGGTTTATAGACTGCATGTCACCACACCTGCCAACATTTGTATCTGAAAATCAGGGAGACCGGAGGGTTGAGTGAACTGAAGAGTGTGGGGGGTGGGGGTAATTCCAGGAGTTTTCCCGAGAGACAGAACAAAACGGAAAATGGGTCTGAATTACAGGAGACACCTGGGAAAAATGGGAGTGTTGGCAGGTTTGCATGTCACAGATGACAACTGTGTGATGACTGAAATTGCCAAACAGCCTTAAACAACCACTAAATGGAACGAAGGAAGACAGGAAGGTAGGATCAAGTGAATCAAGGAAATATTAAAGGAAGGAAGGACTGTATGAACGAAGGAAAAAAGGAAGGATTGAACAAAAGGAAAGAAGGAAGGACTGAACAAAGGAAGGATAGAATGAAGGAAGGACAGAAGAAATGAAGGACAGACGGATGAACAAAGGACCTGAATGAAGGAAGTAACAAAAGGATGAACGAATGAAGGAAGTAACAAAAGGATGAACGAATGAATGAATGAGTCAAATCCAATAATCCAATAAGTGGTAAGGGGCAGGACTAATACATATTCCACTTCCTTCACCACCACATCTGAAAATTAAGTAAATAAGTTGCATTTTAAAAGGCTAGTTGTACTATGCCACTGTGGGCTAGTTTTTAATTGTACAGTCAATTGATCATGAATAAGAGCACTTGTGGTGGCTGAAATGTGCAAGTGGTCAATTGTATACACCTTGGCCTTTATATACTAAAGAAGCGAATCATTGAATTCCAGTAACTCGGGATTAAGAATGGCAGCCTAAAATTCTGCCAAACATGATTCACGAAAAGCGTGTCAGTTCTTAAAATAGATGCAAAACTAAAGGGAAAAGTTAAAAGGAAAAAAAACTTATGTCAGGTTTAAGAAGAAAGAACAAGAACATAATAAAAGGCCTATAGACCTTGCTAGCAAAGTCATTTCAACGGAAGCTGGCAACGCTGTAGGAAACAGAGGTCATGTTGCTAACATCAATTCATATAGCAGTAAGTAGGAGTGGTGCAACCCTAAGTGGCGCTCTGGGCAAATGACGACTGTGCTGCCCTCACGGTGCTAATGCCACCCTCATGCAAGTGAAGGGGGAATTGGTTGTCGCAGAAGATATTAAAGAGCTGGGGCGGGGAGGGGAGTCATGAAAGTAAGTGAATAGGGGGGGGGGGGTATGTCACGGAAGAAAGTGAAGAGTGGGGGAATGTGAGCACGGAATGTAGAGTGGTGATGATGCCACTCTGGACGATTGCCAATATTGCCCATGCCTAAATTCGCCACTGGCAGTAAGTGAATGTCTAAAGGCATGACAAACTGGAACATGGAGATGAAGAAAATAAACCAAAATAAACAAAAGAAACTGGAGGAAAACTGTTTGTAAAATGGAAGGACACAGCTGATTCCGAAAGGTGGGAAATCACAGTAAAAGACACCTGTCGCAGGGGGTCAAAGACCCGTCAAGTGGGGAAAACTGATAAGGAGAACGGCGGCTTGTAAGTAGATCATTTGTCAAATGACTAACATCTGTGTCTTTGCAGCGATTGTGCAGAAGAGATGCCATAAAGTTTATCCCTGGAAACGCCACAAAGCAAAAAAGAGAACTCACAGCAACTTGCTCAGGGCACAATATTTTTTGTCTGTCTTTGTTTGACAGAAACTGTTAAAGATATTTTTTTCAGGGTTTTCACCTATAATTGATAGGAGAGAAGAGAGTATAGACAATGAAGTGTGGGGAGCAGAGAGAGGGGAAGGATCGGCGTAGGACCTCAAGGCAGGAATTGAACTCGGGTCACCGTGAACACAAGAGTGCCATGTGTTGACGCACTAACCACTACACCATTGGTGCCGACAAACTCATCAACCCGTCTTCTTCCTCACCCAAACAAATAAAACCATATCACACCTTAGGTAACATTTATGGTTATATTCATACTCATGATTGATCACAGCTGGTCCCGCATCAGCTCCGCACATTGCGCCGATCAGATGAATATTGACTCACAATAAATAACCAGAGTTTTCCACTTCGGTCATTTTCATCTTGAAGAATCCCCCCCTTCCACCCCTACTCCTAGGGTTGCACGGCGGCCCAGTGGTTAGCACTGTTGCCCCAGAGCAAAAACACCCCTGGTTCGACTGCTCACCGGGCCAGTTGGCGTTTCTGTGCAGAGTTTGCATGTCATGACCGAAAGGACAAGATCTCCGATACAAGCAGCCAAAATGAATTTTCTTTCGCAAGGTGCACACTTATAGATAGGGGAGGACCTCTGTCACCCGGGAGGTGCTCAGAGTATAGCCGCTGCTCCTCCACATCAAGAGAAGTCAGTTGAAGTGGCTCTGGCATCTGTTTTGGATGCCTCATGGACACCTACCTAGGGAAGGGTTCCAGGCATGTCCCACCAGGAGGAGGCCTCGGAAAAGACCTAGGATGCGTTGGAGGGACTATATCTCTTGGCTGCCCTGGGAATGCCTCTGGATCCCCCGGAGGAGCTGGAGGAAGTGTCTGGAGAGAGGGAAGTTTGGGGGTCTCTCGTCAGACTGCTGCCCCTGCGACACGGCCCCAGAAAAGCAGTAGTAAATGAATGAATGAATGAACTTTTACTCTATTTGTACTACACTTTTAGGCAAGTAATGGTACTTTTACTTGATGATGATTTTTCAGTACTCATACCACTTCTAGTCACCATGTGAGAGTTGCAGAGAGCTGGCTGCCGACTGCCTGGTTTAGAGAGTAATAAAAGGAACGGGGAAAATGAAAACTACAATTATAAATTTAAATGCAAAGCAGAAAACCGCAATTGTTTCTTTCCTTTTATTTGAGAAAAAACTGAATACACTTAATTTGTCAAGGATAAGGCAGAGTTTTAAAAACAAAACTTATTTCCATTGTGGTCCTTTCCATGTGTGTTTTGAACTATGGAGGCTGTGCCAAACGGTTCAATATTGTACTGAGTATTGCGCCATCCCTATTATCTACAGACTGATAATTTTAGAGAAATTTTATCCAGAGAAATCTCTGAAATTGGCCATTTTTTCTATTGCTATGCAGAGGAATCACATTGCTTTCTAACAATTGGAAATATTGTTACTCAGACTCTACCGATAATTCCTCATTTGAATACCATGCAGCCTCAATCACTTCTGCAGCTAAATTGCATTTAGATAAAGTGAAGTTTAATCTCAATATTGCTAAAATCTTATTATAATCACACTGAAATGCATATAAACCCACTGACTGTAGTTGTTTTTACACATCTATCCAATCCATGGTAGGGGACAGGACTAATACACAGACCAATTACTGAACAACAAAGGAGAAGTTCATATTACTGGTTACTACACTTTTATTTTTAGTAATATTTTCTGAAACAAGATACTAGTAATACCCAACAATCAAGGATTACAAATCATAGCAAACAAATGATCTGTTGTTTGAGTCAAACCAATGAATATTCCACTGCATTGCTGGATATACAATTACATAGCTGTAATTCATACGTGGGATTATGTCAATTGTGATTAAAGAGCCCCTATTATAGTTTTTTAAAAATGATCTTCTATGTAGTGTGTAACACAGCACTAAGTGTATGAAAACATCCAGCTGAGGTTTAAATCTAAAAGTGCACCGTGTTGAAAACTACTGATTCTTTAACTAAATGGTCGACTCAGAGTCAAATAAATGAATCGATCTGGGTTCAGATCTTTTGCTTGAACACATCAACGTCGATACGGTACATCACCAAATATGTAGTTCCAGATCTGGTAAAATGAGAACACGCCTTTCCCTTCAGACACTAGCGGAGGCGCGGGGGATCACGGGAATGATCATGGCACGGAGATGATGATCACTCACAGATGGAGATTCGGGTTAAACTTTCACAACAATATCACAGTATAGCCAACCATGTGCTGTGTTTGATCCTGTCATTTATCTGATGATTGATACAATAACCTACGCTGCAATGTGGGATTCGCAGACCGTTTGCTATTAAAGTAAAGTGCAGCAAACTATTATATAGGGGACTTTGTCAGACTTTGACAAGGACTTTGTCAGTAACTTTTACGGTTCATATGGACCAGTTTCTTCTTCCTCCAGATCATAACATGTAAGGGTCATTAAAATTGTTGCCTCGTTTTGTGTAGTTAGCAAAATATGTGTTTAATTGTGTGTTAGAAGTTGTAATCGCCCCGTGCAGCTTGTAATCACTTATCTGTTATAGATCAGCGCTTCTACTGTATCTCTCAGATTAAATCTGTATGGGGCTGTTCACATATCGCATCCAAAACCATGATAAGTGACGTGTGCTTCTTCCGTTAGCGATTTAAATGCGTTTCTGAACTCGCGATTCTCTGGCATTTTTGAGAACAATTGAAATCGCTGAACGAATCATATAGGAGTCGCTGGGATCATTAGGTAAAAATAAACGCATATTATAAGGCAATGAAAGTGTTTTTTTTTGTTGTTGGAGACCCTCCAAAACCTTTTATAATGCAAAATAGGGGGTCTTTAAGCTATATGTTCCCTATTTACAAATGATGGAAATTCATTAACATACACACATTTAACTGTCAAACCTGATGTTTGTGAATTAAGAGTTTTCAGGGACATAAAATTCAATGATGTGCTCTTTCCACAAACACAGAGCATGACCAAAGCTTCTTTGTATGAACTCCAAGATGTCTCTTCAGCTCTGAAGGCCTCATAAATGCTTTGCAGCATTGCTCACATTTGTGCGTTTCTGTTCAGTGTGGAACCTCTCATGTGCTTTCAGGCGTTCTGACCTACGAAATCTCTTGTCGCAGTGTGAACACTTGTACGGTTTCTCTCCCGTGTGGATCCTCTGGTGTCGTTTCAAGTCTCCAGCTTTAATAAAACTGTTCCCACACTCAGAGCACACAAACTCTCTCACAGCAGTGTGGATCTTATCATGTTTTCTTAAACCTGACTGCTCTTTAAAACTCTTACCACACAGAGAGCATGAATAAGGCTTCTCCATTGTATGAACTCTAAGATGTTTCTTCAGCCCTGAAGGCCTCAAAAATGTTTTGCCGCACTGATCACATTTGTATGTTTTCACTCCCGTGTGGATCAGCATGTGTCGATTAAGTTTTGTTAATTGTCTGAAACCAACCCCACACTGAGTACATGTGAACAGTTTCTCTAAAGTGAGATTCTTTTGATGTGCTTTCAGGTGTCCTGAATATCTGAATCTCTTGTCGCAGTGTGAACACTTGTACGGTTTCTCTCCCGTGTGAATCTTCTGGTGTCGTTTCAAGTCTCCAGCTTTAATAAAACTCTTCCCACACTCAAAGCACACAAACTCTCTCACAGCAGTGTGGATCTTATCATGTTTCCTTAAACTTGACTGCTCTGTGAAACCCTTACCACACTCAGAGCATGAATAAGGCTTCTCGTTTGTATGAACTCGAAGATGTTTCTTCAGATCTGTAGCCCTTATAAACGATTTGCTGCATTGATCACATTTGTGTGGTTTCTCTCCAGTGTGGGTCCTCTCATGTGTTTTCAGGTTTCCTGCACAATGAAATCTCTTGTCACAGTATGAACACTTGTGAGGTTTCTCTCCAGTGTGAATCCTCATGTGAATAGTGAGATTGTATTTCTGACTGAAACACTTTCCACACTGAGTGCAGATGAAACCATTTACGGCTGTCGTTTCCATTGAAAACGTATGTTCAATCTTTATGTGAGTTTCTTCTTCACTTTTGACATGATGTCTCTCCTCATCTTCACTCAGCTCTTCACTCTCCTCCTTCACCACCACATCTGAAAATTAAGTAAATGAGTTGCATTTTAAAAAGCTATTTTTTAAAGCTAGTTTTTAATTGTACAGTCAATTGATCTTGAATAAGAGCACTGGTGGTGGCTGAAACGTGCAAGTGGTCAAATAGGTTTACACTTTGGCCTTTATATACTAAAGAAACAAATGAGAGAACTCCAGTAACTCGTGATTAAGAATGGTGTTAAATGTAAAAAAAATTGTCAGGTTTAAGAAGAAAGAACAAGAAAATGAAAAAGGGCCTACAGACCTCGCTAGCAAAGTCATATCAAGGGAAGCTGGCAACGCTGTGGGAAACAGAAGTCATGCTTCTAAGATCTATTCACATAACAGTAAGTAGGAGTGGTGCAAGTCTAAGTGGCGCTCTAGGCAAACGGCACCCATGCTGCCCTCACAGTTATAATGCCGCCCTCATGCAAGTGAACAGCGGGGCAGGTTGGTTGTTGCGGAAGATAGTGAAGAGCTGGGGCGGGGAGGGGTGTCATGAAAGAAAGTGAAAAGAGGGGGATGGAATGTCGCGGAACAAAGTGAAGGGGGGGGGGGGTAGCAAAAGAAAGTGAAGAGTGGGGGGGTTGTGAACCTGGATGAAAGTGTAGAGTGGTCATGATGGATGATCTAGGTGATCGCCCATATTTCCCATGCCCAAGTCCGCAACTGGCAGTAAGTGAATGTCTAAAGGCATGACAAACTGGAACATAGAGATGAAGAAAATAAACCAGCAGTTGCAGATAAACCAGCTTGTAAAATGGGGGAATTGAAACAAAATACAGCTGATTCTGAAAGGTGGGAAATCACAGTAAAAGACACCTGTCAGAGGAGGTCAAAGATTTGTCAAGCGGGTAAAAACTGATCAGAAGAACAGCGGCTTGTACGTACATCAATTGGCAATTGACTTATACCTGTGTCTTTGCAGTGATTGTGCAGAAAAGATGCCATAAAATTTATTCCTGGGAATGCCAAAAGGCGAGAGAGAACTGACAGCAACTTGCCCAAGGCACATGACTTTTCATTTGTCCTTGTTTAAAAGAAACTGCTAATAAAAGTCTGCTTGTTCCGAGCATCTCATCAACCTGTCTTCTTCCTCACCCAAACGAATAAAACCATATCACAGCACATATTACAGCTCCTCTGCAGTCAAACAACAGTTCAGTTGAAGCTGTCGGTCCTGGAAGGTCACTATGATATTATGGCCCGTTTCTACTGAGTGGTACAGTACAGTACGGGTTGGTACGGATCACCTTTATCAGGCTTGCGTTTCCACTGCCAAAAGTGTACCAATATGTTACCAATTACAGAAACACTATAGTCAGTACCCACCTCTCATCTGTATCTTTAATCTTCACCAGCTGATGTAACCTCTGTTAGAGAGTAATTCAGTCATTCCGAGATCATAATACTCCAAAAGGTGATGATAGAACATGGCAATTTGATCATGTTTCAGGTTTCTGAAAGAATCATTAGCTCCTTTGTTTTTTATGGCTTCCCCTTTGTTTTTTCGCACTTCACTCTCATGTTTGTCCATTTCTAAAGCAAGTGTCAGAAGCACTTCAAGAATCACATGCAGGTTATTCTCATCAGCTCAAGAAGTTTGAAGTATTTTAAATATAGATGTGTGGCGCACACAAGACAGCATAACTTCTTTATGCTTTAGATGACCTTATAAACAACTTCAGTGCACAGGGTAGATTCTGCTCTTCTTCTTGGGTTTGTGGCTGTTTATCAAAACGATGACAAGTTTTGTTCAAGCTCAGGTCGACCATGGCTCATTATTATATGTACATAGTATAATGGTGTAATGTCTCCACTGTGTATTTAAAAATGCCACTTCTTTTGTTTTCCTTCTCCTGGCTTGTGCATGAGCTAGTGACATATCTCTGTAAACCAATAGCCTTTTCGTACCCTTATGTTGTGCTAGGTACCCTTCCAAAAGGGTACCCAAATGTGGTACGATGCAGTTCATTTTTTGGTACCCTATGACAGTGGAAACAACAATAATAGCATACTGAACAGTAGCGTACCACTCAGTGGAAACGGCCAATATGATAATATGAGGTGTTGGAAAACTTAGAACTAGGGAATCTGTTGCAGTTAAACCAGAGGGACAAACTTGGTATTGAAAGAGCAAACAGACACCATGCAGGGATCCATTCAATCCACACAGCCTTCACTTGCACTCATTCACATTCTCTCCCTCTCTTTCTCTCGCTCTCACACACTTATTCGCTACGCAAAAGTTAAGGTCAGATCAGGTAAAATAAATATCAGAACGCAAAACATGAATATCTGCCATTTTCCGGAACAGGATCCGGCAAGATCTGGCTCAAATGAAGCAGTGCCTCTCTTCTCTCAAAAAGACCGCACCACACGAAAACCTCAAAACATTATGGAATTCTGAGTGTGCCTCACACAGGTGAGTGGGCTTGACAAACCACCTGTAGAGAAAACACTTCAACTGGCAATAGTTTTTGTGCCAGATTTTCTTACAAATCACTTCATATCTAAAAAACAAAACAAATAAATAAAAAAAAAATGCTAAACTTGAGAACACTTGAAGCAGAACACTGCTAAGATATCGCTAATGATCTTCAGAAAGAGCTGTAGGAACTGCTCAAGAGGGGTTGTTGTGAAGTTGTTGTGAACTTGTTCATCAGTGCACCACTCCCTGAAACAGAAACAAGTACGATTTAAGCAGTGCTTATTTTGTGAATTGCGATGTCCCAGAACAGATCGGAGTAACGGATCCGGCATGTTACCCAAGTCGGAAATGGTGTCGCAGATGAAAGTGATTGTGGGGGGGGCGGACGAAATCAGTAAGTGGACGAAATTGAAGAGGGTTGGGAATAAAAAAAATAAATAAATAATAATAAATAAATAAATAAATAAATAAATAAATATCGCAGAAAAAAGTGAAGCATGGGCGGGGGCTGGTCCATGTGAGGAGGGAGATCGGAAAATGAGATGCCGGATCAGATTTCAGAGGTGCCAGATCCAGCTTGTTCCGGTCAAAATTAAGCTCTGTGCTTAAATTTGCATGTGAAAGCATCCCTAACTTTTTTTTTATATAATTATTTTTTCGGGGTTTTCACCTTTATTGGATAGGACAGTAGAGAGTATTGATAGGAAAGCATGGGGAGCAGACAGAGGGGAACCGCGAGGTGGGAATCGAACTCGGGTTGCCGTGAGCACCGGAGTGCATGTCGACACACTAACCACTACAGCACTGGCACCAACAAGCATCCCCAACTTTAGCACTCACTGGTGGGACACATAATTACAAGGACTGTTTAGCACATGTACATATATATTCAGCAGTATAGATTCCAATTCACTATACTGGGGCGTTAGGACCCCCTGCTGGTCTCACTAACAGCACTTCCAACAGCAACCTAGTTTTCCCATGCGGCCCTCCCATCCAGGTACTGACCAGGCACAGCCCTGCTTAGCTTCAGTGAGCGACCATGTGACAGTTGCAGAATAGCTTTCTGCAACTGTCACATGGTCGCTCACTGAAGCTAAGCAGGGCTGTGCCTGGTCAGTACCTGGATGGGAGGAACAAGTACAAGTACAAGAACTGCATTGTACCACTTTTTGGGTACCCTTTTTGAAGGGTACCTGGCATGTGAATGAGTGCAAGTGAAGGCTGTGTGGATTGAATGGATCCCTGCATGGTGTCTGTTTGCTCTTTCAATACCAAGTTTGTCCCCCTGGTTTAACTGTAACAGATTCCCTAGTTCTAAGTTTTCCAACACCTCATATTATCATATTGACGTTTCCACTGACTGTTACGCTACTGTTCGGTATGCAATTATGGTTGTTTCCACTGTCATAATGTACCAAAAAATGAACTGCATCGTACCACTTTTTGGGTACCCTTTTTGAAGGGTACCTAGCACAACATAAGGGTACTAAAAGGCGGACAAAGATGCACAGCTGAACGCTGTTGGTTTACAGAGATATGTCACTAGCTCATACACAAGCCAGGAGAAGGAAAACAAAAGAAGCGGCATTTTTAAATACACAGCGGAGACATTACACCATTATACTATTTGTTCCGGCCAAAATTAAGCTCTGTGCTTAAATTTGCATGTGAAAGCATCCCTAACTTTTTTTTTTTTTAATATAATTATTTTTTCGGGGTTTTCACCTTTATTGGATAGGCCAGCTGTTTGGCTTAGAGAGTAATTAAAGGAACAGGGAAAATGGAAATTACAATTTGAAATTTAAATGCAAAGCAGAAAAATAAATAATAATAATCAATTTTTAAAAAATAATAACCTAATTCACTTAATTCGTCAAGGATAAAAACAGTTTTAAAAACAAAACTTATTTCCATTGTGGTCCTTTCCATGTGTGTTTTGAACTATGGAGGCTGTGCCAAACGGTTCAATATTGTACTGAGTATTGCGCCTTCACTATTATCTACAGACTGATGACTTTAGAGAAAAGTTATGCACAGTAATCTCTGAATTTCACCATTTTTTCTATTGCTATGCATACTATTCACATTCTAAAAATGGGAAATATTCCAATTACTCAAGACTTTACCAATAATTCCTCATTCGAATATCATGCAGCCTCAATCACTTCTGCAGCTAAATAGCGTTTAGATAAGGTGAAGTTTAATCTAAATATTGATAAAATCTCATTATAATTACATTACGATTCATATAAACACACTCACTGTAGTTTTTTATTCATCTATCCAAACAATTGAGGGGGGCAGGACTAATATACAGACCACACACAGAAGTTCATATTACTGGTTACTACACTTTTATCTTTAGTAATATTTTCTGAAATAAGATACTTGTAATACCCAACATTCATGGATTACAAATCATAGCAAACAAATGATCTGTTGTTTGAGTCAAACCAATGAATATTCCACTGCATTGCTGGATATACAATTACATAGCTGTAATTCATTCATGGAGTTATGCTAATTGTAATTAAGCTACATGTGCCCTACTTTCAAATGACTGGAATTCATTACCATACACACATTTAACTGTCAAACCTGATGTCTGTGAATAAAGAGCTTTCAGGAATATATAATTCATTGATGTGTAAAACAGACCGCATTTGTGTGTTCCTCTCCGTGAGTTATCTCATGTGCTTTCAGGCGTTCTGACCTACGAAATCTCTTGTCGCAGTGTGAACACTTGTACGGTTTCTCTCCGGTGTGAATCATCTGGTGTCGTTTCAAGTCTCCAGCTGTAATAAATCTCTTTCCACACTCAGAGCACACAAACTCTCTCACACCAGTGTGGATCTTATGGTGTTTTCTTAAACTTGACGTCTGTCTGAAACTCTTTCCACACACAGAGCATGGATAAGGCCTCTCGTTTGTATGAACTCGAAGATGTTTCTTCAGCCCTGAAGCCCTCAAAAATGTTTTGCCGCACTGATCACATTTGTGAGGTTTCACACCCATGTGGATCAGCATGTGTCGATTAAACTTTGCTAATTGTCTGAAACTCTTCCCACACTGAGTACACGTCAACTGCTTTTCTAAAGTGGGATCCATTTGATGTGCTTTCAGGTGTCCTGAATATTGGAATCTCTTGTCGCAGTGTGAACACTTGTACGGTTTCTCTCCAGTGTGAATCCTCTGGTGTCGTTTCAAATCTGCAGCTTTAATAAAACTCTTCCCACACTCAGAGCAAACAAACTCTCTCACACCAGTGTGGATCATCTCATGCTTCCTTAAACTTGACGTCTGTGTAAAACTCTTTCCACACTCAGAGCATGAAAAAGGCTTCTCCTTTGTATGAACTCTAAGATGCATCTTCAGATCTGTAGCCCTTATAAATGTTTTGCTGCATTGATCACATGCGTGTGGCTTCTCTCCAGTGTGGGTCCTCTCGTGTGATTTCAGGTTTCTTGCACAATGAAATCTCATGTCGCAGTACGAACACTTGTAAGGTTTTTCTCCAGTGTGAATCCTCTTGTGAACATTGAGATTGTATTTCTGACTGAAACTCTTTCCACACTGAGTGCAGGTGAAATCTTTTACAGCTGTTGTTTCCATTAAAATCTCATGTTCAATCTTTATGTGAGTTTCAGTTTCACTTTTGACATGATGTTTCTCCTCATCTTCACTCAGTTCTTCACTCTCCTCCACCACCACATCTGAAAATTAAGTAAATAAGTAGCAATTTAAAAGGCTAGATTTATAGCAGATGCCACTTCTAGGCTAGTTTTTAATAGTACAATCAAATGATCATGAATAAGAGCACTTGCAGCTTTGGCCTAAATGTGCAAATGGTCAATTATTTTTTCACTTTGGCTTTTATATACTAAAAAATATTATCGGAGAATGGCGGCTTTTAAGCAGATCAATTGGCATATGACTAACACCTGTGTCTTTGCAGTGATTGTGCAGAAGAGATGCCATAAATATAATCCTGGGAAAGCAACTTGCCCAGAGCACATTACTTTTCGTTTGTCCTTGCGTAACTCTGCCGGTCCTACACCACATATCCCGCTCTGAGCTGGGATCAGCCTTCCGCGTGCGAGTCGGTTGCTCTACCAAGGAGGCTAAATATCATGGCCTCTAGCGTCTGTCGCAAGAGCACTGTTAGAGGTCAGGAGTGATGCCCCATTCAGACTAGCAGTGACTTTGTATCTGCCTGTCGCTCTGGGTGGTGACCTGCTTCAAACGCAGGTCTGTGTTGGTATATACAGCATGAATATATAGCAGTTGGTATATACAGCATGGGTGTGTTGGGGGTTGTCGTTCGACACGCCCATCTGGTCGCCAACGGTTGCTGTCACACTGATAGACGGACGTCGCCGAAAGTTGCTCGCGCGATCACTCTCCATTGAAATGAACAATCGGTTTGCAGCTGAGTTGTTTGTAGTGTAAACGAGGCTTGAGGTTTACCTGCACAGCACTTCACTTGCTGGCATCTGCTACACTCACCCCCTAAACCACAGTACCAATGTAACCCCGTCGGTCCTATGCCATCCAACCTGATCCTAGCTGGGATCAAACCTGCGATCTTCAGCATGGGAGTATCTGTCACTAGAGCACCTTTACAGGTTAGAGAGGTGAGGTTTACACTTCACTAGCTGCCCTTTGCTACATTTGTTTGAAAGAAGCTGTTAATAAAAGTATGCTTGTTCCAAGCATCTCGTCAACCTGCCTTCTATCTCACCCTAATAAATAAAACCATATCACAGCACCCGATTACAGCTCCTCTGCAATCAAAGAACATTTCAGTTGAACTTGGTGTTGGTGGACCTAGAAGGTCACTATGATATTATAATAATATGAGGTGTTGGAAAACGTAGAACTAGGAAATCTGTTGGGAGTTGAACCAGGGGGACAAACAGACGCCATGCAGTGATGCCGTACATCTACAGATGCAGAACTAAAAAAATTGGGCTTTCTGAATACTTTTTACTTATCATTCAAAGCTGGTAAGAAAAAGTACATTTCAATCTTAATACCAAACTCAATCTGTTTTGAACTAGTCTCAGACAGTAAATATGTCCTAATTAACGGTAAACTTGAACAGTTGGTTTGGTTGTTGTGTTTTGATGGGGTGTTACCGATCAAAGTGAAATGGGAGGGGTGTTGATGGGGTTGTGGGGTGTTGCAGACAGAAGTGAAGAGAGGAGGGAGGGGTTTCGCGGAAGAAAATCAAGAGCCCCCAGGGGGTGGTGGTGGAGGCTGGAAGTTGCGAAGAACGTGAAGAACAAAGGGTCAAGGCGGGGGGACTGTCTCCATGCCGCCCCTAACAAGATGCCACCTTGGGCAATACACATATTGCCCATGCCTAAATCCACCACTGCATGCACGTCTCAAATAAATGTAACTACACATTGCAATGATGCATGGAGCAAGCTCGGTGATTGGTCAGCTTGGTAGCTGTGGCCAGTGTGGGTGGGACAGAGATCCGCATGAACCTGTTGGAGCAAGTGTTTCCAAGTGTCGAGTCACGTGAAGGAGCTCCTGATGGAAATTTTTGTGTTGTGTTTACCTTATGATTAAAGTTGTTACACATCCGCCGGTTCCCGCCTCTGAATGAGCAAGTTTTAGTTACTTTTAAGGTAGCGTTAAGAAAAAAATCACCCGCAAAGAAAGTCGACATAGAGGAACATAAAAACCTACTGCCAGCTAGCATTTCAGAAGTGTTATTGCAGAGCAACACAACCAGCATGCAGAAGTAAAAATGCACGGCTACGTGCAAGACAGGTGCCGTGGGTCACGCCGATCACTCGACGCAGAAGTATAAACCAGCCTTTAGGGTGCTTTCACACCTAGACTTTTGTTTCGGAACCTGCCGTGTTTCCCCAGCTAGCACGGTTTGTTTGGCATATGTGAATCCAGCAATC
Source organism: Danio aesculapii (assembly GCF_903798145.1). NCBI lineage: Eukaryota > Metazoa > Chordata > Actinopteri > Cypriniformes > Danionidae > Danio > Danio aesculapii. The sequence continues at coordinate 2,365,388 of NC_079456.1, read as the reverse complement.
GCGCACTGATCAGCGCCAAAACAATCGGTCCGAGATCGCCTGAATGAAGTGGTCTCGGCTCGAATGAAACAAACTCTGGAGCGAATTGATTGTAGTGAGAAAGTGATACAATCCAAACCAGGCTATATCACAGTGTATTATGGACATGTAATAAGTATATATACACGACTATATGAAGAGAGAATGATGAGTAGGGTGGGTTGTCATTCCTACCGGTAAATGTGCGTTTCATGTCAAATACAGAAGTGAAAGCATGCTAACTATTAACGAGAGCTGTTTATCCGTTAGGAAAATTGACCAAACTGCAGTCTTGGTTTATCTGTTATTTCCCTCTATAATGTAAAGCCTATAATGCATAATTCTGTATGAGAAAATCTTACCTCTGGTGACTATGTCTGTAGGTGTCACCATTCAAAATGAAAGCGCAGCATTTCGCTTATAATGTCTTATTGCTCATCGTCATAAATTAAAATAAGGTTTTATAATACTCGCACGTGACTTGTTGTAGCTCTTTTGGTCCGTTTAGAAACTTTGCCGTGTGAAAGGGAACCACACAAAAACAAAGTCCAACAATGGTACAGTTTTAATCCCTGTTTCGGAAACAAAAGAATTGATCCACAGGTGTAAAAGCACCCTTAATATCCCTTCGGCAAGCAGAGCGAGGTGTGTTTTGTTTATTGTTTGATTTATTTGAACTATGTTAAATGTTTTATGAATATTTGTTGAGTTTCTTCTAACACGCGCACTCTCCCCTGCTGTTGTTTGTGTTGCTGTAAATGTTTTATCGAATCACTATGTGTGCGTGGTGGTAGCTATAACAAGGGCTCGTTATAATCATTATAAATATGCAGATCAAACTGAATGCAATCTTACATCAACCACACATGGCAAGCAACACACAACGACACTCTGTCAAACATATCTAGAGTGATAAGATACATGGTTACTTACCGAGTTATGAACGTACAGCAATACCACACAAAGAAAGGGCGGACTTTAAAGGAATAAACCAGGGGTCACCAATCTCGGTCCTGGAGGGCCGGTGTCCCTGCAGGGTTTAGCTCCAACTTGCCTCAACACACCTGCTTGTTTGTTTCAAGAATACCTAGTGAGACCTTGATTAGCTTGTTCAGGTGTGTTTAATTAGGGTTGGAGCTAAAATCTGCAGGACACCGGCCCTCCGGGAACAAGTTTGGTGACCCCTGGAATAAACAATGTGAAGAAAGCTTAGTTGTTGACCTTATTCTAAAATGCAGAAGTGCGCTCGTTTTTGGGATTGTTTTAGTACTTCCGATTCAGCTGCCTATGGGAGAAATGGCTAGGAATGATAAACTGCAGAAAACAGTCAAACTACTCGCTCTACAAACAAGTGTTAGCATGACGTAACAGACAAAGCAGAATAATAGAAAATATCAGTTCGCAGAACGAGCTGCTTTAAACATCTGAAAATAAATAGAAGGGAACATGACCCGAAGTCTCGAGCCAAAGAGATTCAAATGGATGCGCCTGCTCGTACTATAGAATAAGGTGAATAGAGCACTGGACACGTCAGAACAAGTTCCCATGTATGCATGAGGCAGGCAGTTCTGTACATTTACATTATTGTGACGGTCGTAAGGTACTGTTAACCAGTGTCCACTAGAGGGAGGTGTTCCATGATCTGGTATTCTTCTGGAGTGTCGAACAGGTGCGGTGTTTTGCCGTGATTACGTTTGGACCAGGTGCGGAGTGTTACCTCTGATGTGCGTTTGGATAAAGACCAAGAGAACAGGACTGCGAGTGTTCATTTGTCCCTCTTCAGCCTTGGAGTTTTTTTGTTTTGTTTTCTTTATATTTATGTATCATTTCACTTAATTTTTTATTAAATATATTTAAGTTGATTTGATTTTCTGGTTTGGATCTTTATTTGGTTTTGTTGCTACTTTCTTGAGCCAGGAGGTTGTAACAATAATCTTAAAGATATCAGCCCAATTTTGACATCGGACCTATTACGATAACTAAAAATAGCATTTATCGGCCGATAATGACCCTATTGGACAATATTTTTTTTATATTTGGTGACTAAACAATAGAGCATAATATGAAATTATAGACTTTTTATTTTGTGTACAGAGTCTAAATGCTCTCTAATATTTCAAGAGTTCACACTTAGAAATCACGTGATAATATTAGCAGGTGTGCTGTACTCTCCCGGGAGAAAACCCTGAGCTCGGAGATAATTGAGCCCAGGGCTCCCGCCTGGTCAATGAGCATGTGAGGGCGTACAAGATCAGGTAGTTCTCCTACAAGATCTGATCTTCTGATCTTCTGATCAGATAAGATCTTCTACAAGATCAGAGCTCCCCCTGGTAAAGGAGGAAAGGTGGAGATGGGGTGGATGGGGGCATTCTTCAAAAAATGAAGATGCGGGAGTAATGCTAGTCAGGCTATTTATAGTGAGTTTGGAATGATTACAGATGAGAGACCAGATGCGTTCAATCATATCACGCGCTCCTCTTGAAATTAGTTTGTGAAACTTCACTAAGTGAAATTGGTACTGAGAAACAACAGTATCTGAACATGCTGACACTCATCAGTCACTGAAGGAGAAAACTCAATCTTATTTACAGAGAGACCTGGAGTTTCTGCCTGATTATTGAAGAGTAATGAATAAACACAAACCTATTAGTTCTTCAGTCTCTTCCTGTTTAATTCTGCAGGGTTCTGGATCACTCATCTTCTCACTGTCCTTCAATAAACTCTGTCTTTGTCTTTCACTGATGGCGGCAGAGCTTCAGGAGAATAAACAGAGAAATCTGATTCATTTACACTGATTGAGGAAATAAACACATTATGATGTTATATCTTGTGATACAATATGAGATTATATGATTTTCTCAAGTCAGCAGACACCAAAATAATTTACTTAATGTGTTAAGTTGTAGATCTGGAGACATCAGTATAATGAATGAAGTAAAACAGGAACTACTGACATGAAATTAAGAGCATTTCAGCAGTTCTGATAATATTGATGAACCTCAGACTATAAACACTCATTAAACGGACATATAGGATCAGCATCAGATCAACTTATTTATGCTGAGTTTTTCCAGGGTTAAGTAATTAATGTTTTATTATATATATATATATATATATATATATATATATATATATATATATTAGGGGTGTCAAAATTATTTCCATTGTATAGAAAGCATCGTCAATGCACCGTGATGCAATGAAATATCGAATTGAACCAAATCGATGGCTTGATAATCGTAACTGAACCGAACCGTGAGACCAGCATAGGTTCACACCTCTAATATATATATATATATATATATATATATATATATATATATATATATATTAGGGGTGTAACGATACACTCAGCTCACGATACAATGTGTATCACGTTATAATGTTCACGATTCGATATGTATCACGATATTTGGAATAAAAATTAAAACTGAAATGCAAATAAAAGATTTATTTAAATAATTACCAAGTAAACAATTTTCAATGTATTTCTTTTGTTTCTTTTTGTTGTTCTTTAAGAAAATAACAAAATTAAGGAAAATTTAAGTAAAGGTGCAAAAATAAAAAAACTGCATTCTATTCAAGTAAATTTTCTTACGATTCTGTAGATGTAAAATAAAGGTGAATATGAGTAGGCTGTTATTATTGTTTTTTCTCAGACTTATGGTAAAACAACTATAATATTATGTGTAGCTCTACTGTTGGTTAAAATGCAAAATTTTGAATAGACTTTGAATAATGGACTTGAACAGACTTTAAATTTGTCCTGGTCATTAATGCACTGTAAAGTGACGACATCAGAATACAACTATTCATAATTCTGAAGTTGTGTTATTATGTTTGAGACATGCTTGCAATCTGTCATTAACAATATTATTAGACCATTTATTCACTAGTAAAATCAGACATTTGTCGTAATAATAACTCTAAAATGCGATATGATCATTAAATGACGTGCACGCTTTTGGTTTCATTTTCACTGCTAAGTGCTGTTCATACTTCCCGCGCGGCTCCCTAACGATCACTCTGTGCCACAAACTGAATGTTATTTACAACTTTATTAGCTGTTACTCACAGCCTATGAAGGTTCTGTTCACTAAAGCAGACGCGTGCGCGTCTATCATTAAGTAGGACATGATACACCCTCTCTGTAGTAACAGCTTACGGTCAGCAGCTCAGTGAGCGCACGTCATGTGTGATTTTGTGGACAGAAATGACATTTTTGGGTGAATTGTACCTTGTAAGTATGTGACTCTTTCAACACCATTAGGAGGTATGCATGTCGCTAAGCAAAGTATGTAAAACAATGTGAAGACTTCGGTTGTGTTTGACCCAGTATTCGTGTCAAAAAGCGGACGGGTCTAAAGCAATGATGGTAAAACCGAAATGTTGCCAGACGTCCGACTTTGAGAGGATGGGCCATCCTGTATTTCAACTCCACTCATCTTGACCTGGCAAAGTTACTGCTGCTAGATCAAGCAATCCGAACTCACATGTGACAGCAGCTCACTAATAAGAGAAAACGGACGTCATATCGTAATAAAATCGTCATAACGCCACGATGCATATTGTGACATTTTTGCATCGCAATAAATCGTACCACGATAAATCTTTACATCCCTAATATATATATATATATATATATGCGATTCCATGCAAATGTCAACCTTGCCTTGAAAAAATTAGGTTTTTACCAAAATAGCTAAACCCTTTATAAGTTTTTTGTGCAGGCTTGTATTTTACAGTACTGTAAAAATATTTAAAAATGTATCTGTCAGTGTTTTCAAACTATCATATTTGATTTACCAAAGTCACACAAGTGGCAATTTCACATCTGTCACATGCATAACTGAAAGATGTCACATCCATAACAAAGCTTTCTCCTCATAAATGCAAAAATGTTCAATAAAATAAAATCAATAAATTTTGTTAATTTTAAAATAAAATCAAGAATTGTTTCTTTTGGGTTGTGCAGTTTAATTCACAGAATGTCTATAAATTTCTATGTGTTGTATATTGTAAACTCACTAACGTTTTTTGTCACATCCATAACGCATGCAGATTTTTCTAATTTAAAGTATACATTTTTGTTTACAGATTAATATTTTTTTACTGCAAACGTCACATCCATAACACTGGAATTGATCATATACAGAAGTCAGAAATATTAGCCAAATGATGTTCCCAAATGATGTCTAACAGAGCAAGGAAATTTTCACAGTATGTCTGATAATATTTATTCTTCTGGAGAAAGTCTTATTTGTTTTATTTTGGCTAGAATAAAATCAGTTTTTAATTTTTTAAACACCATTTTAAAGTCAATATTATTAGCCCCTTTAAGCTATATTTTTTTCCGATAGTCTACAGAACAAACCATCGCTATGCAATAACTTGCCTAATTACCCTAACCTGCCTAGTTAACCTAATTAACCTAGTTAAGCCTTTAAATGTCACTTTAAGCTGTATAGAAGTGTCTTGAAGAATATCTAGTTTAATATTATTTACTGTCATCATGGCAAAGATAAAATAAATCAGTTATTATAGATGAGTTATTAAAACTATTATGTTTAGAAATGTGTTGAGAAAATCTGCTCTCCGTTAAACCGAAATTGAGGAAAAAATAAACAGGGGCGCTAATAATTCTGACTTCAACTGTATATTTGAATACTTGTCACATATACATACATACATACATACATACATATATATATATATATATATATATATATATATATATATATATATATATATATATATATATATATAGCAAATAACACACACACACACACACACACACACTAATATTTCACTAATTACATTGTAAATTTAAAATATATCTTAACTCTTGTATTTATTTCAATAAAGCACATGTACGTACAGAAACTGAGAAATCAAAACAGGAGAATGGTCAAAATAAAGAGCTTCATATATTTGCTTCATTTCCATTATTCCCTTTACAGATAATACTGTGCGATATAACAAACACAAGCGTGGAATAACTCAGTAGTAGAGTAAAATAAACACTTCACTCATATTGTCCTCTCAGAGCTCCTCTCTGCCTGCTGTATTGTTTTAGTCAGCAGACACACAGATAGAGGTGAACTCAATGCAGAAACTAGTCGCAGATTGTCGCTTTAATATACTGTGTGTGTTTTATGATGTAAACAACAAGCGTGAACGACTCACCTCAGCTCTGAAGACTCGACGCTGACTGAACGCGTCAGTGCTGACGTTATCGCGGCGAGGCGGGAGCAAGGACAGAGTTCATTACCGCCTCCTATCTTTCAGAGGGACCGTTGACACTACACACATTATATTCCTGACTAACCTACCTACCTGAGATATGTCCAGCTGCATGGTTTGCCTAGATTGTGTGTGCCAGATTGTGTGTGTCTAAAACGTGTGTGGTTTTACACGCACAATCACTAATATTTTATATATACACTATATGGGGGGTTGGGGGGGGGGGGGCAGAGGGGCCCTGTTCAACAGTATACTTCCGACAGCGCATTATAATGTTTAACTGTTTCGCTAACTACTCATGTATCACAGAGCCTCGTTGGATGTTTACTTAATACATACGTTGTACTATTATAATTATACCCTTTATTTTTACCAGGAAAGACACATTGAGATTAAAGATTATCTCTTTTACGAAGCGTCCTCGCCAAGATTACGTCACATGGGTCTAACAAACAGCAAACAATTAACAGTTAACATGAATCACACTGACAAACTATTCAAAACATCTACAAACCTGTTTCAGCTGCTACATCATTTATTTTCTTTTAAAAGCCTTTAGTGAAATCAACCCCCCCCCCCCCCCCCCCCCATCTCAGTCCGCACTTTAGGAACGGACAGTAAATAAATATCCTGTGACCGAAGGCCATAGTTCAGAACAGGCTTTTTACTAATGTAACTCTGAATATATGATGGGAGTCAACCCAGTATAGATTTGTAAACAAGGATATGTCAATGCTTGAGCCTACGAATGGAGAAAGCAGACCAACCTACCCTAGTATACAGCACACAATGAGTAAGTTAGATTAGCTTTATTAAATTAAAACATTTGTAATTTATGCAACCTTGTGTGACCCATTTGTATCAACGGAGGATCGTCATAAACTATTTATTTACAACATCATTTAACCTGCTGTCTTAAGTTACTATCGCTGTTAATATCACTGTGTTTTTTTTTGTGGGTTCAAATTCGTGTTGTTAAAGCCTCAATAATTTAAAAAAGAATCAGAAAAACGCACTAAATTATAATAATGTCAAAAACGATGACCTGCGCAGTCGATTTCAATCATGCGTGAGGTGAAATACCTGTTATTAGGCCCTTAAAAGCTGTTAAAAATGCACTTTACATGTTTAAAAAGGGTCATGCTTCACGGCTGACATATATAACCATCTCAAATTGTCTTTTCCTTGAATATCCACAAACTGGAAATGTTTAGAACAACATGCAAGCATTAAAATAGGGATGACACAGTGGTTAGCACTGTTGCCTCACACTGGTTAAAATCCCAACTGAGTCAGTTGGCGTTTCTGTGTGGAGTTTGCATGTTCTCCCCGTGTTGGTGTGGGTTTCCTCCACAAGTCCAAACACATGTGATACAGGTGAATTGGGTAAGCTAAATTGTCTGTGGTGTATGTGCGTGAATGAGAGTGTATGGTTGTTTCCCAGTGATGGGTTGCAGCTGGAAGGGCATCCGCTGTGTACAACATGCTGGATAAGTTGGCGGTTCATTCCACTGTGGCGACCCCGGATTCATAAAGGGAAATCAGCATAACAGAGCTATAATCACGTTTCATGTAGCTTACTGAACCCATCACCAGGGTTGGGGGAAAGTTATATACAGTGTAAAGTATTCAGACCCCCTTAAATTTTTAACTCTTTGTTATATAGCAGCCATTTGCTAAAATCATTTAGGTTAATTTTTTCCCTCATTAATGTACACAGAGCAGCCCATACTGACAACAAAAAAAAAACACAGGATTGTTGACATTTTTGCAGATTTATTAAGAAAGAAAAACTGAAGCATCACATGGTCCTCAGTATTATCACATGGCCCTCAGTATTATCACATGGTCCTCAGTATTATCACATGGTCCTCAGTATTATCACATGGTCCTCAGCATTCAGAGCCTTTGCTCAGTATTTAGCAGAAGCCCCCTTTCGATCTAATACAGCCATGAGTCTTTTGAGAAAGATGCAACAAGTTTTTCAGTAGGGTTGTGTATCGTTTGGGGTTATTTCGATACCGGTGCTAAATCGATACTTTTAAATCGGTACCTGTGCCTAAACGGTGCCTGCAGCAATACTTTTGAGCCACAAAATTACGGTGGATGACTCTAGAAAAATCTTTTATTTGACAAAATCTTTTTAAAAATCATTTAAATAGAACAATATAAAGTTTAAAGTAAACATCAACTCATATTTTATATATTTAAATTACATTAATATATTTCCTTTGATCATTTGTTGGTTAGCATGTATTTAAGATTTGCATTATAAAATGACATTAGCTAACTACTAACCTCTGGAAATGCTGTCATCAAAATACTGAACTCCTTTTTTCTAGAGTTGGGGCTTGTGACTATGTTTACATGGTTATCAGTAATCTAATGACTTGACTTAATCTGAATAAGACAATCATATGATTAAGGTGTTTATATGAGTTGCTTTTTAAATGTTCCTTTCATGATCCCGTCTTACATGTTATAGTGCATAGATCGATTAACATCATTGCGTCACCGCACTATCCATGTTTCCTCCAGAGTTTCATGTAATTTCAGGTTTTTCAGTTAGACTTTAACTGCAGTTTCACTTTCATTTAGGAACATTTCATTCATGCCCCCATGACCAACTGAGGTATTTGATGTGAGCATTAAAGTAAGGACTGGTGGAATAGTGCTCTTTAATAGAATTTGATACCGCATGTTGAATGGAAAGACAAAACGTCTTCATTTCACAACGCAGGTGTCTGTGGTCCTTTAAGATAGTCAAAAATCACTGTTTACATGGTTAGTCTAGACTCTTAATCAGAGTATTGTCTTAACCATATTAAAATAGGAGCACTGGTGTCCATGTACGTACTCAGTGAAAGTGCCAGATGATGTCACAAGCTTTCATAGACAGTGCATTCCTCTGCTATGAACCCTCAAATGTGTCATTAAGTTTGACGTGTTTCCCCCTGACACGCAACTTTTGTAAAGCGTCTGCTTCACGCTGTGTCAGAACCCTTGCTTGTAAAATGCGCTTTAGAACGCTTAGTTTAAGCGAATTTGATGAACGCGATCATGCATGTTGATCTGAAGAGTCTTTCTCGCTCACCGAATCCGCTGTACTGTGTGTTGCATGCGTCCGTTCCCTAAGCAACAACAACCATCGCCTGACATCGCCTGTCCGTATTCCTCAAAGTTGTTTAGGATTAAATATTTAGAGATGGTGTGACAACGCCTATGTGTGCCTTTGATGCACCCCATGATGCTTCTTACGTCCTTGTCGCAGCACCAGTGGCACTGAAATTTATATGCTGATTCAGCCCGGTACATACCGGTTACGAAGGTACCAGTGCTATTATGGCACCGGGTTTCGGTACCCAACCCTATTTTTCACACCTGGATTTGGGGATGTTCTTCTATTCCTCCTTGCAGATCCTCTCCATTTTTATCAGGTTGAATGGTAAACTTTGGCGGACAGCCATTTTCAGGTCTCTCCAGAGATGCTCAATTGGGTTTAAGTCAGGGCTCTGACTGGGCCATTCTAGAATTGTTGTGAAACCACTCTTTTGTTATTTTAGCTGTGTGCTTAGTGTCGTTATCTTGTTGGAAGGTAAAGTCTGAGGTCCTGAGCACTCTCAAGAAGGTTTTCGTTCAGGATATTGCTGTACTGCATTGATCTTTCCCTCGATTGCAACCAGTCGTCCTGTCAATAAATAGATAAATGTGCTACTTGGTTCCCCTTAAAGGAAAGTGAAATGTGAAAGCATGTGTTGTGTTATGATGACATTTGTGTTTTCTCTCTAGTGTGGATCCTCATGTGTTTTTTAAGGTGTGATAACTGTGTGAAACTCTTCCCACACTGAGTACATGTGTACGGTTTCCCTCCAGTGTGAGTCCTCTGGTGTCGTTTCAAGCTTGCAGAATAAACAAAAGTCTCTTTACACTCAAAGCACTCATGCTTTCTCAGGCCAGTGTGGAGCTTCAGATGTTTATTTAAATATGACACATTTTTAAAACTCTTTCCACAGTCGGAGCATGAATAAGGCCTCTCCATTGAATGGACTTTAAGGTGTTCCTTCAGCTCGTAAGGCCTTAAAAAAGTCTTGCCGCACTGCTCACATTTGTGCGTTTTCTCTCCAGTGTGGATTATCTTGTGTTCATTAAGATTTGATGAGCGCCTGAAACTCTTCCCACAAACACTACATGTGTATGGTCTTTCTCCAGTGTGAATCCTCTCGTGTGCTTTCACATGTGTTGAATGTCTGAATCTCTTGCCGCAGTGTGAACACGCGTACGGCTTCTCTCCGGTGTGGATCATCTGGTGTCGTCTCAAGTCTGCAGCTCTAATAAAACTCTTCCCACACTCAAAGCACATATGCTGTCTCACACCAGTGTGGATCTTCTGGTGCTTCCTTAAATGTGACTTTCGTGTAAAACTCTTTGCACACACACAGCATGAATACGGCTTCTCGTTTGTTTGAACTCTAAAATGTTTCTTCAGCTCGAAATAATTTGAAAATGTTTTGCCGCACTGATCGCATTCATGTGGATTCTCTTCATTGTGGATCATCGTGTGTTTATTAAACGATGCCGAGTGTCTGAAACTCTTCCCACACTGAGCGCATGTGTACGGTTTCTCTCCAGTGTGGATCCTCATGTGAATATTGAGATTGTTTTTGTAGCTGAAACTCTTTCCACACTGAGTGCAGGTGATATCGTTGACGGCTGTTCTTTGCATTGAAAAGCGATGCTCGGTTTTTGTGTGAGTTTCAGTTTCACTTTTGACATGATGTTTCTCCTCACCTTCACTCAGTTCTTCCTCCTTCACCATCACATCTGAAAATTAAGCAAATAAACTAATTTAAAGAGGTGTGCCACAGTAGAGTCAAATGATAATGAATAATGCCAGGTTCACACAAAATGCAGAATTAAATATTTGCATAAATATGTTACACACAAAGTCAATGCCAACGTGTAATTATAGGTGAATTTCCACCAAGCAGTTACAGCATTTGGATGTGAATGCCCCTGGTGGCAGCTGTGTCATCGCTAAACCCAATTTTTTGGGGGCACGTGCCCCAGTAAAAATCGTCAGCGCTCCAGTAAATGCATTGTGATATGATTTACTTTATATGCAAGAGCATTTATTAGGATTGGTAATCCCGGAATAACGATGTTATTCTCTATGCGCGACTGAACCAACGCTGGTGAAAGCAATGTAGCTTAATCAAAAAGCAAACTGAAGCATATGTGCATGGAAAACCATACCCGCGCGCCTCACACACCGCTCCTGCTGGACACTGACACACTATTCCTCTTCCAGTGCGAGCCCCGGGTGTGAACATGCACGCCGAAAAAAAGTACTTGCTGCTCACGCGTCGCTGATGCGTTGTAAAACCAACGTATCATTGTGAAACGTTCCATCCTCTGCACTTCAATCACCGTCTGGTTTGGCTCAGCTGCCAAAACCGACCTCCGTAGACTACAGCGAATAGTCCGGACTGCTGAACGAATCACTGGCACAACCCTTCCTACACTTCAAGAACTGTACTCTTCCAGAGTGAGTAAAAGGGCTCGCAAAATCACTCTGGACCCCTCACACCCAGCACACTACCTGTTCAAACTGTTACCGTCTGGTCGGCGCTTCAGAGCACCAAGCACAAAAACAGCCAGACACAGGAAAAGTTTCTTTCCTCAGGCTGTCTACCTTATGAACAGTTAAATATTCCCCTACTGTGCAGTAAATATGTGCAATACTTTCTCATACGCACTTGTACACAGCACCTTATATCAATATACAATGCAATACCTTCTACATTCGCACTTGTACACAGCACCTTATAACCTGTATATTTCTAACAATCTGTACATACAACTCAATTTAAATAATATGATTACTAAGCATGCCTCCTGATAGATTTTACATTTTGTATGAAGTAAAAAGGAGGGATGACGAGTCAGGGAGGTCAAACTTAATAAACCTAATTCTCTGCCATGTGTCAAGTCTAAGACAACAAATAATCCGATAAAACATCTTTTTTTGTATAGAATTGTCAAAAGAAGTTCATTAAAACTAAATTATTATTCATGCAAAAGATTTCTTAAATTTTTTAAATTTCTTTCCAGTTACTATTAGGATAAATTTCTGTTATTTATTTAGATTAATAATTGTACAACAACAATAATACTTTTGTTTATTTATTCATAATCAGAAACATTTGTATATATATTTACTCTGTGATACTGTGTGCCCAAGTAGATGGCCACAGTGGCTGCCACAAACTGAATCCACTTTTGCTATTTGGATGGATAAATACGCTCTGCACCCTGGTGCATGGTCTAACAGGGCTGTGCTTAATGTCTTATTGAGTTCTGGGTGTGTTTGAGCATAATGTTCATTAAACCAATCAGAGTCTCTTATTCCCTTTAAGAGTCAGTTGTGTCACACCATGGTGTATTTGCTATTTACATGGCAGACTTTGTAAGTGTAAAACTGAATGCTTCACTAGCAAGTTAAACAGAGCATCTGCAGCGTGAGGATAAAGAACGAGCCTCCTCCATTCAGCCTCTTTACTTTTACTCTTTACTCCTTTACTTTGGTGGAGTAAGGAAACGGTGTTGTATGCACTCCACTGAAGACATCCATTAGACATATTTAATTTCCTTTGTTAAGCGCAAAGATTTGTTTCAAAACTATTTCTAAATTCAGTTCTAATCTCCAACAAAGGAATAAATGAACAATAATAATGAAGTGCGGTCAGAAAACTGAGTCATATCCAAACACACGTCCTGTTCTGATGCCCCATATGATGATGCAGACGTCTCCAAAACCCCACAGGTGGACAAATCTACACTTGTGTTTATCAAAACAAATATGAATCTGCAGATAATAAATAATACTGCTAATAATAATAACATTATACAGATGCAGATTGTCATGAAGAAACTGAAAACGCTCCCCGACATGACGGCAGTGGTTTTAATATTTATGTATTTTAATCCTTTATTTTCATCTGTAAAGATATTTGTGTATTGCTGTACATCCTGTGTGTATTCACCAATGTGTAAGCATTTGTACCTGCATAGGCACATAACTAACATGCTCTGCGCTGGACTTTAGAGCAGCTTTTAGTTGGTAAATTATGCGGTCTATTTCAGTTGCTCAAAATAGCAACGCGCCAACAATGCGCCTTAACACACCACCTGTTCAGACCAGCACACACATATCATCCACAAAGTGGTGCAAATGGATTTGATATAAGGGATGCTCAAAGTAACTGATTAACCGTTAACTGAAAGGGTGCATTTGTAACCGATTAATGGTATCAGTTAAACGATTAAAAAATATTATTTGATATATTTTTAAAGTTTGTCTACAGTAGGTGCCGATCACAATGAACGCGCTTTTAGCGATGAGAGACGCATCTCTTTAATTATTTACTATTGGCCACGAGTGTTTTGCGCGCTGCTTATGCGCCCTGCATGCCTTGCATTTTTTTGCTGTTGTACGTTGTGTGCTCACAATTGAAATAAGTCAACTCTGAGTGGAAAAAGCGGTTCACGTCAGTCGTGTCTTTTTCATTCTTAAATCAAATAAAAGCAGGGTTTCCTTGAGGTGACAGCAGTTAAGACGACTACTTTTAATGAACTTTTAATGATGGAGGAGAGAATTGTGGTCGCTGTTTCAAGTTATCCAGAGCTGTATGACTTCACAATTCAACACTCTCGCACAATACAGGTCAGCTGATTCAGTCTGTTCCTAATGACATACAAAAGAGCACCGCGTTCCTTTTGTTCTTGTCAACAAAAAGGCAGTGTGGTGTGCCTTGCGTTTTTGGAACAGGCACATCCGATGTGATCGGCCCCTGATGTGCAACATATTTGTTAATTAGCGGGACGGTAACACGTGCAACCACACGTGCCTATAAAACGTTTGCCAAAGAGAGAAAAATATTGCAGTTTAACACATACGAGTTGCCAAACCAGCGCTGATGGTGATCGCCTCTGTCCTGGATCTGCATAATAAACTCAACAAATAGGCTACTGTTTTGATAATTTAGTGTACAACTAACAAAACAACCTTTTTTCAACATTTTTTGGAAAATTACAGTTATTATTAGTCCTTATATAATATATATATATATATATATATATATATATATATATATATATATATATATATATATATATATATATTTATATATTTTAAATAGCCTACACAATCTACGAATCAAACAAATGCAAAGATTTTCTTGATTTTTGCATAATGATAACTCCAATAACTCCATAACTTTCATTTTATAGCTTATAAAACATGTAAATTAATGCTATATTATATGTAAACAACAACATTGTAATATGCTTTAGCAGCCTTTACTTCTCAAAAAGTCAATATATGAGCCCTAAATTCACATTACACGCAGCGCGCACACATGAACCGCGAGTGAAACGTAATGAGTCATAAACACAAGACATAATCGTTAAATTAATGACTTCTATTAAAAATGTTGACAGAGGTTTTGTGATTTAATATTAACAGCGGAGCGTTAATTAAATAAATACTTTCTGTGGAGCGACCGATTTGAGGTAGTCTAATATTTTTACTTGTGGTAGAATAAAAACATGATTGGACAAACATCCTATGCCGGTTATTACAAAAGATTCAGTGTTTTCGTTAGAAAATCTAAATTTGTCACTTAAATGAATATGTAGGGCAGGACTGTTTATTTTATTTATTTTATTTAGTTTATTCTTTATGCTGTTGAAAACACTGCAGGTGCATGAAGATGCTCTGTTATGTTCTGTGTGCTGCTGTTCGCATGTTAAAATAAATCAGTAATTTAAAATGCAATATTTAACGTGTCACACAAAATCGACACGTAAATTTTTTTTATTAAATAATAATTCAATATTAATCTGACTAGTTAACGGTTAATAATAACGAGCGGCGGTTGTCGGTTGGCAAAATTAACCGAAACGAGCCTATTTGCTATTTAAACAATGTGGCACAAAACGTGCAAACAACAGTCGCACTGGTATGAAAATGGGAACAAATTGCGCCATTCACGTCTTACGCCTTATTGCGCCGAGTGTATGAGAGGACCTTAAGGGTGTGACGAGATCTTGTGTCGCAAGATCTTGTGAAATGAAACATCGTTGAGATTTCTCACTGAAGTGAAAGGTTGTCTTGTGAGTTGTGATGTTAGCATGATGGAGCAGAAGAGGTCATTAACTTTCAGTTCAATTCATGATTATTTTTATAGCGTTTTCACAATGTAGATTGTGCCAAAGCAGCTTAACATATAAGTTCTAGTATACTGAAAATGTGTCAGTCCAGTTAACTATGGTTAAGGTTAATAAAAGTTCAATAAATACCAAGGTAAATGGGTTTGTTCCCGTTATTAAACGCATTAACTGACATTAACAAATGGACCGCTATTTTAAAGTGCTACCAAAATTTGTCTGAGTCGTAAAGTTAATTTCAGTTCATTTTCCAGTGTTCTAAACACAAAATATTGTTAAGATGAAATGTGAGATGTACCCCCTATGTCCTATGCACCCCGGATCACCCGTTGTACTCTGTGTTTCAGTTGTTGCCATCAGGACGTCGTTTTAGAGTTCCTATTTGCAGGACAAATAGAGTCAGAGATTCTTTTATAATGGTGGCCATTAGGTCGTTAAATGAGTCCAGGTGGGAGGGAGATGCACCTTCAATATGATGTATTGGATGTTGTGGGGTAATATTTTATAATTGTGTACATGGAACTTCGCCTGTGTTACGGCACCTTGCTGCAATTTTAGTTTCCCTAAATGGGATAATAAAGTTGAGTCTGAGATAATATATGAAAGTAGTAAATCTGGTGAAGTGTTTAAATATGAACAACCTGACTGTTCTTCATCCTCATTATTGAAGAGTAATGAATAAACACAAACCTATTAGTTCTTCAGTCTCTTCCTGTTTAATTCTGCAGGGTTCTGGATCACTCATCTTCTCACTGTCCTTCAATAAACTCTGTCTTTGTCTTTCACTGATGGCGGCAGAGCTTCAGGAGAAGAAACAGAGAAATCTGAATTATCTACACTGATTGAGGAAAGCAAACATGTTATGATGTTATATCTTGTAGGTGACACAATATGTGATTTGCTCAAGTCAGCTGACACCAATAACATTTAATATAATAAATTAGGTAAAACTTTGAACTTGGTGTAGATCTCCATTTCCAAACTTTTACACATTTTTGAAAAAGTATATTATATCTAGCACGTTTTGAGTTGTGTAGCAAGTAAAGTGTTATATGTCATGCATGCAATGATTATTGGTCTCTACTACTAGTACTAATAACACTTGGAATGTGAAGAGACTTTCAACCAGCTCAATCACATCTTGCACCTTTAAAGTAGCAACTTGTAGATCTTTAGACATCAGTATAACGAATGAGGTAAAAACAGGAACTATTGACATGAGAGGATTTCAGCAGCTCTGATAATATTGATGAGCCTCAGACTATAAACACTCATCAAACAGACATTCAGGATCAGCTCATAATAAAACTGTTGTAGGATAAACTAACAACATTGTAAATATGGAATCCCTTGTGCTTATATCAATATCTAGTTGAAATACTATTCAAGTATCCATAAAATATAACTCAGGTCGTTAGCAGTAGCACGTTTGTACAGAAAAACAAATAGGAAAATAAAGAGCTAACAAACTATTGATTTAACGTTTCACCATTACACCCTTCACAAACTAGTCGCAGATTGTCGCTTTAATAAACTGTAAAGTGTGTTTTATTGTTGTGTAAACACGAGAAAAAGCGTCAACGACTCACCTCAGCTCTGAAGACGCGACGCTGAATGAACACGTCACCGCTGACGTCATCACGGCGAGGCAGGCGCCAATATATAGTACTTGACTGCCGACAAGTCAAAACAATCGCAATGTGTGAGGTGAAATACTATTTATTAGGTACTTAAAACACTTACAAATTGAAAAAAATGTAATACTAATTTTGCAATAAGTATTAAATTACTAATATAATCACATTTAAAAATATATATAAAACAACAGCTTAAAAAAACCATTTAATGCGCCAGTTGAATTCCAGTATCATGTCAACCCTAGTTGTAAATGCTAAACACATGACATTACTCCACATAACAACACATTTTTACACCAAACTCACTTCATAGCTTCATGAGGAGTGTTTGACATATGTGGAGAGAAAATCAGGACAAAAAAATAAAAAAAATCACGTAAACTCGGTATACGATGGCGCATATATGGTCTCTCACACTTATTCAATACATATTAGCCATAAAGTGTTTGTTTGCATCGATGAAACATACTAGGGTCTGTTCATCATACGCGGATTACTCGATTAGCTGGATTTAGTTGTTGACACGATCCAGTATCGTTCCGAGAGTTGTTGTTATAGCAAGAGTTATAGCAGCAGATTATGTCAAATAAACAGGATCAGATCGGCTCATTTCAAGCAAAGGTAATACTACGTGTTTACCAAATGCTGTTTTTATTTTACAGTAGCAGTGATATACACTTGGGAAAATAGTAACATAGTTATAAAAATACAAATAAAAACTATATATTTTCAGTTTACGCTTTAAAAATTATATATGAATAAAACTTAATCTGCACTACAAAGATTGTCATGGGGTGGTCCTCCCCAAGGGGATCAAAGAGAGCATATATGGACTTTTTAGATACAAATGCATACTATTTTAAGGTATCAGATTTAGTACAATATGTGTATTGATGGATTCGGATTTCTGCCTTCCAATCCGTCCCAGCATGGATCAACATTTATCCTTTTTCTCATAACTTTATTAATACGATTATTAAATAATAAATAAAGTTAACACATTGCTTAATATAAGAATGTTCAGTGTGTTTGCCTGTCTCTTTGTAACTATTTTCAGGAGCCACCAAATTAGGTCGGAGGTCATGGAGACCTTGAGTGGAACTAAGGGCTGGATGATTAAAAACGGTTTTCCTCTTTGTATTATTATGTGTTAATACTGTCTAAAGTGATCTTGATATTATTGTTGTTATGTGTTTATTCAGTTTAAAGCGATTTTCCTTGTTATTCAAGATAGATTTTGTGTAGGATATAGCAGTCTGAATGCTGTTTTTACCAGTTTTACACTAGTTTTATAAGACAGCAGAGAGTACGAAGAAACAACCTTGGGTTTTTATAACAGATTGTGTCTTGGATGCGTATATGCATCTGAAGGGTCAGTTCTACAGGTCTAAGATCAGCTCTTCATCGTCTACTGGCGACTTGACCCAAGCCTCTTGTCGCCATTGAGGGATAGCGTTTTTTATTGTTAGGCTTTGTTAACATTTATTAATAAATACAGACATAAAGGGTTTCTTTTTCTGAGGGGTTATCTGCCATATGTGCACAGCATAGAGAAGAGTTGCAGGTCGCTGAGAGCAGCCCATCCTGTTCTCGGTATGGGTGTATGTAAAGTGCAGAGAGCTCTGAGATGTATGAGCTGTGTGTTCGTGCTCTGAAACATTTGCCTAGTCAACGGTCAAGGCCAACTGTCAAGAGAAGATACCAGAAAGAGGAACATCTGGTTGCTGAATGGTATATAAGTCAATAGGGTTGGGATTAGATAATGTGCAAAAGACAGTATAAAACAGGAAGGAGAGCTTAATAGGCAGAGCTGAACTGATATTACACCTCTCCTGCGCAAAACTTGTACTCTCTAACTTCTTGCATTCAAAATAAAACTTCTTAATTTTCAACTCAGATCTCCGTCAATTTTTGATCATGCAATGGACCATTTTGAGTCCTACACTATCCCTATCTGGATTCAGATACGACCCCGCATTGACTTTCATATTTAGAATTGTATATCTTTGTTTTAACCAATAAGAACCTGTTACCTGAATCACCTTTTCTGGTCTTGTGTAGAGAGTATAGCTGTTATTGATTTGTGATTGTAAGCGGAGTGGCCTATAGGAACTCATTGCGAGTGTTAAAGCCGGCTTCTGCTGATGAAACTGCAAACTATCTTCAGTAAACTTCATTTATTTATTTGAATCTCTGACTCCAGCTCTTCTTCATCTGACAGACTGCTCATTCTTTTGGGTTAAAACTGTAAACAAACTTAAATTTCTCCAGTATAATAATAGACATGCACAATATTCGACTGCTTTTTAAAAAGAAAAAGGAATAATAATTCATGCAGTCATGCACATGTTTTCACAGCTAATATGTCGTAATTTGATGCTTTGCAAAAGTTAAAGATGAAGGAATTTTGATGATTTTAACTTTGTCCCATGCAATAATACACTAATCCTTGCAGTAATAATTAAATTCTGTTTTTAATTCATTAAAACTCATGCTGATGTGCTTAACCTCATCTAACCTTGCTCCATAACAGCTGCGTCTTCGTGCGACTGATAACCGAGAAGTTAACTCCTTTGTACTTATTATCAACAAAATGTTACAACTACTCTTTCAGTGTGTGCTCGTTTACAGGAACAATAACAGACGGGAGGGGCGAAGGCTCACTCTCTTGCAAGCTCTGTTGTGTGTATGCATAACTTTTTCTGTGCAGATTTGCTGTTGCTGTTCTAACCCTAACAACTGATGATTGAACTGATCTGGATGGGGGATCTTTCTAACTCAAGTGCCCCCGGGTGGGGCTGAAGAGAGACAACGATAAATATGGTGGGAAGAGGGTGTGGGTGTGTGTGCCCAGCTGACACAGACTGCCTGTGTTGCTGTTCTTTGACACCCGGAGCTCTGTAATGCTTTATTCATCTAATTAATTCAATTGATAAAACTTATTTAAAGCCTCTCACTCACGTTTTAACCTGGGAGGACTAGGAAAAGTCCAACAAAGACACCGTTATCGAAATCAAAATGCTTTTTTGGATGCAAAATTAATTTATACAGCCAGTTATTCCTTTATGCCGATTAAGAAACTTGAATAGATGACTATAATAAAGAACATCCGCTCTGAATGTAAAACTAAATAAATTCCTAAATACTCTTGACACGTGAAAGTGTAAAGCCTGCAGCTCACAACAAACATGGAAAGTTATTGCGTATTATATTTTACAAATCGTTTATTACGAGTTATGATATTTTACTCACATGGATCATTGAATATTAATCAGGTGATGTCATTACGCTGCTGTGCCGTCAGCCAGTCGTTGCATTGCTGATCATGATTTCGATCGCTAGATCTGTCCTTTACGACACACACAGATCTCAGATCATCCAGACATTTTAATCTGATTAACGAACCAAGTTAGCCAGAGATCAGTTATCAAGATTAAAACATCCTGGATCTGCCAAATCATCTTAGATCAGCGGTTCCCAAACTGCAGTGCACAGTCTGACCACCAGGGGTGCGCGAGAAAACGTTTGTAATGGCGGAAAATTTTTATCTTTTATTATTTCTATGCATTTTTCTTGGGTAAACTTCACGTCATATTTTTGAAAGAGAAATAAATTCGCTGAGAGAGAGAGAGAGAAAAAAAAATACATTACAAATTGTAATTTACAACCTATGCATACGAACTCAACTCGCGGTTTCATGTCTGCGACACAATAGCCCCACCCTTCCACATTAGGTGCTAAGTGACAGTGCATTTTTCGCTTACTACATCAATCGAAATCGACTCCTGGTTTAAAATTGGCACTTTAAAGAAGTCAAGTGACAATGGGGATGAACCATCTACATCGGCCTCTTCTATAGAGATGTACAGCGGCCTTCAAAATATAGACTTGGAGGATAACGAACGAGGCGAAAACAGAGAAATCCAGCAGAGATGTACTGATGAAGAGAATTAGGCCTACGCTAGAGAGTGAGAAAATGTCAAGTAAGAAACGCAAATATAGTGACAGTTACATTGGTTTCGGGTTTACATGGATTAGAGATGCACCCCAAATCCAAATCCGCAGTGTGTAGTCTGTGGTGAGGTATTAGCAGCCTTTAGCCCTCATATATGGTCCGGCACTTACAAACAAGACACAGCCACTTACAAACATGCCTGTAAGTTTTTTTTTTCAAGGAAAATAGGAGGAACTGCATAAGAAGAAAAAAGGAGGCACAAAGGAGCAGTAGCTTTCATACGAAAAGTTGCACCATCGGTTTCCTGGGTACACTGCAGCATCCACCAAGAAGCTCTAGCGATGAAAAACATGCAGAGCTTTCGTCTGTAATTAATGACGCTGTGAGAATTGTCAACTTCATTAAAGCTTGTCTATTAAATTCACATATTTTATCATTTTTATTTTAATAATGTATGCAGAAAATATGTGTATTTAGCTATTGTTAAAAATGTGGAGTTTAATCGAAGAAAGACGTGCTTGACAGGTGTCAAATATTAGAAAGGGCTGCACACAGCAAAAAGTTTGGGAACCACTGTCTGTAGTGAATGGTGCCATTATTAACGTGAGATGACAAAAATACAAACGCAAACCTCTCCTGTACTCTGACATTCCAATACTTCAGAGCTCAACTTTATCTGATGGTCAAGTGTAAGCGAAGAGCACGACGTGACCAGAAGAGGGCGCGCAAGACTAATGAACGGAGAGGGAGGGAGATGTTACCTCTCTCTGACCCTCATCTGTTTCTACCTTCTCCTGACCTCCTATCCTCTGAGTGCTTACGGCTAGCACAGCTGACCCTGAAGGCCTGAGACTCCGCTCGCGAAGCAGGGAAGTCTAAAAGCCTTTATAGATTATGGATGCCTCTCGTTGGGGATACCTTGGATAATGCTTAATGGATTAAAACTGTCTAAACAATGTGCATGAAAGTGTTTGCATGTTGATTCATGTTCAAAGGTGTGCCTGTATGGGACAGCTATAAATTTGTTCACATAAGACATGACCTCTAAGTTTTGCTGACTAGTAGAATTCTTGACTGAGTGGTCAGACCAGTGGTGTAGTCGGGGCTATACGCACGTATACCTACTTTTTTCCATGAGCTGTTTGGGTATTACGACCTCTGAGGATCAATAATTGCGTATACCCTCGGTATACTCACTTGTTTTGCTGATTACACTTCCCTAATTTACATGTATTTGCGTCCCCTTTAACTGTATACCAAACGTTTTTTTTAACTCGCATCTTAATTTGTTACAATTGATGCATTTTGTATAAATCGCGCCATTCTCCGCCCCCTGACGAGCGCAGCAGCTGTGAGAAAGTTTCATGAGGTTTTCGAAGACCACGACAAGTCAAGTGAGTGATGATGTCTCGCTGAAACGCTCAGGTAAAATTATAAAACAGCATGGGCGTCGCTTTAGCCCTCCTAAAAGTTTTGCGATTAGCTCATACTGTACACTACTATATTATCGCCTCTGTCCCCTGCTAAAAAAACCAGCTTAAACCAGCCTAAGCTGATTGGCTGGTTTTAGCTGGTTGACCAGCCTGGTTTTAGAGGGGTTTTGGCCATTTCCAGCCTGGTCTTAGCTGGTCAGGCTGGAAAATGACCAGCTAAAACCACCTTGACCAGCCTGGTTTAAGCTGAACATAGCTGGTTTTGGCTGGGCTCCAAGCCTGGTTAGGCTGGTCAAGCTGGTTTTAGCTGGTCATCTTCCAGCCTGACCAGCTAAGACCAGGCTGGAAATGGCTGGAAACCAGCCTGGAAATGGCCAAAACCCCTCTAAAACCAGGCTGGTCAACCAGCTAAAACCAGCCAACCAGCCTAGGCTGGTTTAAGCTGGTTTTTTCAGCAGGGTCCCCTTTAATTTTGATAGGAAATCGCCGGCAGACTTCCGCCGCTCAGTTTTCAGCTAGTTTTACATTGAATCAGCAAACCACAGCAGTGCGAGAGCACAAGGTGTGTGTTTATCGAAAGATTGCTATAATATCTGCATATACAGAAGCACTTGTATCACTTGTACCTTTTATTTAAAATTTAGGTTGGGTGCAATATTACACCACCTTTTTTTTAAGACTACACCACTGGGTCAGACCACATTATACAGTCGGTCCTTAGTGATTTATAATTAGTGCTTTGATGTAGTATGTAAAACCTTGATGGTGTATGGGTACTTATATTAAATATGTCAAGTCCTCACCGATATATGAGGTGTAGTTATGTGCATGACCTGATTTTGGAAGTATAAAAGCTGAACCAAACTGACCAGCTTTGCGCTTTCTGACGTCTCTATACTGAAGTTGGTTGCCCTTTATCTTTTATTTCTCTTATTTGTCTTTTGTTTATTCTACTTTTTCACTGGATTTTATTTTATTAATAAAAGTGTATATTTTATTATCTTCACTGGAGTGGACATTGACTTCATTTTCCAGAACCCATCAAGAGTTACCCTGTGTGGTGAAGTATGAATCTAATTTATCCTCTAGCAAAATACATTATAAAGACGATCCTTTAACTAAAGTCTAGCTAAGAAATATAGCGAAGTGAGAATTCTGGTTTATCTTTGTTTAATTAGGGCAGTATTTCCCAACCCTGTTCCTGAAGGCACACCAACAGTCCACATTTTCAACCTCTCCCTAATCAAACACACCTGAATCATCTCATCAGAACATCAGAAGAGACTCCAAAACCTGAAATGAATGGGTCAGAAAAGGGAGACATCCAAAATATGTAGTGTTGGTGTGCCTCCAGGAACAGGGTTGGGAAACACTGAATTAGGGTGATTAAATAAAGGCGATCCGGCACACGTCTTATATCATTTAAGAGAGGTATGAAGATCAAATCCCTGGATTCAAATTAAACGAAAATTCCATTTAATTTATGCACTTGTATTTACTTTGCTGTATACGCGAGATTTATGCTAATTGTAACCGAGCTGAACGTGTGACCTTTATACAAATGATTTGAATTCATTAACATACACACCTTTAAGCATTGAATCTGATGTTTGTGAATACAACGGCGAGTTTTCATGAAGGATTTCGTTGCTTTCTTACAGAGCAAGGCCTCTTCTTTGAATGAACTCTAAGATGTCTCTTCAGCTCGCAAGGCCTCAAAAATGTCTTGCTGCATTGGTTACATATGTGCGTTTTCTCTCCGGTGTGGATCAGCATGTGTCGATTAAAGTGTGATGATTGTGTGAAGCTCTTCCCACACTGAGTGCATGTGAACGGTTTCTCTCCAGTGTGAATCCGCTCATGTATTTTCAACACTTTTAACTGGCTGAAGCTCTTGTCGCAGTGTGAACACGTGTACGGTTTCTCTCCTGTGTGAGTCATCTGGTGCTGTTTCAAGTTTCCAGCTCTAATAAAAGACTTCTGACACAAAATGCAGACATTTTTACTCACACCAGTGTGGATCTGCTGATGTTGCGATAAACACGACTGTCGAGTAAAACTCTTTCCACACTGAGCACATGTGAACGGTTTCTCTCCTGTGTGAATCATTCTGTGGTGTTTCAGGTGTCCTGAGTTACTAAACCTCCTCTCGCAGTGTGAACACTTGAATGGTTTCTCTCCAGTGTGGCTCCTCATGTGAAGCTTGAGATTGTTTTTGTGGCTGTAACTCTTCCCACACTGAGCGCACATGAATGGTTTCTCTCCGGTGTGGGTCATCTCGTGTGTTTTCAGATATCCTGAACAAAAGAAGCTCATGTCGCAGTGTGAACACTTGAATGGTTTCTCTCCAGTGTGGATCCTCATGTGAAGCTTAAGAGCGCATTTGCGGCTGTAACTCTTTCCACACTGAGTGCAGGTGAATCCATTCACATCTGTTGTTTCCGTTAAAAAAACATGTTCGGTTTTTGTGTGAGTTTCAGTTTCAGTTTTGACATGATGTTTCTCCTCATCTTCACTCAGTTCTTCACTCTCCTCCTTCACCACCACCTCTGAAAAATTAAGTAAATAAGTTACATTTTAAAAGGTTTTACAGTAAAATAATCATGAGTGTGTGTTTGGGTGAAATTTGCAATTTAAAGTATAACAGTGCTTGAGCTGTACACTTTAGGAGTGGGCTCCATATTGTAAACAAACAATGGTCATATGAAAAAGTTGTAAAACTGATCAAGTGTTTAAATATAAACAACCTCACTGTTCTTCAGCCTCATTATTGAGATTAAATGAATAAACACAAACCGATTAGTTCTTCAGTCTCTTCCTGTTTAATTCTGCAGGGTTCTGGATCACTCATCTTCTCACTGTCCTTCAATAAACTCTGTCTTTGACTTTCACTGATGGCAGCTGAGCTTCAAAAATAAACAGAAATCTTGATTAATTTACATTGATATGTATTTAGATCTATAGCTAATATACTATGAAAGTATTGATAAGCACCTGTACAGAAACTGAGAATTAAAAAAACAACAACTTTAGAATATAAAACGCACTACAAACTACTAATTTAATGGTTTCTTCATCGATGTTCATATATCTGATGCAGTAGACTCCCATTTTCCCTTCACATATTATAATTTGCGATAACACTCATACAATGCGTGGACAAAAATTACACTAGCACAGTAAAACCCAAACACTTCACTCATATTGTCCTCTCAGAGCTCCTCTCTGCCTGCTGTATTGTTTTGGTCAGCAGACACACAGATAGAGGTGAACTCAATGCAGAAACTAGTCGCAGATTGTCGCTTTAATAAACTGTAAAGTGTGTTTTATTGTTGTGTAAACACGAGAGAAAGCGTCAACGACTCACCTCAGCTCTGAAGACTCGACGCTGAATGAACGCGTCAGTGCTGACGTCATCACGGCGAGGCGGGTCAAAAACACCACATAACATGCTGCTGACGAAAATCCATTTTACTCAATCATACGTGAGGTAAAATACTGTTTATTAGGCACTTAAAACGTTACAAAAATCACGAACATTAGTAATGTTATCATTTTGCGTGACTACTCGAGTCAAGTGCTTTTGTAGAACCATGCAGGCTCTTAAAAGTTTAAAGTCTTTAAACGTCTTAAATTTCTCTCATTCATTTTTTTTCTAGTTTATTCCCTTTATTAATCAGGGGTCGCCACAGCGGAATGAACCGCTAACTTATCCAGCATATGTTTTACACAGCGGATGCCCTTCCATAGGTAACCCATCACTGGGAAACACTCATACACTCACATTCACACACATATACTACAGACAATTTAGCTTACCCAATTCCCCTATAGCGCATGTGTTTGGACTGTGGGAGAAACCAGAGCACACGGTGGAAACCTACAACACGGGGAGAACATGCAAACTCCACACAGAAATGTTAACCGACCCAGCCAAGGCTCGAACCAGAGACCGTCTTGATGTGAGGCAATCGTGCTTACCATTAAGCCAAAATTTCAGACCTTAAAAAGTCTTAAATTCACTGAAATATTATCTTGTAGGTCTTAAATCATTTTAAATGGGTCTTTATTTACCTCTGTCCAAATAAAAGATACCCAATCGGAACGAAATCCATCCAATCACCAACAATTCATAAATCAATAAAACCTTTTTTTATTGCAAAAATAAGCAATTTACATCTGTTCTACATTTTTACGAACAATTTTTCTAAATTAAATAGCCCTAATTAGGGAAAACTAATAACAAATACACAATTCCTTATGATAATAACAGAGCAACATATCACTTTACATGATTATGCTCATTCAACTTGGACTGAAAGCCAACACGTGTATATTTTAGATTATTTACGTCATTGTCTCCATAAAATAATATAATTTTAACAATGTTAAACTCGTCATTTAGGGCAGCACGGGGACACAGTGGGTAGCGCTCTCGCCTCACAGCAAGAAGGTCGCTGATTCGAGCCTCGGCTGGGTCAGTTGGCTTTTCTGTGTGGAGTTTGCATGTCCTCCCCATGTTGGCGTGGGTTTCCTCCGGGTGCTCCCCCACAGTCCACTTGTGCTGTAGGCAAATCAAATAAGCTAAATTGGCCATAGTGTATGTGTGTGAATGAGAGTGTATGGGTGTTTCCCAGTGATGGATTGCGGCTGGAAGGGCATCCGCTGCGTAAAACATATGCTGGATAAATTAGCGGTTCATTCCGCTGTGGCGACCTCAGATTAAAAAAGGGACTAAGCCGAAAAGAAAATGAATGATGTTGAAAAAAGTGTGTACAACTACAGTTTTCTTGTTTTGACATTGCAATATGACACTAAGAAATAATTACTTTTTTTAGTGGATTAGAAATTATTAGAGTTGAGCCCTATATTAGTCTAAAATTTAATTCATAATAGTCTTAAAAGGGTCTTAAAAAGTTTTAATTGCAGATTTCTGAAAGCAGTATTACCCTACTCAAATATGCTGATGACATGGTCATGGTTGGACTTATGGTCAAAGGAAAGGAGGAGCTAGAGTGGGCCTACTTTAAGCGCATAGAACAAGGTGCGAGGAGAGTGTTTTGTCACTACATGCTTTGAAAACTAAGGAACTAATTATTAGTAGGGAAGGGCAGCCTATATGTCATCCACTTACTAATGAGGGTCAACATGTTGAGATTGTACTAGGGGATTATTTTAGATAGTAGCTTAAATTTTGGTGAACACTCAGACTGTATCTATAAGAGGGTAACACAGAGACTCTTTCTTTTAAGGAAATTAAATAGTTTTAATGTTAGTAAGGGTATTCTGAGGAAGGTTTATACCAGTCTGGTTGAAAGTATTATCTCCTATAATATTTCTTGCTGGTTTGGAAATCTTAACATCGTTAACACTGCTAATAAGATCATAATGGACCCCAGAAGCTGCTCGTGGAGATGTATATAAACCAGACCAGACGGAAAGCCTTACAGATAGTTCAGGACTCAACTCATCCTCTTTATTATGAATTCGAAAAGCTTCGTTCTGGTAGACGTTACAGAGTACCCACAGCAAAAACAATTATTTTTAAGAAATCTTTTATATCGTCTGCTATTACCATATTAAATAAATGACCATGAAGGTGTCTGTGTGTCTAGGGTTGTGTGTTGGTAATCTGAGGTGCGGGAAGATTTGTGTTTGTGTTTTGTATCTGTGATGATGTTTGGAAGGCCAAAAACGAATTTCCACAAGTGTGGACTATAAAGATTTCTAATTTCTAATTAAATTTGACTTGATTAAACCTGCAGAAACCCTGAGAACTAAAAAGGAATCAGTGCTTTAATTAATTAAACACAATTATCTTTAAATCTACATTCATACATTGAAATAAAGAAGAAAAATATGTGAAGAAATGGTTTGTAAACGTACTGAGAAACAATAATAATGACATTAGAGGCTGAAACAGAATATACGCAAAACAATCTGGGTTTTGATGAACGGTGTAGAAATGGGTTTTAAAACCACATCGGTTCGAACTGTAGTTCTGCTGAATGACTTAAACGTTATCAGTATTGATGGTAAAAAGCTGTATTCTAGTCAAACCCTTCTTCTGCAATCTTATACCAAAAACGGAAATAAGGGCAGGATTAATAGCTATAAATGTGGGAGAGCGTTGATATTATGTGATTGTATTGTATTGCAATATGGAACAGTTAAGTGTTGATGTTAAATCAAAAGTAATTCATAAATACTTGATAATAAGATGATTTAATGACAATAATTCTCTATGGTTACAACTGAATTAATTACAAAATAACTATAATATTATCAAATATGAAATGATAAAACATATGATAATAATTGTACCCAGCTCAAATGTAAAATTAAAGTTTCCAGAGGTAGAAGGAGAGACACAGGGGGAGGGAGAAAGAGACAAAGAGAGCAGGCCCAGAAGTTAGCCTGATTGCAGTAGAGTCAGAGAAGATAGACTCCAGAGGAGGAGAGGAGCAGAGCAGGAAAAGAGCCAGAGCAGCGTTTTACCACCTATTTTGTATCTTTCTTGACCATGTGACTAAAGCCTAAATGATGAGACATTCAAACTGACCAATCAACATGTGACCACATCGTAAAACCCCAAAGTCCACACACCAGGCCCTGATCTTATCAGTATCTGCCTTTGGAGTCAGTATGGACCTTCTTGAGTCTAAAAGACATGTTTTGTCATATAAACAAATGCATATGATCATTTAGCCTCTTACAACAGCTTGTCATGTAATTATTAAATCTGACGCAAGGTGAGAGTCTCCAGTATTTAGTAGAATTTTTCGTTTTAAATATGACCATTTTATGATAACCAAAAGATGAAAACCTTCAAAATAATAAAAAAAACAGTCTAAGACACAGTAAAAAGGAGTCTACAACCAAAAATAAGCATTCTAGCAGGATAATGAGTTTACAGAAAATTGGTTGGTGATGAACTGTAGGGGGGCGGCGCAGTAGGTAGTGCTGTCGCCTCGCAGCAAGAAGGTCGCTGGTTCGAGCCTCGGCTGGGTCAGTTGGTGTTTCTGTGTGGAGTTTGCATGTTCTCCTTGCGTTCGCGTGGGTTTCCTCCGGTTTCCCCCAAAGACATGCGGTACAGGTGAATTGGGAAGGCTGAATTGTCCGTAGTATATGTGTGTGAATGAGTGTGTATGGGTGTTTACCAGAGATGTGTTGGCGCATCCGCTGCGTAAAACATATTGGCGGTTCATTCCGCTGTGGCGACCGCGGATTATTAAAGGGACTAAGCCGAAAATAAAATGAATGAATGAAGTGTAGGGGTTGATCAGTAAGTGAAGAGCACATTTACAAACACACACAGAAGCACAGTTAACAAGCAATAAGCCAAATTTATAAAATATTATATATAATAAAAATTAATATAATATAATTAAATTAATTTAAATTAAATATTATTAAATATAATTAATTAAAATTAATATATATATATATATATATATATATATATATATATATATATATATATATATATATATATATATATATATATATAATATATATATTTTATATATATAAATATTTAATTAGTTTGAAGGCGGTTCATTCCGCTGTGGCGACCCCAGATTAATAAAGGGACTAAGCCGAAAAGAAAATGAATGAATGAATAATTAGTTTGAATGCATAAATCTAACTACCGAAATTATCATTTAGTTAAACTGAATAG
Organism: Danio aesculapii; assembly: GCF_903798145.1. NCBI lineage: Eukaryota > Metazoa > Chordata > Actinopteri > Cypriniformes > Danionidae > Danio > Danio aesculapii. Next base: position 2,335,193 of record NC_079456.1, on the reverse strand, counting down.
AATAAAGGGCGACACAGTGCCTCAGTGGTTAGCACTGCGGCCTCGCAGCTAGAAGGTCGCTTGTTTGAGTCCCGGCTGGGTCAGTTGGCATTTCAGTGTGGAGTTTTCATGTTCTCCCCGTGTTGGCGTGGGTTTCCCCCATAGTCCAAACACATGCGCTATATAGGGGAATTGAACAAACTAAATTGGCTGTAGTAAATGAGTGTGAATAGGTTTTTCCCAGTACTGGGTTGCCGCTGGAAAGGCATCTGCTGTGTAAAACATATGCTGGATAAGTTGACGGTTCATTCCACTGTGGCCCTGATTAATAAAGAGACTAAGCCGAAGGAATTGAATGAATGAATGAATGAATATATCTACAAGCATTTTAATAAATAATAGTTTAAATTAATTGATAAGAATGAAATTACTTGGATTATAAAAATATATAGGATTTAATTTCATTGAAAACAATCTAATTACTAAAAAATATCAATTATATATTTGAAAAAAACAGGCGGAGCTTAGACCTGAAGTCCCACCCTAAAAGGGTGTGGCAATCATTAATCAAATTTCGACAGATGCATCATCACAAACGCTCTCTAACCTAAGATGTTACTTCAAATATGAAGCCCTCATGTTATACCGCACTGATCACCCTTGAGTTTTCACTCTCCAGTGTGGATCTTCAAGTGCTTATTAAGGTGTGATGATTGTCTGAAGCTCCTCCCACACTGAGTACATGTGTACGGTTTCTCTCCGGTGTGAATCCTCTGGTGTGTTTTCAGGATTTGTAACAGACTGAATCTCTTGTCGCAGTGTGAACACTTGTACGGTTTCTCTCCAGTGTGAAACCACTGGTGTTGTTTTAAGTCTGCAGCTGTGATGAAACTCTTCCCACACTCGACGCACACAAACTCTCTCACACCAGTGTGGATGTGCTGATGTGCTTTAAAATGAGACTGATGTGAAAAACCCTTCCCACACTCAAAACATATGAACGGTTTCTCTCCAGTGTGGATCCTCTCATGTATCTTCAGGGATTGCAACTGACTGAATCTCCTGTCGCAGTGTGAACACTTGTTAGGTTTCTCTTTAGTGTGAGTCCTCTGGTGTCGTTTCAGATTTCCAGCTGTGATAAAAGTCATCTCGCACTCGAAGCACACAAACTCTCTCACACCAGTGTGGATCTTCTGATGCTGTCTTAGGCTTGACTGTCGTGCAAAACTCTTCCCACACTCAGAGCATGAATAAGGCTTCTCCTTTGTATGAACTCTAAGATGTTTCTTCAGCTCTGAAGAAATCGAAAATGTTTTGCCGCACTGATCACACTTGTGTGGTTTCTCTCCGCTGTGGGTCATCTCGTGTGTTTTCAGGTATCCCGAACAAACGAAGCTCTTGTCGCAGTGTGAACACTTGAATGGTTTCTCTCCAGTGTGGATCATCATGTGAAGCTTGAGAGTGTGTTTGTTGGTTAAACACTTCCCACACTGAACGCAGCTGAATCCTTTTTCTCTCTTTGTGTTAGTTTCAGTTTCACTTTTGACATGATGTTTCTCCTCATCTTCACTCTGTTCTTCACTCTCCTCGTTCACGATCACATCTTAAAATTAAATAAATAAGTTACATTTTATGAGCCTAATTTTAACACACTTGAATGGTTAGACAGGATTGTCACTGAGTGAATATAATAATTCGAATAATTAATATTAATATTAATGAACATTACACCTGCTCAATGAAAAATGCAGAGCTAATTAATGAAATCAGATGATTCACTATAACAAATCTAGTAATACTGTGGTTAAAGTGTGGCAGATAAACACTTGCTTTATTCTATATTTGTGTTTAAGGACTGGATGTCTGTAAACAATTATGCGCAGAACATATATTCAGATATTGCAGGAAAGGACATTGTGATGTTTTAAAGAATAGTGTTGGAGATTTAGCTCCCCTTTAATGTTTTCATATTTATGAAAAATATTTGAAGTTATGAAGTAGCTGTTTCCTTGAAAAAGACATTGAATAGAAAATTCAATACATTTAATGTTAATCTTTATTTTATACATGGAGCTCAATATATATTTGTATTTATTTGATATTTTTTCATTTCAAGGTTTGGATATTTATGAGCCCCAATTCTTACAGAAATAGATTCTAATACTGTTAAACATTACGTTGTGTTAACAGTTCAAATAAATCTTCACTGTGAAGTACTGCATTAGAAATGTCGTTATTTTAATATAGTCAGTCCTGAACTGAAGTGGGCCGGTTTCAAGGCTTGAAACTCCAGAGCTGAAAAAAAGTCCCACTCCGGCCCTGTTCACTGTATATTTACCACATGTAAAGGACCATTTCATCATTACATTTTGAGGTATATAGTTAGAAATGTGATCACATTTTTCCTTTTAGAACTTCAGGGCAAATGTTTTGAACAAGCATGTAGAAATATAAAATAAATATTAACAAAATCTAAAACTTTTCAAAAACAAATGATTTAAGTTATACATTAAAATAAAAAATATATTAATGGTATTTAAAATGCAAAATGTAAACATTTTATATTTTTAAGACTGTAATAATGCTGGTATTCATGTTTCTGTCTGCATCCCTGTATTGGCATGCAACAACCTTACTGTTTTTCAGGCTCATTATTGAAGAGTAATGAATAAACAAACCTATTTGCGCTTCAGTCTCTTCCTGTTTAATTCTGCAGGGTTCTGGATCACTCATCTTCTCACTGTCCTTCAATAAACTCTGTCTTTGTCTTTCACTGATGGCGGCAGAGCTTCAGGAGAATAAACAGAGAAATCTCATTAATTTACACTGATTGAGGAAATAAATCATATTAGGATATTAGGTGACATGTGTATGTTACTTGCAGGGGCGTAGCAACCAGGGGGACGGGGTGGGGATACGTCCCCCTCACTTTTAGAGACAGACCATTTAGAAACAGGTAATTAATTATTATATGAACGTAATGTTTTGGATCTCATAGAGCTGCCGCTACATCCCTAGTTTCTCGCTAAATATAGATAACACCAACAAAATTAATTTATATAATATATATATATATATATATATATATATATATATATATATATATATATATATATATATATATATATATATATATATATATATATATATGATCCTCATTATTTATCTTATTCCATTCACAGACCATACATTGACACTTCACTTATATTGTCCTCTCAGAGCTGCTCTCTGCCTGCTGTATTGTTTTAGTCAGTAGACACACAGATAGAGGTGAACTCAATGCAGAAACTAGTCGCAGATTGTCGCTTTAATAAACTGTAAAGTGTGTTTTATTGTTGTGTAAACACGAGAAAAAGCGTCAACGACTCACCTCAGCTCTGAAGACTCGACGCTGAGTGAACGCGTCAGTGTTGACGTCAACACGTTGAGGCGGGCGCAACGGCGAATCGTCAACAACGCGCCAAATTAGCTGTCAAAACAATTGCTAACGTAAACAAAGGCCATCGCAATCCTGCGTGAGGTGAAATACTGTTTATTAGGCACTTAAAACGTTGTTAAAATACACTCAACAAAATAAAAAAGCAAACGCAACAGTCCTACGTCATGGCTGACAGTATAAACATGTTTCCTGAGGTAACTACAATCAGAAAACAACTCTTAAAAAAAATATGTAATAAACACATTTAATAACAGTTCGCAGCTGATTAAACATTGTTGAGCAATCTAATTAACAAGATATTATAAACCAGATATTAGCAAGATTGAATTGTATCACAAGGCAAAATGGCAGACGCCCACAACAATAAAAGCTTCAGATGATGTGGATTGATGAGGAGCTCCATCTATAAGCTGATCTGATTCTCACAATGAATCTGCTGTCAAAACTTTAGATGTTACTCCGTCCTACAGCTGGTTAAGAGTTTTACAAACAAACTGATTGTGTTTACGCGTCTGAGTACACAAGTTTCTCTTACATTTAGAATTATTTAATGTACTTTTTCCACACTATTTATTACTTCACATATTGCTCTGCAACATCTACAAGTATACAACCAGTCATTAATACAAATTATCATCACAACTTATTTATTGTTATTATTAGCCTTTTATTAAAATGTCATTAGCAGCTTGTTCTGCAAAATGTGCATAATTATGAATGATTAACATTTAATCCTAAAATAACCAATTATTAATGAGCAAACATAAGTGGACAACCAGATAAACAACGTATAAACTAAACTCTTCAGGAATATAGGCGAGGAAATTCCCTATGTTGCTCAGCGTGGCCTCATAGCTAGAGGATTTGGGGCCGCCTGAAAAAAAAAATAGATCATAAAAACATAAAATGATTATGAAAGGGGTAAGGAGAAGAAATTTGTAATACTTATTTCATTAAATTGCATGCTTCTGTGGTTTTCTTTAAAATATCCGTCATACAACTCATAAAAATATTCACAGAAAAGAGATCTACATAGTATAACTGCTAGATTTTTAAAAACTTTTCTATTGGTTGTTTTGACATGACGTCATTGATGGCGTGCAAGACTCAGATGGAGTGCGGGAAGTGATTATTCTACATGGTAATCTATATCACAACATTAAAATGTTTCTGTTTTATAATTGTTTAAATGAGCCAATATAAGAAATGCCGAACAGCTTTTATAGACGCCAAATGTTTTTGCTTATAAAGGAGGGAAAGTTTAAGAAACTGGCTGAAAAACGGAAGAGAAGGCGGCATGTAATCAACATTCATTCAGTGCATCCATGAGTAAAAACTTTTTTTGAATGCGATTATTCGTTTGACAGCACCAGTAAAGATTATATATATATATATACATTATATATACAATGTGTATAAAATATATATATATATATACTATGTGTATAAATATGTTAATGTGTTATGTAAAATCAGATACAAACGCTACCACACTCACACAAAATCCTGGAGGATATATATAACGTGCTATGTAATCACTGCAATGAAATTTCCGTCTTGTTTTGCAATAATCCAAACCTTTACTGGCGTTTAGGCAGAATAAACAATCATAGTGTGAACATTAAGATGTGCAGCAGCGGTGAATGTTTGTTAACGGTAAGTTCATCGACATTACAAAAAAGAAATGCAACCCTTGTGACAAAACTAGACGGTTTTTATTGGGGTGCACTCAGGGTCGTTGCGGACATTTTAAAAGTGGGGGGGGGACGGCTGTATGAGATCATATGTTCAAATAATTATTAATCACCCGTTTCTAAATGGTCTGTCTCTAAAAGTGAGGGGGACGGATCCCCCCGCCCCGGTTGCTACGCCTCTGGGAGCACTTTTCCCCCTTACAAAAATAAATAAATAATAATCTAGACTAAGCGTCCACACTTTTGTACGCTTTCATCAGTTATTTCATGATGTCTAGAAGATATCCGCATGGGGAGAATCTAAACTAATTTATAATAAATATGTTTTTGAACCACATGTGAAAGTGTTTAATGTGTACAACTCTTTGTTAATGAATGCTACAGACTACTGTAGTATAGTAAACTGATAAACTGTGATAAATACAGTAACGCTAGTGTAAATTGGTGCATTGTGACGGTGTATAGCATAGAAAACTGAAGCATATCGAATCATTTATTACAAAAGTAGTGCCGTAACACAGCAACATTATAATTAAAATAATGTTAATCTGACAATTTAATTCAAGTAATTATCTATAGTATGCCTACAAACACTATAATGATTAGTTTTTCATGTAACGTTATAGCTCATACAGTATCTATCTCCTCGATGACAGGCAGATATATTTGAGTTCAGCAGAAAACTGCGCTCTTCATGATATAAGGATCATGTCCAACATATGTGCTTATTTACTATTCATATCTCCATTGAAATATGGTATAAATCGCATTCGTTTTTTTACTTCCCACCCTCCATCTGAATTTCGTGCATCACCAGAACCATGTGATTGAAAACAACCGTCACCACCTTTCACCCCTGGTTGGCCAACAGAAAAGATAAAACTGGATGGACGACACTGTGTAACTGACCGCCAGGCATGTCGCATGTTTGGTTTTGCCTATGGTTTTAATATTACAACACTAAACCTGACAGACGCGTCACATATGCGTATGCGTGCATCTACTGTGTTGCCATATCCTCTTGTTTTCAACATCTTTAGGCTTCGCTCATACATCTATCAAGTTCATTGCAATCATTAGTAGATAAGGCCTCGGGTCTTTAAGTCATGGGTCTCAAACTCGATTCCTGGAGAGCCGCAGCTCTGCAGTTTTGCCCCTAATCAAACACAGCTGATGCGACTAATCAAGATGTTCGAGACTCTTTTGAACTACTTGATTAGTAGGATCAGCAGTGTTTGATTAGAGTTGGAGCAAAACTCTGCAGAGCTGCGGCTCTCCAGGAATCGAGTTCGAGACCCATGCTTTAAGCTAAGAAAAAATGGTACCCGTGCAAAAACTTCAACAAAAACCTAAGGGTCAACTTTAGGAAGTTAAGACTGCAGAGTATTTCCCCTTAATGATCAACAGGGGTTGAACAATGAAACTGAAAGGTGACGTAAAGGTTGCCTGTAGTTATTTGAACTGTTCAGAAACACTAGGTAAGTAGGTGAGCGCCGCTTTTGGTATTTTTGCTTATTATTTCAGGCAGTGTACTTTAATAGCGCCGCATACGCTGAAGATTTCGGTTTCTTTTGACATTTTTATATTTATTAGTAAGTTTAGAGGGGATCTTGTGTTCTAGTTTAGGTGGCTTTTGGTTTTCAGTTCTTTGCTTTGGCACCACTATAGTTTTTTCCCCCTGTATCTTTTGCTGATTATATTTCTGTGTGGGGTCCCACTTTATATTAAGTGGCCTTAACTACTATGTACATGTAAATCTAAACACAATGTACTTACTGTGTTCATAATGTATTGCAGAACACCTCTGGTGCTTTTGAGGTGGGATATGGGTACGGTTAGAGACAGGTTTGGTGGTTTGGATAGGTTTAAAAGTGTGTTAAGGTGTAAGGGGTGGTCAACAATTCAATTCTAAACCTAATTACAGGAATTAATTACAGATGTAATTACATGCAGGTATTTAATCAAACATAAGTACAATGTAAGTCATTATTATTTACAGTGTAAGTACATATTAGTTAAGGCCACTTAATATAAAGTGGGACCCTGTTTGCTTATATTATCTTTAAACGCATTGTACAAAGCGCACACATGCCTTTCTTTAATTGGCTTTATCACTTTTGTCCTCATAGAGGAATAAACTAATTAACCGTTAAGATTGTGTCCTTGTTTTTTCCATCCATTTCCTTCAGTGATAATATAATATGTTACGTTTACTCACTCTAGACAACTTATTAAATCGTAACACCAGGTTTTAGACCACAATAATTCATTAGTATGGTGTAGGGCTAATCCAGCGCCAATTCATCTTGGGAATGACATACAAGTCTTGCATAGTTGCCAATAGGATTTCTTCTTAGAATAGTGTTCAGGTCACTTTGTGATGCCGGTGGAGGAAAACATTTCCTGACTCGCTCCTCCAAAACAACTCAAAGTGGCTTAATAATGTTTATATCTGGTGACTGTGCAGGCCATTAATGATTTAAACTTCACTTCCATGTTTATCAAAAAACTCACCAGTCCTGCTGTGTGTATTGGTGCGTTATTATCCTGATAACACGGCACTGGCTTGCATGGTTCGGGACTTGTGGAGCTGCGCATTGATGGATTTGCTCCTCAGTGTTTGGACTCTCAGCAGTGAATAAAAGACCACACTGAACTTCAACTCTGAAAACTGACACTGTTTCAATTTGTAATTGTAATTAAATCTTTCAATTGTAAAAGTGCTACAGAAATAAGGACGAATTGAAAAATTTAATTGAGCGGTACAGCCTTCAGGACACACACGGTCCTCCAGAATGGTTGGGTAGTTCTTGACATGTTTCACATTGTCCACAGCTCAAGATTTTTACTGCTGGAATCATTGAATCCACCAAGGCCTCAAATATGCATCACATCTGTGTGTCTTCTCTCCAGAGTTGATCATCATGTGCGACAAAAGGATTGTGAATCTTCATGTGTCGATTAAGGTGCGTCGATCGCTTGAAACTATTCCCACACTGAGTGCATACGAACGGTCTCTCTCCGGTGTGAATAATCAGGTGTACTTTCAGATGTCCCGAATATCTGAACGTCTTGTCGCAGTGTAAACACTTGTACGGTTTCTCTTCAGTGTGACTCCTCTGGTGTCGTCTCAAGTCTACAGCTGTGATAAAAGTCTTCTCACACTCACAGCACACAAACTCTCTCACACCAGTGTGGATCTTCTGGTGCGCTGTTAGGTTGCACTGCATTGAAAACCTCCTTCCGCACTCAGAGCATGAATACGGCTTCTTCTCTGTATGAACTCTGAGATGTTTCCTCAGGTCTCCAGCCCTCAAAAATGACTTGCCGCATTGCTCACATGTGTGTGTTTTCTCTCCAGTGTGGAGCAGCATGTGTGTTTTTAGGGTTCCTAAACGATTGAATCTCTTATCGCAGTGGGAACACTTGTACGGTTTCTCTCCAGTGTGGATCATCATGTGATGCCTGAGATCGAACATGGAGGCTAAAGTCTTTCCACACTGAGTGCAGGTGAAATCTTTTACCGCTGTTCTTTCCATTGAAAAACTATCATCGATCTTCAATTGAGTTTCATCTTCAGTCTTGACATGATGTTTCTCCTCATCTTCACGCTGTTCTTCCTCCTTCACCATCACATCTGAAAATAAAGTAATGAAGCTACATTAAAGCGGTGGTCCACTACGCTATCATATTTTAGCTTTAGTTGATGTGTAATGTAGCTGTGTGAACATAAACAGCATCTCTGAATGGAAGACGCTCAAAGTTCAATGCAAATGGAGACATTGGCTTTTACAGAGTTAGCTTAGCAAAACCTACAACAAATGAAGTTTGAGGACTACATAAATGCATCTGGGTTACTGAGATCAGAAGGGCTTCAGGTTACATGTATTCACCAGGCGCAGCGATGAGGCATGGCTAGAGGTGCTGTAATGTTATAGCAGAAAAAGCTAAAATGCCGTCCAAACACTGCTGTTTCCACAGAGCTTCTGTTTCTGTATTTGGACTTCTATAAGACACGACGCAAAGAGAGAAGTGCTAATAGTTTAATTTTAATAATGTTCCAGAGAAATATGATAAATTTATAGCTCGCATATGACAAAGCAGAGCTTTCAGAATCTCTCCCAGTTCAATGCTGGATTCGGCTGACACTAGGGCTGGGCGATACTGCAAAATTTGGTATCGATCCGATACCAAGTAAATACAGGGCCAGTATCGCCGATATCGATACCGATACTTTTACTTTAAAGTACATGCACTTGAACCTAAATGTACTTTTCTGTAGGGGAGAACAGTGTGTGATGATTTATGAGTTGAATGCTCTCAAATCAGCTCAAATTTAAAGTATTTGTTAAAACCCAGGGCGACGCAGTGGCGCAGTAGGTAGTGCTGTCGCCTCAAAGCAAGAAGGTTGCTGGTTCGAGCCTCGGCTGTGTCAGTTGGCGTTTCTGTGAGGAGTTTGCATGTTCTCCCTGTGTTCGCGTGGGTTTCCTCCACATCCAAAGAAATGCACTATAGGTGAATTGGGTAGGCTAAATTGTCTGTAGCGTATGTGTGTGTGAATAAGTGTGTATGTGTTTCCCAGTGATGGGTTGCAGCTGGAAGGGCGTCCGCTGTGTAAAACAAATGCTGGATAAGTTGGCGGTTCATTCTGCTGTGGCGACCCCTGATTAATAAAGGGACTAAGCTGAAAAAAAAAGAAAATGAATGAATGAATGTTAAAACCCAGCACAAAATTTAAACACTTTTAAGCCAAATAAGTCATTTTTATTATTGTAATGCTCTGGATTTGCAAACACAAACTTATTACTAAAGAAAAAATATTTTTTTCCACTTTCCTTCAGTCTGGGGTTTTTGTTCAGAAATATTAATATAATAATAACAAAACCATTTCTCTTTTAGCACTTCTTCAATGTCTTTAAACAAATAAATGTAAAACAAATCTGCATTTTAAATACTTTTTTTTTTAATAATTATTTTTTTTTGATAGGACAGTAGAGAGTATTGACAGCAAAGCATGGGGAACAGAGAGAGGAGAAGGATCGGCATTGGACCTCGAGGTGGAATCGAACTCAGGTCGCCGTGAGCACCGGAGTGCACGTGTCGACGCACTAACCACTACACCACTGGTTTCGACTCAAATACATTTTTAATAAACAAAGACCACAAAATTACAGGCGAGCAAATGTTTTACAACTGTTTTCAGTTTGTGTTCACTGTTTTG